>NC_092131.1:118617754-118930254 GCF_043159975.1 Macaca nemestrina
GCATCTTTCATGTCCTCCTCTCTCTTTCTGAATTAATTGCATGCCTCAGTTTCTTTGCTTATATTCTACATATTTTATTCTGGCCTTTCCACATGATCTGTTGTCAGAGTCAGGCTGTCCAGGCTTGGAAGCAAATGGAAACCTCTGACTGGCTTGAGGGCAGAAGAACTGGCAGTTCACACTGGCCCCCTCCACCAGGTGCTTGTATGGATTTCTTCACAAGGAAAGTCAGGAGCCCTAGGACTTTAGCTGGTTCAGCCCTACTATTCTGCCTCATGGCCTAGCCTGCATGTTAGATTTGGAGTCTTATTTACTTAAAAGTAGACTGGCATGATCAGGACCAGCTTGCTATCCTCAAATGAGGATGCTACTTTGATAGTAACACTTCTAGGAACTTATCTGACAGAAATAGTCATGTCAGTGTGTGAGATACATGTCACTGATATTCACTAAAATGTTTATATTCGTGAAAAAAATACCAACAACCTGAATGTCAGTAGGAGAATGGTTAAATAAACTGATACATCCAAGCTGTGAAATACTGTGCAGCTGTTAAACCTACTGTTTAATATGTATGCCATTGTATAGGGAAGAATGGTATGTTAAGAGACAGAAAACAAATTGCAGACTATTTTTGTAAGACATGAATGTGTTTGGGTAATAAAAATATATATGCGGATAAAGGTGTCTGGAAGGATACTTACCAAACCCTTAACAGTAGCTCTCTGCAGGGGCTAGATTATGGCGAAACTTGCACTTTTCAAAATATTTATTTTGAAATTTTTACACAATTTCAAAATTTGTATTTGAAAATTTTACACAAAATGTATATTTTTGTAATTAGAAGAAAATAATAAAGATAAATTTTATTTCCCTAATGGATTTACCTGTGGTTCATCCTTCACAAGTGTCATATCTTTGGCATTGCCACCAAAAGATGTACTCTGTGGGGCATGGCTTGTTGTGCCAAACCCGTTTTGAAGGTCTTAGGCACATGAATTCTCAATGTTTAATGTTTAACGCTTCATTTTTTTTAAACTACTTCTCACATTTTAAAGGGTATGTTCTCATCCTGTGATCCAGAGAATGGGGTCGAGGGTCTATTGATTTATCTCATTTTATAGACTTCAAGAGATTTGTAGGCTGCCTTCTTCCTTACTCATACTATTAGTCTGTTTTTATTTGAAGATTTCTCGGGTGTCAATTTTAGTTGTTCTGCTCTATACTTTGTCTCTAGTCCCCCTCTCCTGACCCCTTTAACCACTTTGTTAAGGTTTAATTTATATACCATAAAATTCACCCACTCCAATTCACATTTGTCTTCCTGGTGTAGTATTGTAGGAGAATTTGCTATAGCACCCTGGGAATTGAATGGTCTGACCTCTATTTTGTTGAGCTCTTGGACCTTGGCTGCTCACAGATCAGATTGTTTTAGGTACGCTTTCTTTTTTATTTTTTGAGACAGAGTCTTGCTCTGTCACCCAGGCTGGAGTGCAGTGGCGCGATCTCGGCTCACTGCAGCCTTTGCCTCCCGGGTTCCATCAATTCTCCTGCCTCAACCTCCTGGGAAGTTAGGATTGCGGATGCATGCCACCATGCCTGGCTAATTTTTGTGTTTTTAGTAGAGATGGGGTTTCACCATGTTGGCCAGGCTGGTCTTGAACTCCTGACCTCAGGTAATCTGCCCGCCTGGGCCTCCCAAAGGACTGGGGTTATAGGCGTAGCCACTGCGCGCAGCCAGGTATGCTTTCTTGATTGCATAGACCAGAGACTTAAGCTAGCTTGGGTTGGGGTGGGATAGATTATTGAAAGCATATGTGTGAAATGATATTGGAAATAATATCCATGAAAATTGAAAAACAGGAGTCTTATTGGAGTGGTGTCTCATAAAAATTGGAGCGAGATTTTGATTATGGATCCAAGATAGCTCTAGAGACCACATCAGTAAAAGTTTATGGATCCTTCCTCTGGAACTTCACTGTTGTCCTTGGATTTGAGTGTCTGTATCTCCACTATTATCCTGTGTGTCTTTTCTCTGTCTCATAGCTTTTGCCTACTGTCATGTCTTCATCTTTGTGCATTCACTTTGCCCTGACTTCTTACCCTGTTATCCTGTCTGTTTTCACCATATTTCTGTTGCCTACTGCTTCGATCTCTTGTGTTTCTAAACACACAGTCTTAAGAACAGGATGCGGCTCTGCTTATCTTTTCATGCCAACCCATCACAGAGGTTGCAGCTGTGGATTGGCTGCCCTTAGTTGGTTAGTCATCTCCTAGTCCAATCAGTGGTGATTGGAGTGGAGTCACAAAGTGTCAAATATGTTTCTTGTGAGCATGGGATGACTTCCTAGAAAGGAATTTGGGCTGAGCAGTCAACACACTTGACAATTCAGAGCCTTATGGGGATAGAAGTTAGGAATGTTGACTGGGACATATCCTCTCAGATCACCTGAGAGATGAGATATGTTTTTATCCATATCTTAGTGCTGATTCTCCAGAATGGGGTATTTCCTGCTATGAAGGTGGGACAGCCTGAAGGGGAACCTAGATGGGAGAAAAAGAGAAACCTGATGGTTGAAGAAACTCCACAGGTGACTTTTATTTATACCATGCCTTCCCCTTCTTCTCACCCACTTTGAATGCCCTCTTATGCAAATTAAGCCCTTTCTCTGGTTCTGACTCTTAGTTTACTAAGCTTTCAAAAGTATTTTCAAATCTTTATTTGGGTTGAAATATAGGGTCTTATTCTAGTTTAAAGTAAACAGATAAATCATGCATGTTATAGAAGTGGTATTGAAAACCATCAAGGTCATACACTATCTTAGCATTTTCCAGGAACCTAATTCTTCTTTGAGAAAATGGAGCCTCTGTTATCTTTACGTTTGTGACCAAAATTTGCTACAAATGTTGGGATCATATTATTAAATGTTATTTGCCTGTTTCTTACCTCTCTTTGTGTCCCACCCACAAGGATACCATACATTTATCTTGTCATCTCAAGAGTTAGGAAGTATTCCTAACAATACACGTTCTGTAAAATATCCTAAGGGGATGTAATGCCTTTGAATCCTTTAGCCTAGAATCCAGATACATAAGACAGAAATAGATTCACATGGGTTAAATAATATGAAATTCATCAAAAGGAATACTGCTGTCATTTCTACTATATAACCATTTTTTATATCTGAGCAAATATTGCTGTTCCTGAACTTTTGAATTTTTTATCTAATTCATCTTTTAAAATATTTTAGATAAATGTAAAAGTTTATGTACATATATGCATATTGTATATGTTGAATATATAGTATATATGTATATATATTTCAATTTATTTATTTATATATATATTTCAAATGTTTTGTAGAGATGGGATCTTGCTATGTTGCCCAGACTGGTCTCAACCTCCTGGGTCAAGCCTTCTATCTGTTTCCTAAAGTTTTGGGATTACAATTGTGAGCCACCACACCTGGCCCAAGTTTATATTTACTATAGAAAATTTAGTGTGTGTTATAGAATATACAGTAAAACACAAAAATGAAATAAAAATCACTCTCAGTTCACCACCAGTTATTTTATAATTTCAATTTTTATATTTAATGCAAGTTACATACGTGTGCACACGCTGTGAGGTAAATATCTAACTTTATTCCCTCCCCCCAATAGCTTACTTATTCTAATACCTGTCAGATGTGATTATTAAGTACAATATTATTAGTTCCTGACATGTTGTTGACACCTCTGCACAAGTGAGGCAGTTTGGGTGGGGCTCTTAAGGACTAGAGAGTGAATTATGCCCACCCATGGAATACTCTCCCGATTCCTGGGGTAAGGGCCAGTATCATTCAGCTCCAGTTGATTGATTGATTGATACACAGTGGGAATTTTTTTTTTTTTTTTTAAGAAAAGTTGGCATCAGGATGTTTGGCAAAATCTTCCAAATATCAAAATGCTGCCAACTTATTTAAAAATTGTAAAACACCTTGTGGAACACACTGCAGTGGGCTTTAGCTTACAAACTTTTAGTGTGTAACCTTAGCATATAGTCTAGCTATTAGCCTGGGTCAGTGGTACACTTGGGATTCACCAAGAGTCAGTCATATGCAGTGAGGATGTCCTCCAAACGTGGAGACCAAGGATACAGCAGCCTTCTGCAAAGAGGTCCATATGCAAGTTGATCACTTTGTAAATACCTCTGTTAGGGTTAGTGGTTGTGGGCAGATGGAGGATTTATGCATGTGTTGATTTCAGCTCTGTGGCTCTCTGGTTTTATACTCCAAAGACCAGGCCATGGAGACACTGACTCATGCCATCTAGTTACAGACAAGGCCAGCTTGTACCAGAAAGTCATCTCTTTCATTCAGAGGCAGTAGCTTCCCTTTCCTTCTGGCTGTGTGAATGTTTACCCATGGTCCTAACTTGCCTTATTCTTTCTAGAGTGAGGCTGGGAGGGAAGAGTTTCATTACCCCTCATTTGACGGAAGGGTAGATTTTGTTCTCATCAGACAATGAATGCTTTACTTTGTGAAGCATTCAGTTGATGCCAGGCCTAAGAAACTAGGTACACGATAGTTCACTTCTGAGCTAGGTGTCTCATATGCCTGATTTTGTTTCATCTTTACAGCAACTCTGTGATGGGTATTACTCTTACTTTACACATGTGCAAAAATGGAGTTCAGAGAGGTGAAGATACTTTCCCAAGGACAGAGTAATTTCTAGCATGTGGTAGTAGTCCTAGAACCAACATTTCCAGCCTATTCACTTGGACCATTAGTCTCTTGGAAGTTAGGCCACAAATAATTTCTCCTGAGGCTTAAGTATCTCCTTTCCACCAGGGATTGCTATGGACATCTTGTGGCCAGCACTACCTACATCCCTGTGGTCTTCAGTCATTGCCCACGATGTGGGCCACATGATCTGGCCTCTCTTATAGTCTCTTCCCCATGTTTCTCTGTGATTCTGACACCCTCTTTCAATATCCTATTATTCCCTTCCTTACCAAAACTTACTCTAAAAACGTTCCAAGGTAAACAAACATCCCTACATCCTCAATGCCTTTTTATTGACGTTTCCTCCTTCTGCCTGGCTGTCTTCTGATGACATTGCCTACCGTGTACCTTTTTCAAGTGAATGCTACTCGTCCGTTCATGTTCCATGAATCTCTGGGTTAGGATACGGGATTGCTATTCTTTTTGTTCCCAGATCTGATGACAAAAGTTAATTCTTCTACCCTCGTTTTCAAACTTCTCCTTTCAAGACTCAGACCATCCGGTTATTCACCTTTCCAATCATTGTCAGCTCCTGGTGATGGTTCCTGTTCATTAATGACTTTGGCACCCGGCCTCATGAATCTTCTAAGATGGCTTTTACCATCCCTGAAAATGACTTCTTCAGCATCTTATCCTCTCAACAACATTGATTCTCCACTTCACCTACCCATTGTCATGACTGCTTTCTGGATTTTAGCATCACCTTGAGCTATCCATCTTCGACATTTCAAACTTAAATACTTCCTTCTCTACAGTCTTTGATTCTCCCAGCTCTTTCTTTCACCTGACTAATGAGGTACCCATTCTTTGACTTCATAATATTCTCTAGTTTTTTGACTCCCAACAGCCTCTTTCTTCATTCACTTCCTGCCTCGTACAGCCCAGATTTGTCATTTCACTGACAGTCTTGCCAGCGTCTTCAGTCTCTTTGGTTCTTGACCTTCTGTCATATTTTTCCCAACAAAACTTGAACTCTTGATAAAGCTAACTCTCTACACTTCTTCGTCCTTGTATTTGGACTAGGTTCTCAAGTGGTCCTCCAAACTGCTGGCAGACTTTCCATCTGTCCCTGTTGGGTCTTGCTCATTCTTCCCAACAGCTATTTTGAATCTTCTGGTCTCTTTCAGCCTATCTGTCATCCCCTCCTCCACAATCTCAGCAGACATTCTTACCTTCTATTTCTCAGAAAAGGAAAGAATTCTCACCTGCTTGCCACTGTATCTCAAAGCGTAATGGTATGGGCATTTTTTGCTTGCCTCCAGTCACTGGCAAAAACCTGTGCTCTGGACTTAACGATCTTTTCTTCAGTATCTTCCACCTCTCTGTACTGGCTTGTATCCATCAGCTTTTAAGCATGCTCAAGTCTTTCTTGTCTTAAAAAATACATAAATCCTTTCAGCCCCACATTCCTCTGCATGTTCTCTCTCTTCCCCCCTTCTTAGTCAAAGTTATACTACAATTAGTCTCTCAATTACTCTGATAATGAGACCTGCACCTTATAGTAATGATGTGCATTAGCAGTGTGAAATTGGTCCTTGATCTATGACCCTCTCTCCAGGGTGATGCTAGGCATAGAGAGATTATAAGAAGCAAACATCAACCTTTTTTTTAACTCCAGGGTTTCTTATTCTGGTTCTTACACCCTTCCAAGCAAAATTGCCAATGATCAAAGGAATCAAGACAATGTGGATGTATTAGATTTACTGTCTATGCAGCAGGCCTTCAAAGGTGGAGAAGTTCTCAGTAATGTCAGAGTTCAGGGTGTGGCCACAGTACTGGGTGGCAGATGTGGACTGGCATCATACTGAGAAAAACCAAAAGTGGGTGAGGCAAAATGTAATCAGAAGTGGTCTGTATGTGGTCTAGTTTCATGTTGGAGGAAGGTCTGGAGAGGCCTTCAGGTTGGGTTTGTGCAGCAAAAGAAAACTTAATCAGTTTGCTATTCATAGTTGTTTCTAGATAATTTTTCCCTCTTTCTTTTCTAACCCATGTCACTTTTTTTTTTTTTTTTTTTTTTTTTAAGATTAAGAGTCTTGTTCTGTCACCCAGGCTGGAGTGCAGTGGTGATCATAGGTGACTGCAGCCCAGACTCCTAGCCTGAAGCAGTCATCCTGCCTCAGCATCACGAGTACCAAGGACTACAGGCATGTACCACCATGCCTGGCTAATTTTTTAAAATTTTTTGTAGAGATGATGGTCTCACCATGTTGTCCAGGCTGGTCTTGGCTCAAGTGAGCCTCCTGTTTTGGCCTCCCAAAGCACTGGGATTATAGGTGTGAGCCACTGTGCCTGACCCCATCTCAGTTTTGACACATACCATCAGAGTCAACCACCCTTCACCTCTCCTTGTGGCAGGCTTCTCATAAAGATAGTTACCCTGTTACCTGTGTCAGCTTTACAATTGTGCTTTACAATTCTGTCAAATAATAAGCCGTATTAGTTGATTTATAACTTATAATGTTATACATTGACTTAAAATATAAAAGGATAGTGGTGATTTAAGATATAAAAGGAAACCAGGTGCAGTGGCTCACGTCTGTAATCCCAGCACTTTGGGAGACTGAGGCAGAAGGATCACTTAAGGACAGGAGTTTGAGACTTGCCACGGCAACACAGTGAGACCCCATCTCTACAAAAAATAAAATAAAAATTACCCTTGTGTGCCTGCAGTCCCTGCTACTCTGGAGGCTGAGGCAGGAGGATTGCTTGAGCCCAGGAGTTTGAGGCTGCAGTGAGCTGTGATTGTGCCACTGCATCCGGCCTGAATGTTATAGTGACACCCTATCTCTTAAAAAAAATAAAAAATAAAAAATAAAAAGTGGTATTTCCTGAGGAGGGAGACTTGTGGTTACTTTATAGTTGGGGTACAATTTATGTATATAATTGTTATAAGTTCATACATAAGGAATTTAGGAACATATCTTCAGGTAACTCAGGTTCTGCCTGTATTTCTGTTATTTTTGTTGTCAGGCAAAATATTCTACCAATACACTGAAACAAAAGACACTTTCAGGAGGTTCAGATCTTCATCCATAACTTCAGTTTTTCTTTTTTATTTTACGGAAAGTTTTCTCTCATCAGCTTTCTATGTATGTGTTAGTGAACATTTCCAATGTTTTGGAAGTCGAACGCTAAATTCCTTATATGAAGTTTTACTGAATACAGAGGTGTTTTGGCAGGTACTAGTGACAAATGTGCACCTTCTGTGAGACGATTATCCATGGCACTTTAAAACCATGGGCAAGGGAGGAATTCTTTTCCCGTAACTCCCTATTAGCAGCAGAAATTGTCAGGAAGATATCTCCCATAATTAACTTTGGTTCTTCCAACTTTTTTTTCAGCCCCCTGGAACATGAAAAGATTGGATTGTTGCTTGACTGATTATATCTGTGCCTTGAAATGAAGCGGTTTAGTTTGGAATGCCTGGGAAGTAAAGCAGCAGAAGCTTATGTCCCTGAATGCTATTACAGGGATTAATTCAACACATAGCTTCAGGACTTTGTTACAAATTGGAAAGATCATTTAGCATGTAAAAAATTTTGTCTCCTGAAAAGTGTTATGCGTTCTCTACTTTTAAGATAATTTCCACTAGCAATAGTAATATCTAGCATGATAAACCCTGTAACTGTTTTTATATTTTTTTTAAATTTGATCACACACACACACACAAAAGTGGTAAGTGGCATTTTTTAAAGATACATAATGTAGCTGAAGTCACAGCAGAAGAGCTGTGCTTGTGGACTTTTTTTCTCTAATGGATATGGGACTTCTTTCTCCAACCTTTGAAAATTTAGGTTAAAGTTGTTTGCAAAGGGTTAAGATGAAAAAGGCATTGAAAGAGGAATTGGGAGGCCTGACTCAGAGCTGAGCCAAGCCTTTGTCAGCTGTGTAACTGACCATGGCATTTCCTCTTTCTCACCGTTAAATACGTTTGAGAAACTCCAGGTTAAATAGAGTTGGACAGACTTCTGTCACAGGGCTTCTCTGAACCTTTAATATGTATGTGTGATGTGAGCTCCAAGGCCGGCTGTATTTCTCAGCTGTATTATTTGATCAGACACTTATTTTTTAGGATGTAGATTTTCAGACAGAAACACTTGGTGTATCTCTAGCTTTTCAGTTCCTCTGTAGATCTGAACTTGCCCTTCCTGAATGAATTTCAAAGAATCTGGAAATGGATATATAATTAGAGGAGCATAGATAGGTAGATAGGTATTCATTTTTCTGAGTATTCCCTAAAAGGTCTAACTCCAATAAAAGGTAAGAGCACTGTTATATAGGAAGCCTGAAATTTCTGTACGAGTGCATTTTTAGACTCTGTAAAGGACTTGACTGGAGACCCAGTCTCTGAAACTTGTGTATCAGGTCCAGGTTGTATCACAAAGGGTGGGAAAGTGCTTGAAGTTCTCCCACTCTCAAGTCTGGAGTTCAGCCGAATGAACAGGCTAGTGTGGTTTCCCCAGTTGCAAAGTATGAAGGCATCTAAGACCCGAGAAATGACTAAGATCATTCGATAGCCCGGGGTGTATTTCTGGCTTGCTTCTTTTGGGACCTTGGGTCAGTCTCTTACCTTTTGAGGGCATTAGCATGTTTTTCTATGAAATAAAGGCTTAGGCTGAGAAGATGCTGAGTGATTCTAAGAATCTCACAACTTTAATTTTATATACTAGGACCCTAGACCACCACTAGACATGCTCCTTTTTTTTCTGGTGTACTTGGTTGAGACCATGGTACTTATTGAAAATGTTGGGCCGGGCGCGGTGGCTCAAGCCTGTAATCCCAGCACTTTGGGAGGCCGAGACGGGCGGATCACGAGGTCAGCAGATCGAGACCATCCTGGCTAACACGGTGAAACCCCGTCTCTACTAAAAAATACAAAGAACTAGCCGGGCGCGGTGGCGGGCGCCTGTAGTCCCAACTACTGGGGAGGCTGAGGCAGGAGAATGGCGTGAACCCGGGAGGCGGAGCTTGCAGTGAGCTGAGATCCGGCCACTGCACTCCAGCCTGGGCGGCAGAGCGAGACTCCGTCTCAAAAAAAAAAAAAAAAAAGAAAGAAAATGTTGGCTAGGAAAACTGGTGTGAGATCTGACAGTGAAAGGCTCAATTGAGGTCCAGTGGACCATTGCTCCAGGGCTCTGATTATTTGACTTCTTGGATTTTCATTGGAGATCTCCGTGGTCTTCTCTGGTTGGAGCCTTCTCCGGTGGTTTCAGCAGAGCAATGGTTCCTCATAAAGCAGTTTGCATGAAAAGACCAGGAGGTAGTGGGGAGGAGTGATTCTGAAGAAGACAGTCTGTTGCTAACTGATGGCAGTCTTTCCCACTGAGCCACAGTACACTTGGGAATGCTTCACCCAGTGTTTTAGGAATTCATTAGCAGTGGAATCTTGGCATGTGTGGTAAAAGTTACTGCCTTCTGAGTGTAGTGGTTAGAGGTATGGTCTTTGGAGTTAAATGGATTTGAACTTCTACTCTATCATTTTGAATTGTGTGATCTTAGTCAGTTAACCTCAGAGTTGGATTCTAACTGGATGTCCTTCAGAAAAATACTTAACTTTTCTGTGCCTTAGTTACCTGCTGTATAAAATTGGGCTAATAGTTGTAACTACTACAGGGGATTGTTGTAAGTAAACATTAGATAATTTCTGTAATATGCTTAGAGCAATGCCAGCCGTGAATAGGCAGTCCACAGATGTTAAGTTCTGGTTGTGGTTATTGTTGTGGTGGTGTTTTATCATCTGTATCACCTAGGGCACAAGCGAAGTCATTAAAATTATATTGGGGGAAAATTCTTTAACTGTCCCATACATTGCAGGTTGAGCATCCCAAATCTGAAAATCCAAAATCTGAAGTGCTCCCAAATTCAAAACTCTTCAAATACCAACATGGCACAAAAAGGAAATGCTCATTGGAGCATTTTCGATTTCAAATAAAGGATACTCAACCTTGTAGTCATTCTTGAGCACATTCAAGTTGACAAACTCTGAGTTAAGGGGAGGAGCAAAAGTGAAGTATATGTTTGAGCATTCAAATAATTATTCTGTCTTTAAAAGAGAATTATCAAATTTATCAATAATGGGGAATGAGTATAGAATTCTATAGCATTACTAATTTTCTGCATGATATACTAAGTTATGTTTAATGATAACTCTCTATAACCTAGGATGATCTTTTTTTTTCTTGTTTGCATGGGACTAAGGGCTTTGATGGGATGTGGAAGTTTCAGTGTTAAAACCAGACAACTCAGGATGTGTCATCACCCTACTATAAGTTTAATACATTTGTCTGTTGAGACTATTGAAGGAGATATTAATGGGCAAGCACATAGCACACTGCTTGGCACATAGTAACTGCTCCTTAAGTTTTTGTAGATTTGAGTCTAAATCTTGATTGAGCAGATTCATACACTGCTCTTTGACAAATTGTAGGGAAGAAGTTGGCCAACTGCTTTGTTAGCCCTTTGAACAGCTCTTACTGTTAGGCCCTTGAGCATTGATTTCTTTCAGTTTCAATTTCCTAATCTGTAAAAGGAGAATAGTAATATGTATCTCATAGGGATATTGTAAGGATTCAATAATATGTGATTAGCACATTAAAAGTGAGTATCATAGTGGCTGGCTCACATTAAGCTCTTAAGTGGTAACTATTAGAATAATGAAGTCCTTTAACATTTTATATAGATGCTATTTGGAATCAGTAGTCCCATCAGTGGGAAAACTTGGAATGGTAGCTCTGGATTGAGCTTTCAACTCCTTTAGCTTTGTTCAGTTTTTTCTTAGAAGCTTTCAGCTTTCTTATTCTAGAATGCCTGAGGAAGAACATTGTATACCTGGAGAACTGAAAATGTGTGTTTACAAATTGTGTTTTAGGTAATGAGGAGTACCTGATTAATCTGATAGACTCTCCAGGACACGTGGACTTTTCCTCAGAAGTATCAACCGCTGTTCGCATTTGTGATGGATGCATCATTGTGGTAGATGCTGTGGAAGGAGTCTGTCCACAGGTAGTGGATTGTGATGAGAAAATACTTAAATGGTTAAGGGTGAGGAAAGAGGAGGAACTGACTGACTTTAGGCATTTCACTGACAATCAGAACGTTGGTTTTATATTTCACATTTGGTAACGTTCCAGTCTGTGATGGAGTTAAATCACCAGAGTTCTGAAGGAATCTTAGAGATGATGACTTTAATTTAACATACTTTGTTTTTGTTTTTGTTTGTTTTGAAACAGTCTTGCTCTGTCACCCAGGCTTTAGTGTGGTGGCACGATCTTGGCTTACTGCAACCTCCATCTCCTGGGTTCAAGTGATTCTTATGCCTCAGCCTCCACAGTAACTGGGATTACAGGCATGTGCCACCACACCTGGCTAATTTCTGTACTTTTAGTAGAGACGGGATTTCGCCATGTTGGCCAGGCTAGTCTTGGACTCCTGGCCTCAAGCGATCCACCTGCCTCAGCCTCCCAGAGTGCTGAGATACAGGTGTGAGCCACCATGCCTGGCCTTATTTATCCTTCATAACTGTCAGTTGTGTAAAGGCAATGATGATTTCTTGTCTATAGTTCTTTGCTACTGTGCTGTATACATAGTTTGTGAATGCCTAATGAATACCTTTGTCTGACTGGCGTTGTCTAGAGTGGTTATTAATCAGTATTTTCTAATGTGCTTTACTTAATTCAAATCATGAGTTTTACATTCTTCTTTCTGTTTTTATCAGACACAAGCAGTTCTGCGACAAGCTTGGCTTGAAAACATCCGTCCAGTTTTAGTGATTAATAAGATAGATCGCTTGATAGTGGAACTGAAATTCACCCCACAAGAGGCCTATTCTCACCTCAAGAATATTTTAGAACAGGTATTTTAATTTTTAGTATTTAAAAAATTTAGTCTCAAAGAAGAGTTATAAGGAAGTTACTAAGCTTGGTATGAGCCATTGCTACAGAAAAATGAACTTTTCCACTTCATATTCATACATGTTGGTGGTATTCTACAACAGTGGCTACAGAATAAGCATGTTCTCAGTATTCCCTTCCATCTCTTGGAATCACCCACCATATAAAGCTTAGACAATAGGCTCTCTTGTTTAAAACTGTATCTTGGTTCCAAAGTGAAGCAATATTAGGATTTTATTACCTGTCTATAGTATTTTATTACCTGTCGTTAGAGGAAATTTTACCCAAGCATTCATTCATTTATTTATTCAGCAAATATTTCCTAGATATATGTTGAATAAATGAATTATCGAATGTCCATTGTGCATTAGGGATTGTGAATATAAGATGGACAGGTCAGAATCCCTATTTTCAAGGAGCTCACAGTATAGTAGGGGAGACAAAGAGATACTTGGAGAACAATGAGATAAGCCCTGGGTGTGATATGACAGCATAAGGGCCATCTAACCCAGTCTGGGTCAAGAGGGAAGAATGAGTTAGAAGTCGTACAATGGAAACCTTGAGATAGAAGTGAAGTAGGTGTTTGCCAGGTAGAGAGGAAAAGGACATTCAAAAGAGAAGGAATATGATGGGCAAAGTCATAAAGGCAAGAAAAAGCACAGTACAGTGTTTCATTTAAGGACTACAAACTGTTTTATAGCTGAAGAATTAGATTATGTTAAACAGTGACAAGAGATGGGAAAAAGGATATAGGATTTAGATGTTGGTGAACCTTGTATGCCATGCATAAGAGTTTGAAATTTTTTCCTCAACATAGTGGAAAGCCATTGATGAGGACAGCTTGAGTATATTTATTTGCTAAAGGCAGGAAACAATAAAAGCAGAACTGTGAAAAAGAATGAGGGATGGATATCATTCCCTGTAGAAATAGGAAGAGGTAGGCCGGGCTCGGTGGCTCCTGCCTGTAATCCCAGCACCTTCGGAGGCCGAGGCGGGTGGATCACGAGATCAGGAGATTAAGACCGTCCTGTTTAACAAGGTGAAACCCGTCTCTACTAAAATTTGCAAAAAATTAGCCGGGCCTGGTGGCAGGCATGTGTAGTCCCAGGTACTCGGGAGGCTGAGGCAGGAGAATGGTGTGAACCCGGAGGCAGAGCGTGCAGTGAGCCAAGATCACACCACTCCATTCCAGCCTGGGCAACAGAGCGAGACTCCACCTCAGAAAATAAAAAAAAAAACATGAAATAGGAAGAGGTAAAATAACTCCTGCCCTGCGTTGGCAGGAGAAAGGTCAGTGGTATTTGTAGACATAAGTGAGCTTGTAGATTGGAATGTGGGGCACTTGAAGGAAATATGAGTAATAGGTTCCATTTTCTTTCTGAGGTAGGACATAAGATTACTGCCTATTTGGGAGTGAAAGTAGTTGAGGATTAGGAGTTGGGAAGAGGGCCTGAAGAGGGTAGTGAAGATTTCAGACAACCGATGTGAGAAATGGCAAGGCAGTGGACTAAGGTTACAAACTAGGATTGTGGGGTTGGAAATCATGAGTACTTTGTGATAGTAGGCCTCAGTGCTGAAAAACAAATTAAGGGTATGATATTAACATTTACATTAAACTAATAATAATCAAAAAATGACCTTCCAAAAGCCTTAGAATTTAGTTATGCTGAGTTTAGAGAATGGATACATGTAAGTTATTTACTGATTGTAAATGCCACCTCCATTCGTGTGTGCTTAATGAGCCCAAACTGACTGATGATTCTAGTCCTAACACAGGTTAAACAGTGTTTATCCTTCCGTGAGTGTGCTAAGCATCTGAATGACACTCTGCCATTTCACCATCTCTCCTAGATTAATGCACTCACAGGAACTCTTTTTACTTCTAAAGTCCTAGAAGAAAGAGCAGAGAGAGAGACTGAATCCCAAGTGAATCCACATTCTGAACAAGGAGAGCAAGTATATGACTGGAGCACTGGCTTGGAGGACACAGATGATTCTCAGCTTTACTTCTCTCCAGAACAGGGAAATGTGGTGTTTACCAGTGCAATAGATGGGTGGGGCTTTGGGTAAGTCTGTTTGAATCTGATTAAATCTCTTTGTGGATTTTATATGCCATTGGTTTTTTTAGTGAAACTTTTTATTTTGAGATAACTATAGATTCACCTACAGTTGTAAGAGATAATACAGAGAGTTCTCTGGTGCCCTTTACCCAGTAACTGCCTCCTATCCATAATAACATCTTGTATAACCATTGGTTGAGTACAATACCTCAACCAGGACTTTGCCATTTGCCATCAATATACAGAACATTTCTATCACTGCAAGGCTCCTTCACGTTGCCCTTATATTGCCACAGCTACTTCCTTCCCTCCCTCAAACCCTTTTTAACCCTTGACAACCATTTATCTTATCTCCAAATTTCTCATCTCATGGGTGTTATAGAAATGGAACCAAAAAATATATGATTTTTTTGGATTGATTTTTTTCACTTAGCGTGGTTCTCTAGAGACTTATCCAAGTTATTGCATGCATTAATACTGTAGTTGGTTCCTTTCTGTTGCTTAGTAGTATTCCATGGTGTGGATGTACCCCAGTATAACTATTCACCCATTAAAGGACATCTGGTTTTTTTTTTTCCTTTTTGGGCCATTATGAGTAAAGCCGCTATAAACATTCATGTGTAGGTTTTTGTGTGAACATGTTTCATTTCTCTGGAATAAATGCCTATGAGTGCATTTGCTGAGTCGTATGGTAGTTGTATGTTTAGTTTTTAAAGAAGCTATCAAACTGTTTCCAGAGGGACTGTACCATTTTATATTCTCACCAGCAATGCATGCGTGAGTGATCCGTTTTCTCCAAATGTTCACTTTTGGTGTTGTCACTGTTTTCATTTTAGCAGTTCTGTTGGGTGTGTACTAATATGCTATTGTGGTTTTAATTTGCATTTTCATAATAGCTGGTTACCTCGAACATCTTTTCATGTGCTGATTTGTCATCTGTAGGTCCTCTTGAGTGAAATGTCTTTTCACATTTTTTCCCATTTTGTTATTGTGTTTTTTTCATACTCCTGAATTTTGACAGTTTTTTCTATTCTAAACAGTAGTCCTTTGTCTCGTATGTGTTTTGCAAATATTTTCTCCCAGTCTATAGTTTGACTTCATATCCTATAATAGTGTTTTTCAAAGTGAGCAAAGATTTTTTTTTGTTTTTTTGTTTGTTTTGTTTTGTTTTGTTTTGTTTTGTTTTTGTTTTGTTTTTTTTGAGACGGAGTCTCGCTCTGTCGCCCAGGCTGGAGTGCAGTGGCCAGATCTCAGCTCACTGCAAGCTCCGCCTCCCGGGTTTACGCCATTCTCCTGCCTAAGCCTCCCGAGTAGCTGGGACTACAGGTGCCCGCCACCTCGCCCGGCTAGTTTTTTGTGGTTTTTTTAGTCTTGCTTATTGCCCAAGTTGTAGTGTAGTGACGCAATCTTGACTCACTGCAACCTCCGCCTCCCAGGTGCAAGTGATTCTCCTGCCTCAACCTCCTGAGTAGCTGGGACTACAGGTGCACACCACCATTCCCAGCTAATTTTTGTGTTTCTTTCAGTAGAGATGAGGTTTCACCATGTTAGCCAAGCTGATCTCAAACTCCTGACCTCAGGTGATCCGCCTCAGCCTCCCAAAGTGCTGGGATTACAGGCATGAGCCACCACTCCCAACCATCAAAGTGAGCAAAGTTTTTAATTTGACCGAAGTGTCCTTTATCATTTTTTCTTTTTATGGATCTTGATTTTAGAGTCAAGTTGAAGAACTCTTTGCCTAGCTCTAGATCCTAAAGATTGTCTCTCATTTTTTTCTAAAAGTTTTAGTTTTACTTTTTACATTTAAGTCTGTGACCCATTTTGAGTTAATTTTTGTATAAAGTGTGAGGCTTGGATTGAGGTTTTCGTTTGTGGGAGAAGAGGGCCTTTGAATTTCCATTTACTCTAGAACCCTTTGTTGAAAAGGTTATCTCTTCTCTGTTGAATTGCTTTTGTGCCTTTGTCAAAATCAGTTGGGCATACTTGTGTGGGTCTGTTTCTGAGTGTTTTGTTCTGTTCCTTTAATCTATGTGTCTGTCTTTCCAACAATACCACATAATTTTGATTAGTATAGCTACATTAATAAGTCTTGAAATCAGGTAGATTATTTCTGTCCACATTATTTTTATTTTTCAAAATTACTTTTGCTGTTCAAGGCGTTTGCCTTTCCATGTAAATTTTATAGTAATCTTACCTATATCTACAAAAACATCTTGCTAGGATTTGGATGGAAATTGCTTGGTAAACCTGTTAATTTGGGGAGAATTTTGACATCTGTGCTGTGTTGAATCTTTTCTATTCCATGCCTCACACTATACCTCTCCATTTATTTAACATTTTAAAAAAATATTTTGTGATCATTTTATAGTTTTCAGCATACAAGTGTTGTACATGTTAAGGTAGATTTACACTTAATTTTTCATTTTTCTGAATGATTATAAGTGATATTTTTAATTTTGGTGTTCACACATCTAGTATATAGAAATACAATTAATTTTTATATGTTGATCTTGTATACTGTCACCTTGCTGAACTCACTTGAAGTTCTTTGTAGATATTTTTGAATTTGCTGCGAGACAATCATGTCTGCAAATAGGAATTGTTGTATTTTTTTTCCTTTTCTATCTCCATGCTATTTTCTCTTTTGCTGATTGCATTAGCTAGAATTTCCAGCACTATTTGACTGACAGTGATGAGAATTTCCTTGCCTTGTTCTCGATCTAGGAGGAAAGCATTAAGTCTTTCACCATTAGAAATAATGTTAGGTCTGCAGGCTGTTTTTAGATGTCCGTTATCAAGTTGAGGAAGTCCCCTAATATTTTTCTGAATGTCATTATTGTGAATGTGTCCAGTTTTGTCACATACCTTTTCTGTATTGATTAATATATTTGTATGAGTTTTCTTCTTTAGCTTGTTAATATGGTATATTACATTGATTGATGTTTTTGAATATTGAGCCAGTCTTGCATTTCTTTACATATTTTATATACAATTGATTTTTAACTTTATTCTTGAGTAAATTGAAATGTGTACCACAAATGGATCCCACCTTATTCCTTAGCTCAGTTTATTTCCTGTCAGTTTTTTTTTATCTTCTTAAAGTTATTTATACATAGATGAACAAATATATTTATATCAACTTTTATACCAACAGTAGCAAAAGTTAGTCTAGCTTTAATGAAGATGTACATGTGCAAGATATTGAGTTAGTCACTTTATTTAAATTATTTCGCCAAATTCTGACAACACTCCTTTGAAATAGATACTACTATTTATTATCTAAGTCTCAAGAACATTGAGTAAATTTTGTTCAACATCACTTGACTAATAAGAGGCAGGCTGATATTAAGATTAAAGTCTGCCTGACTCTGAATCCTGTCTTTTTTTGACATGGTTCTTCTCTAGTGTCTGCCCTATGGGGTATAAGGATTCTTATTTCTTCTTATTGCCTCTCCCGGATTTGTACATGCTGAGGCCGTGTTAACAGTGATATTAGATTTCAGAATGGAGTAGGTAATTGATCACGTTTTTTTAACTATAGCAATTTCTGACTTGTGGAATCAAAAAATCCAAATGTAGTTAAAAGATTATTACTTTGAGAAAAATGTCTGTGGTTTGGATAAGTAATAGTGGGACCATAACGACCTTTACTTTAGTTGTGGGCTTGATATTGCATGTAATTTATGGGAATCATAGAACTAAAACTGATGCAGTAGGAGAAAACAGAGTTTCTTCATGAAACATGTATCAGTATGACTTAGAATTGGAAAGAAAGAAAGGATCAGGAGCTGACTAGAATGCAAGGCTTGGAGTAGCCTAACAAATCTCTGGCTTCATTTTTTAAAATATATTTTCCTTTTTACAGGAACTTGTTCTCCAGTTTCCCTTTGACCAGATTTTGTCTTGGGCAGTGTAATATAATATCATAACTTTCTGTTTATAATAAATGATAGATACCTTAGTCCATTTGATGCCCGAAAGGTCATACCAGACTTAAATAAATTGAGGTAATGTGTATATGATAAAAATAGAAATTGTGAACCTGCTGAGAATTTGCACTTTTCATATATGGTTGATGGGTTGTCATTATCACCTTTCTAGGCCTCAGTTTACTTATCTGAAAAAACAAGAATATTGGGCTAAGATGATTTCAAGACTTTCTTCAGATTCATTCACAGTGATTCATTCAGTCGTGTAATAGGGTCAGACCTGTTGATTTCCTGATTTGTGAGCATTCTGGTAGTAAACCACAAGGTGGGAGGCTTGTCCCTTTCTTACAGTGATTTTCATAAGTAATTTAATGTTTTATGCCAATTTTAGTCAATCACACAAATTGGGGGAAGTTTATTGTGGAAGGAAAAGGAATGGGGAGAAAGTTGAATGGATAGAATAAGGGTAATTTACAGAGCTCTTACTTCTGACATTTTTAGATACTGTCAGCCAATAATTGAATGTTCCCCTGTGTTAGACAAGGTCAGATTTAGAGATCGGCTAGTGTCTGTTCTCAACAAGTTGATATGTGAATTTATGGGAAAGTAGTGGTGGAAATGAAAGCACCAGAGACTTTTTCCTTCCCTTTTTCCTCTAAAATGTCAGTGAATAGGCCAAGTTGACAGCTGCATGTGTCACAAAAGTGGAAAATGAGCACATTTCAGAATTTGCAAGATGGTTCTATAAACTCTCTGCAGTGGGAAAGGATTAAGAAGTGTGACTAGAGGCTGAACCTAGGTCTTCTGCCTAAATCTGTCCTGTTAATTGATGTTAATCTGGGAGAGTCTGCTCTGAAAAGCAGAAACACATTGACTTGGATGGGTAGCAGCAAGAATCTAAGTTCTTGCTTTAGATACATAGAACTGAGTCCCCAAACTTATAGCATAGGGACAGGAGAAAAGAGACAATGAGAAGCCCTTTGTAATAGATTTACTTGTCTTTGTGTAACCGTGTCTTAGAATTCTGTAGTTAACAGTAATCCACTTCGTAGCTTGGAGGGCAAAAGGGTGTGTGGTTCAGTAATTTCATACTTGACTGAGTTGTCATTCATGAAGATAGGCAACGAATAGATCAGTAGTCTTGGAATATAAATCGGTCTGCAGGTCTCTTAGACTCTTGTTTGCAGTTACTCTGTAGAGGAAACGAATTAAAATAGAATTCAAGAATGGAGAAGTGCTAGAAATTGTCAGTGTTTAAAAATTGTAACTGTTTAATGACAAAAATAAATAAAAGCACTAGCAGTAATGGGGAATGGGTTGGTGTTAAGCAAATTTTGTGGTAAGTATGGAATAAAAAATAATGAAAAGGATAAGAAACAAGATTTTGAAAGATTTATGTACCCATGTGTGTACACAGGTGTGAATATTTTATGTGGTGGACTAGAAGAGCCTAGCCTAAGCAAAAGGGCAAATGTCTTACTATAATTTATGATTTTGATAGGGGTTTTAGAGTGTTTATTTATAAAAATCTTTAAGTTTACCACTTTCAGAATTAAGAGCAGGGTATTTATCTGACATCATTATAAAAGATAAAAGAATGTATAATACAGTCTGGGTAACACAACTCAACATTTTTTTTAAAAATCCTGAAAGAATAGAAACCACACTGGAAATCTAACTGATCAAAACAGTTGTACCGATAAATGATTGCCCCAATAAATGTATCAAATCCCCTATTAAGGAGATATTTTTTAGAAAGGAAATTTTATTAAAAAAATAAATCCAGACCTTTACTACATAAAAGAGATAAACATAAAGCGTAATGGACAGAGGCTAAATACCAAAGCTTTAGATCAGATTATGTCAACCAAATGTGAATGAAAAGAGAGAGGTTTGGCAACATTAACAATAAAATAGGATTTATGGTAAATGAATTATGGCATAAGGATCATTTTCGCATAGATAATTGACACATTTACTAGTGAAGAGATTAGCTATCAATTATCAGAACAACAAAGTGCATGAGACAAAAATAGAACTATAAGTAGAACTCTGCAGGCACATGGTTTAGGGGAGATTTTCACAGGTTAAGTAGACAGGAACATGAACCATATGAATAGAATAATTAAAGTCAGAATGTAAGTGTCAGTTAAAGATATAAAAAAATTGGTTCTATATCAGGTGAAAAAATAATTCAAATTTAAAAGAAAGAAAATGTCACAGGTTTCATGTGTTCATCACTCAGTCATTAGCTCCGGTTTTAACCATCTAAGAAGGACCCAAGTTGCCAATGTGGAGAGCAAAGCTTCAGCTGTATTTGTTGAGGCCCCAGGGAGCATCACTGCTAAAGAATAGGGCTCCCTTCTACAGTTAGGTTGGAGAATGCCTGGGAAGTCAGTCCACAGTAGTTGCCTCCTATTGTTTCCTTCCATGTGTAGACCTTGGACCTGCCTGTAGGTCCTGAATTGGATTTGCAAATCTGCATGGCAGGTTGCAGCCTGCCTAGCAAAACTGGGTGTTGACAAATGAAAAGCCGCAGAGATAAGGGTATCCTGACTTAACATCTGGAAGTAAGGCTCTGTGCGCCATTCTGGGTGTGCAGAAACACAGGAAGCCAGGAGGAGGCCTGACTCTTTAGCGATCCACTGGTTAGGCAACAAGGCAGAGCCTGCTTTCTTTTTGAGGCATAGGAACTCTACCAGTGGTTGTCAGCCTTTCACATTGTGTTCATTTGTGGAGGAGTGATTAAAGAGTCACCTGTGAACAAAGATAGTTTTATTTATTCTTTTCTAATCAGTATACTTTTTATTTCCTTTTCTTGCGTGATTGCATTAGGTTGGGCTTTTCAGTATGGTGTGGAAAAAAACTGGGAATATCCTTTTTTTTTTTTTTTTTCCTGAGCAGGCATCTTTTAAGATGCTGGTACTTTGAAAATTCTAATCTCAAACCTTATATTAAATTAGGTTGTTCTCTAAAGACAAGGCGTTTCTTAGGTCCTTTATCCAGACAACGCAGATGCTATATGTAGCACCCTTAGTTGTTGTTGACTGTCCTCCTGTGATGGGAGGCCATGGTGGTAACTGGTTTCTCTGTGGGCTGATGCGAGTTAAGTCAGTGTGTGTATGTTTATCATTAATCTAGGATAATAAACACCTTGTTTTGGCAGGTTGTGGCTCAAGAGTTTCTTTCATTTGTGAGCAACTGTCACAGCAGTGAGTAGCTGAAATAAAATTTTATGGCTGGCATAGTTGTGACAGGCAGCTGGAGCTTGCATTTTCTTGGCTTTGGCCCTAGTTTTATCTTGTTTTACACATGCAAAATTAAGAAACAAAGCTACAGCATGTATTACAATTCATATTAATGTAGACCTGAACATGGGCTTTGGAGCCAGACTGCTTGGATTTAAAGCCCCACCTCACTTCTTCCCTGCATGATATTACTGTGCTTCATTACCCTTTTCTGTAAAATGGGGAAGTTCTGTAGGATAGTGGATTAAGTTTAGTAATACACGTGTAAACAAGTTTGAACAGTACCTGTCACAGAAATGTTCAAATGTTACCTATGCTAATCGTTGTTATTAATAACGTGAACATTTGGTCTTCTTTCAGAATTGAGCACTTCGCCAGAATCTACAGTCAAAAAATTGGCATCAAAAAGGAAGTTCTTATGAAAACCTTGTGGGGAGATTACTGTATAAATATGAAGGCTAAAAAGATCATGAAGGGTGATCAGGTAATGTGGTGTATGTCCCTTTTGATTGCTGGTCATGTTCTTGCCCTATGAAAATCTATCCTGTAATATCTTTAATAAATGTAATTCAGCTTTAATTTATTCAGGTGAGTTCATGAGGGAATTTTTACTGTATATAATTGGGAAAGGCTTACACGTCTCATATACAGGTATTATTCATATAGAGTTCTTAGTCCTTTTAAGTATAGTGAGCAAAGAACTGCTTTTTCTTTTCTTTTCTTTTTTTTTCAGAAGACCAAAAATCTTAGATCTTGGGCACCTGAAGACACACATTTTGTGCCATGCATTTGTTTGTCTCTGTCACCATAAAGAGATGTCTCTTCTAGACATCCCCGTATGGTTCACACTGTCCTAGTCTCAGTTGAAGCCTTATCTCCCTGCATGCTGGTCATCGTGCAGTGTAGATCGGGAGAGGTGGATGCTCCCTGAAACTCCTTCTATAGATAGAGGTGGTGTAGGAATGCTGTCATATACCCTCAAAGGATACTTTTCTTGGAGCTTTATTTTTTGATATAAAACCAGGATTTCATAAATTTATTCTCACTGAAAATCATATACATTTCTTTTTAGAAAGTACTCACAAGTATAAAGCCACAGCAAACAAAAAACTCGAAGCCAGCACTGCTAGTAGATGTTTGTAATTTCTTTCATTCTTTTTACATGGATATATACATCCCTCAGTTGAGATTATGCTGTTTATACAATGTAGCTGCCCTTTTGCTTTTGTCATATCATGAACATCTTCCCTTGCCATTAAAAGCTTTATTATAAACCATATATTTTAAAGGGAATGAATATAGCTAAGTGGGAAAGAGCATGCCTTGAGAGTTGACTCTGTGTTTGAATTTTGGCTCCACCACTTACTGGCTCTATGACTTTTATCTCAGTTATTTCATATGTAAAATTAAGATAATAGCACTTACAGGATAGTTATGATGATTATATGAAATAATTCAGTAAGCACTCTGTTATTTTATTTTGTGAGACCACTATGATTTATGTAATCATTCTCTTAAGATTGGACATAGTTTTTTTTCAAATGTTTTGATATTGTACGATAGATATCTTTGTGGATAAGTTTTATGTCTTCATGATGCTTTTTTTTTTTAAACTGAGCATTCTAAGCCAATGACTTTTAACTTCTTAATACTGTTGCCTGTAGTTCTTCAGAAAGGAGGTTTCAATTTATTAATATATCCCCCTTCATGTATATGGGAGAGTATACCCCTCAAGGTGCTCTTGCTAGTAACTTTTTGCGTAGTTTGGTAAGAGAAATGATGGAGTTTCTTGGGTTTTCAAAATTTTCCTATCCTTGTGAACTTTTAGAAATATGTTTAAGAATGCTTTATGTTTCTTCTAACATAATTTTAGACTGAAGTCCATGGAAAGAGCCTGCACGTGCAGAGTGAAGTTTTAGCTCTTGGCTTGGGTGCTGTGTGTATTTGTTTGATGGCAGCCATGGTAATATGACCCACGAATGGTCATGTCACTTGTAAAGTCTATGGTTCCCAGAGGAAAGAACAATGGATTATTATTAATTGTGGATTATTGGCTGTTTAAGTGCATTCTTATAACTACTTTCATCTACTTTATTTTTGAATAATTATTTTCAAGTAGAAATGAAACACATTGAGAATAAAAGCATGTCAAGAAGGAATATATAAATGCCTATTAAATGTTCAAGAACTTAAGCCCGTATATTCTTTTGTACAGGCCAAAGGAAAGAAACCTTTATTTGTGCAGTTGATCCTGGAAAATATATGGAGTTTGTATGATGCTGTCTTGAAAAAGTAAGACTCTTATGACATTGTTTACCTTTAGGCATCTTTAGGCAGTATAATTTGTCTCACTTTCCAGTTTGATGAGTCATACTTCAGAAAGCTGAGATGGACTGAGAAAGTGAACAGAGCTTCTACAGATGAGTTGATTACAGGGCTTGGAAGCAATTTAAAGAAGTCTGTGTAACCCAGCTAAAGGGTGATGTTGAAGGAACAGGATAGCAATATTTTATAGAGTGCTGAGGTGAAGAGATAAAAGGTAGAAAGAAACATTGGGTCTTTTTTTATGCAAACCCAGGTTTAAAAAATAGTTGTTAAAGTAGAAAAGGTGCTTGATAGCTAGGATCATTAATGGGGAAGTGGGGAAATAACTTTTCTGGTATAAGTTTGCTTTGGTAAATTTACTTTCTGAGTTATTCCTGTGGTGCAATAATGACTTATTAGTACTTATTTGTAAGACTGCTTTACCACTTGATATAGTCTGCTTGAGGAGATTGGGGAGAAGTACTTCCTGGGAAGTCTTAAAGAAGGATTCACTTGAAAGTATAAGAGTAGAAGTTGAGGAGGCTTTTTCTGTGGCAGAATTCCCTTCAATCATTTTTAGGTTTTTTTGAAAAAGTAACACATTAGGATAAAAATATGCCAGATAATGTTGGGTTCCTTTTCCCCACTGCCTGTTTTTATGTGCATATGACATTTCCGCCCTCCAATCTTGTGTTTACTATAGGGACAAAGACAAAATTGATAAAATAGTGACTTCTTTAGGATTAAAAATTGGAGCCCGGGAGGCACGACATTCAGACCCTAAAGTTCAGATCAACGCCATTTGCAGTCAGTGGCTACCCATATCCCATGCTGTTCTTGGTATCCTTTATTCTAATGGTTTTTAATGAAATAGTTTTGATAAAGCAAGAAAAAACAATGCGTTATGGCAACCAGGAAATTCTCTGGAAATAACATTCAATCCAAAATAAGTCTTCTCTGCTTATTTGGTGTTCTACCATGAAACTGTATTAAATACTTTAATAATTAATACACTAATACTAATTTATGTTAACATTACTAATAGTGAACTTCTTTAAGAAGACAATTCTTTTTGTGTTTATTTAGTAAACTGTAAAACTAAAAATGTTTACACTAAGATTTAAATAAGATGTTTGTGTTAGATAACTGTTTCATTTCAAAGTCACCGATAGCCAGCCTGCTAAGCTCTGTTCTCATTTGTTCCATGGGTCTCAGTGTTAAAGTATCTGTCATGAGGATCCTTTCTGAGCTTTTAGGAGTTTGTGAACTCCCTGAAATCGTGTGCATGTTTTGAGATGTGATGCATAAAGCAGTGTTGCCATATAGCACAGGCATTTTCTGTATGGACAGACTTTGTTACCTCAATATTTAGAACATACAGTGAATCTTCGCCTTGGTGGGAGGCACTGGCTCAAGGTTTTGAGTCCTTAACAACAGACTTCAGCGATGGTGTGTCAGAAACTTCCTAGTCCCCTTGATATTACAGCCGAGAGAGTGGAGAGACTGATGTGCACAGGATCACAAACCTTTGACTCTCTTCCACCAGAAACTCAAGCACTGAAAGCAGGTAAGGAAAGATGGACCTGTTGGAATATACCATGTCATTGACTGTCCTCCATCCAGGCTGCTCTAGACCAATTTGCTGAATGCTAGTTTGCTAAATGGCCAATTTGCCAAATGTCCACTTCCACAGATGAACAGTTTCACAAATGACCATTTCACCAGTTTTGCCTCCCACCCCCACCCCAAAGGTTTTCTTGTTACAGCCATTTTGCTCAGCCAGTACGATGAGAGACCAGCGACTTCCTGTACACATGCTCCTTGTGAGAAAAGAAGCTCCCATTCTGGACTTTGTAGGTTCCATGAAATTTGTCTCTATGTATTTTCTTTTCTCTAATTCTTTTCCTCCAGTTCTATTGCTTTTGTAACCCTGCCCCCAAACCACTACACTGTTGTTCTTGGCATCACTATTGACTTTTGGTTCATTAAATCTAATGACCAGTTTTCAGTCTTCATAGGACTAGATCTTCCACTCGCATTTGATGCAGGTGATCACTCCTCCTTGAAACAATTTCTTCCCTTGACTTCTAGGCTTCCATTGCTTCCATTCCCTTGCTTCTGCTTTTCTTCCTGTCTCCCTGGCTGCTTATACTTAATAAGGTCTTTTTGTGATTCCTCCCCATCTCCCTGGCTTTTTAACTTTGGTGTGCCCCAAGTAAGGTTCAAGTCTTTGATCCTCATCTGTTTTACCTGCAGTCCCTCTTTTGATAATCTCATCCAATCTCAAGACTTTAAATGACAACTACATACTCATAATTCACACAATTGTGTATCTTCAGAGCATGTCTGTTTTCTGGACTCTGGAGTGATATCTAGAACTCCCCCTATACTGTGTTTTCTAAGAAACATCTCAGCTGAACATATCCCAAACTGGACTTTTTATCTTATCCCCAAGCCTGCTCACCTAGTCATTCCCATCTCAGGGGGACCTCAATCTTTTCATTTACTCAGTCCAAAAACCTTGGAGTCATCAATGGCCCTTATATTTATCTCACAGTCCAACATGCAGTCCATCATCCTGTTTATTCTTCCTTTGAAATACGGAATTCAGCTATTTCCCAATGTTTTCACTTCCTGGCCAACATGGTGAAACCTTGTCTCTACTAAAAATACAAAAATTAGCTGGGCGTGGTGATACACGCTTGTAGTCCCTGGTACTTGGGAGGCTGAGGCAGGAGAACCACTTGAACCTGGGAGGCGAAGGTTGCAGTGAGCCGAGATAATGCCACTGCACTCCAGCCTGCGTGACAGAACGAGACTCCGTCTGAGAAAACAAACAACAACAACAACAAAACGACTAGTATCCCTGCTTTTGCTCTTGATTCCTGTTAGTGTTTTCTCAATATTGCAGACAAAACAGAGTGATCCTCTTAAGATAAAAGTCAGGGCATGTCATTCTGTTCCTCATTCAAAGCTTCCACTGGCAAGACTTCTGATATATGTTTGATTCTTACTTCCTGTGGCTTTCTTTTTCCTTCTTTAAATTTTACTGTTGAATTCTTTGTATACAAATTATTTTAACGTGAGGTGATGGAGTTGTTTTAAAAAATTCAGTAATCAATGGTTTTTTACTTCCAATATAGGTTAAGGAAAATGTTCATATGTTAATACGTAATTGCGTTAAAATTTGTATATTTAAGGAGAATTGGTATCTTAATAATATTGAATCTTAATTTATTTCTAAGAATTTGTTAATATCATAATACAGTATTTTTGTCCATTTTATTTTCTAACTTGTTATTGTGGGGGATTGGAAAAGCTATTGATTTTTATATATCTTATTAACAAGCTACCTTGTTGATTGTTGGCCTTTGGTAACATTCCTCAATTCTATTTTTTCTATACTTGATACAGTGAAAAATGTATTAGTGCTTATAGTAGGTGTTTAACCTCATTGCATAGCTTTAACTTTCATATGGGATCCCTCACCCCATCAAATTTGCTTGCTTTTCCATCCTTATTTCTGCCAATTCTGTTTGCTTTTGCTCTGCAATTCTTTCCTAGCAATCTTACCCTTTTCTAATTAAAATTCTTATCATAGTTGGAAAAAGTTATGGACTTCTGATGCATTTAGATAATGCGATGTTCTAAACATTTTAATTGTTTTCCAGAAAAATATGTGTTTTTTTAGTAATGGGAAAAATAGTGACATTTTTACTTCCTATTTGTTTAGCTTTTATGAAATGTGGAAGTGAGGAGACTGCTCCAGTTATCATATTTGTTTCCAAAATGTTTGCAGTTGATGCTAAGGCCTTGCCTCAGAATAAGCCAAGGTAAGGGAAGTGGGAAAGTTGGGCTGGGCTAGGAATATGGTATATGTTTGGTAGGATGTAGTTGGGGTGTGGATGGGGATGAGGCACAGATAATGCTTTTCCTCCTTAACCCAGAATTCATTTCAAGCCAACCCCCAGGGTAACATACAATTTGTACAGTAATATATCCTTTTGTGATACCTCTGTAGGAGAAAGCTGTTGAAAGCAGCTCTGGGATTTTGAATTGAAGTGATGTAAGTTTGAAGAGTGGCGTTAGTAGCAGTAGCAACAGTTAACTTTTGTTGAACATGTTAGGCGAGTTCTAATCTAAGCCTCCTGCCTTGTCTCATCTAATTCTGTCTACCTCAGTAGAGATTATGAATGTATGAGTATCTCTGCTTCCCCATGTGTATTATGTGTGCCCGGGTGTGGTGGGTGTAGGAGAGGGATATTTCTCAAGTTCCAGAGTCTTGGGGAATCTGTCTCTTCTACATTTCCTGTTTTTTATGTGAGTTCCCCTCCTTCTGTCTCTGCTGCTTTCCCTACAAGTTTAGATTCTGATCATGTCTTGTGGATATTGTTGCAGCAACCTCCTAGCTGGTTCTCCTGCCCCATCTTTAGTTCCACCGATGCACTTGCCTTTCTTCCTTTAGAGTGATCTTTATAAAACTCAGCTATGAAGATATGCCTCTTGCTCAAAACCCTTAATGATTCTCACTGCTTTGAGCAGTTTTGATTCAAGTGTGAAGTGTTGGTGATGATTTCAGTGGTACTTAGGGAAATAAGTTTTAGTTTACTTAGTTGGCATATTTATTTTAATGTTTATTTGTGTGTATTGCCTGTGTATGTCAAGTGATAAAGCCTTTACTGTGATGAGATTTTAAAGTTTTATTGAGTTCAAAATGTTTGTACATTTAAATAAGCATTAAATAAATAATATGCAGATATAGCAGAAATCATGAAAATAATATGTGAGTGACTGAAGGTCAGATCATCAGCCTGTGAAATAAACTTGAGCTGTCTTAGTGGCATTTCAGACCCACCGTGACCTGACCCCAAAACATGTTTTGACTAGATTTTTATTTCTGTTTCTCTAATATACTAGTGTCTGAACAAACGTCATATCTTTACTTGTGCTGTTCCTCCATCTGAGAAGGCTTCTTTTCTTCTGATAAAATTCTGTTTGTCCTTCAGCAGAAAGGTTATGCATTGTTTTTTAGTACTTCCCTAGTGATTTGGACATAGGTGTAGTCAATAATTTTTGCCCTGGGGATAAGTAAAAGAATAGATGGGTGAGTAAATGAAGAATGAATGAGTGAATATCTGAATGGGGGAATGAACAGGTCAGTGAATAGGTGAATGAATGGCTAAATGAGTAAGTAAATGAGTGAATAATGGAACGAATGAATGCCCAATTATGTATCTAGGCTACTCCCAGATAATATTTCAGTGCTACATGTAGTAGCAATTTCTTGTGCTAACAATTTTAGGATACTGAATGTTTTTTGGCCATTGGGAGTATCTGAGAGATTCCAGTAGAATCATAGGGAATATCAGAGAATTGGAAAATTTGCTGTTAAGATTTGAAATACATGTATTTATATCATTTAAAATTCCTACCTCTACCTATCCTTCATTTCTTGCTGATGAATAATAGTATTATTATGCCTCTACTATTAATTACATTTTCTGTAAACATTTTTCTTAATAATTCATCATATGTTTTTCTGATTTTTAGTATATTTCTGATAGTGCAATCCATTCTATTCCGTGAAGTTGTTTTATTGATTTTATTTTTGTCATTTGTTTTTTAACCAGTATATCAGGTTCAACAATTGTTACGTAATAATACAGTGTTTTCAGGTATACCTGGGTAAGGTCATCACCATTACTTTGTTCTTTTCCATCTTCTAGCTGATAGTTTTTTTCGTTTAAGTTTTATTTTTTAAATTTAGGAAAATGTACCTTGGGAAGTTGGTTTGATAGCGTTTTCATCTCCATTGTATTAGATACCCAAGCCAGGAATAACAGAGTATTATTTTCCTTTCGTATAGAGTACAATGTATTAGTGATATGCGCCAGGGAGAAAAGTAAGGCAGGAAATGGGATTCGGCATCCGCAAAGCCTAAGAATTTTTCCCTAACTTACTGAAGACACTGACGTTTACTCACTGCTCAACAGTGCCGCTTTGGGTGTAAATGAAGTGTGGGACTGTTACAGGACTTTATCCTTTGTTCTTGTGTTCTTGCCTCTTTTCTTTGCTTCTTCAAATTCACCTTCCAACATGACATTTGAATCTTCAGTCAACGTTCTCACCTCTGGTCTCCTTCATCTCAGTATTAGTGACTATTGTCCCTTCAAGAAGTCCATGGTTAGTTTATAGCCTAAATAACTTCCCAGTCACAGCTGTTTCCTCACTAGTAGGGCCCCATTTTCTTGTAATTACATTTCTTTTTGTTCTCAGCAGATGCTGGATACACAGTGGGTACTTTTTACACATCCTTGCTGATTACTATCTGCTTTGTTCCCCTCTACCATCATTCCCAGTGCCCACAGCAGTGCGTGGCACACAGTAGTTGTTAATTGGATGGATGCATAGAAACATAGACAGACAGCAAGCATCTATACAGTTGATGCTTACTTAATGACCGTACATGCTGATTATTCCAGATCACTTCATGAACTTGGGCACACGAGGATTTAATCTGCAAGGTGAACAAATACACTTCCTTTTTCACTAAAACTAAAGTGAAATCACATTTATGTAAGATGACGATTTTATCATCTTTAATTCCTCCTGAAGGAAATACATAACCTGGTGATAATGAGCATAGACCTTAGAGCCATACAGATCTGGATTTGAATGATGGCTCCTCCATTTAAAATCTGTGTGACTTTGGGTCGAGTTACTGAAGTTTTCAAAGTCTCCCTTTTCTTGTATGTAAAATAAGAATATGATATCTACTTCATTGAATGGTTGTGATAAATTATGTGCTATAATATATGTAAAGTGATTAACACAGTCTCTGGATCATTATGATAAACCCGTTGGAAGAGACCATTTCTCTGTAGATACTAGCAGATACCTCTGGTATTTTTTCCCTTCTACTCTAACAATAAAAATGTGTTCTGCATTTGTATTTTAATTCACATTTTTCAGATATTCTTATGAGTTTTTAGCAAAAGTCTAGAAACAAGGAAAGTTGTCTAAGGATTGGTTGAAGGAACAGCTAGAGTGCTCAGACTGGGGAAAAGAAGGGAGGCAGGGAAGGCATGAATGCAGGTGATTCAAAGGAAAGGGGAGGGAAGTAGGTTTGTTAGATGTTGCTCCAGAGGAGAGAACTGCGGCCATAGCTAGAAATTGCGAGGAAGCAGAGTTCATTCTGTATTTGAAAGTTCTGACATTTAGAGCTTCCTGTATTGAGGAGCTTGTCTCTTGCAGTGGTAGTGTGGCCCCTTAGTGCCAGCAGTTTTGATTGCCTAATGAGGCACCTGACCAAGCCAGGCTCAAGGATTGTTTCTCATGTTTTTGTATTCTATTGCACAGCCCAGTGACCTGCAGCAGAGTGGGTGTGAGTGGAAGGGCCTGCTCTTGGAACTAAACCATTGATTTTGAGGGACAGGTGCTAAGGAAGGCAGAAGTAGTGTCTAGTCCTGGACACTAGGACTAGAGAAGTCTTGTCTAGCGGGAAGATATCTGAAGAGTATAGCAGTGGACAGTCAACGATTTAAGCAGTCACCTTCCAGGTTAGCTTACATGAACTAGAAAGGTAGAAGGAGTTAGGCCACTTTGAATCAGGAGCCCTACCTGTATGTGGCCATTTGGAAGGCAAGTAGGCAGAATGGCTACCTGCATGGCTTCCATGGCTTACAGAGAGGGGAGGGGAATATGGCATGGCAAGATGGGGATGAAGGTTATCAGTTAGGTGTGAAGTCTGAGCTTGGGAAATAAAGCAGGAATCATAATGTAAAAGGTGAAGGACAACATGGGAGAGAGGCACAAAGTGTTGGGACCAGGAAGAGTTGTCCAGCTTCCAGAGCTGGAGCATAAAGTTAGGACCATAGGATTAGCCTGAGTGCTTTGATGCTCAGTCCCAGAGTATCAGGAGGCTAAAGATGCTGTTATTCTATCAGCCTTAGGACATGGATTGGTCTTGTTCATGTGCTGGGGTTGAGCATGCAGGTAGGTTCATAAGGACCCCTACATGGGAAGGGAGCCAAGTCCTAGGAAACAGTCTACCTGCCTGGTTTCTACCTTCCAAACCCAAACTCCCAAACAGAATTTGTGTTCGACTTAGTGCTCCCCTTTTGTCAACAACTTTTTGGTATTAAAACTCTGAATGCCTTCTCTATATCCTGACAGACATGAGGGTAATTCTTCAGGAAAAATAGCTTAATTACCTTCTCCACGCCCTCTCATTCTCATCCCCAGGGAAAACCACATATACACACCCACACCCTGCCTTTTCTGTGGTGGTACTTCTTGGGTGTAACACAGTGGCTGATATTTCAGTTTGACCTTCTAGTCCTGATGAATTGCCAGTACTCATCCTGACCTTGAACCCTTCCTCTTGAACCCCGGTTATTGAGGCCTTATGCTTGTTTCCCTGCCAGGGTTGTTCCAAACCCTGATATCTGTCACTCTTTCCCTTCCTTCTTCCTGTTCTTTGCCTTTTCCAGAAGGAATATAGGCATCTGAGAAAGGTTCCATACTATTGTACATTGCTTCAGATAGGGACTTGGGCTCTTGCATGTCAGTTCATAAGCTCAAAATAGTTGGGACACAGCATTATTAGAGAGAAGCTGATAGGCCCTCTCCTGTTGCTACAGACAGGGAGAGGACTTGGAGAAAACTGCCTGGAATGGAGCTGGGACCAATCTTCATCTTACCCAGCCATATCAATACTTGCTGTTTCCCTGCTTGACTAAACTGAGAGATGCTTAATGTTGCCAGATGATAACATATTTGTGATATCCTGTAGGCCTCTCACTCAAGAAGAAATTGCTCAGAGACATGAGCGCGCAAGACAAAGGCATGCAGAGAAGCTTGCAGCAGCACAGGGACAGGCACCCTTGGAGCCCACCCAAGATGGCAGTGCCCTTGAAACATGTCCAAAAGGAGAGGAGCCAAGAGGTATAACTTTCCTAAGTAGGCTCTGTTGCAAAGTGTTTGCCTTTTTGCTTAACTTGGGACACTCATCCTTTAGTTCTTGAGCTTTTTAAGCTTTAATCATCGTTTTTATCAATATTCTTTCCATTCTTGGTGTTTTGGTTTTGTTTTTTTTCTGAAACTGGACCAAACATATCATATTCGTGTTTCCAGACAGTGTTTGAATTAAGAGGGCATTCTTGGCACTAATTATCTTTTTGTTTCTGGCAGGTGACGAGCAACAGGTGGAAAGTATGACCTCTAAACCTGTGCTCCAGGAAGAAGACAACCAAGAGTCTTTTATTGCATTTGCTCGAGTGTTCAGTGGTGTGGCTCGAAGAGGAAAGAAAATTTTCGTCTTGGGGCCCAAATACAGTCCTCTTGAGTTTTTACGAAGGGTAAGAATTGAAAGTAAAATATTTAGATATTGTTTCTCAAGGGTCTGATATCTTTTCACATTTTGTTGGGACTGGCGATGATCTTATTGGTAGATTTATTTTGTCTCTGGAAAGGCACACTTGAGTGACTGTGTATCTCCGTTTGTGTTGCTTTGATAACGTTTGTCATATATGTCTCAGTAACATTAAGGAAACCAAATCAGTGTGTGGACCAAATTTTCAGGCCTTATTTAATTATAAGGCTTTTCTCTTCTAGGCAAGAATCACCTTGTGGTTAGAGAAAAGGACTGATGAGAGCAGAAGTCATGCTGGAGCCAGGGCAATGGCGAATCTTTGAGAAATAGGAAGATCCAAAAACTAGCTGGCTCAGGCCAAAGGTTGGGCCGTGAGCAGGGGATAGGCAGGAGTTGCATGGCACACTGACCCTGAGTCTGGTCAGGAGGGTCTGTAAGTAGGTGAACAGGCAGCATCTAAAAATGCCTGAGCCAAGGGGCAAACAGAGATCACAGGCTAGAGATGTCTCAGAACATTTTTGGAAGTAAGTAAGATATATACATTGTAATTATATTTAAATAATAGAGGTCATAGGATGAAGACAGTGCCAGAGGTCCAAGTAGCCAGTCTGGATCAGCACAAAGCAGTAAGCTAGGAAATTGTCAGCTGGCACCGTGGAGCATCATGAGCAGAGAAACACATGCTCCTCTCTGTCCAGGAAGCAGCCTGTCTGTAGATAAACCGCTTTGGTACTTGGCTACAAGTGAGAGAGAAGGAGATAGCAGTTGAAGAAAATCTGTCATCGGTTTTTCTTTGCCTTGAATGCTTATTCCATGAGTTTTAGCAGTTTAATCCTTGGAGAGTGCAGTGCTGCATGGCAGTTAAGCAGTCCTTGTTGAGCATGTTCTGATTTAGCAAGAAAGATCACAGCACTTAGTGTGTATAGGGTTATATTTTATGGGAGTCTGAAAGTGAGAATATGTATAAAAACTTATCTGTGATTATCTTGGCTTGGACGTAATTGATAGTTTGCTGTTTATCAGTAAGGGTCAAGTATCAGCTAATTTTTTTCTTTTTTTGTGAAGGTAAATGAGCAAGAAATTTTTATTTAGTGATACATTGATTTATTTTGCATTACAAATTCCATGAACAATCCAGTTTATCTCTGCATAGTGTTTCTTTGCTACAGGTTGAAATCAGTTGCTTATGTGTCTCATGTCTTAAGCAGGAATGATACAATACATTGACAGTTCAAATAGCTTCTTATTTCAGTAATCAGAGCACCATAAAACCTAATTCTAACTGCTTAAAAAAGAAACCTGAAATATTTCAGACCTACCCTCAAAGTAACCCCTACCCAGAATTTGTGTTCATCCTTTGTGTTAGTTTTCTGTTACTGCATATTACAGATTACAGCACATTTAGCAGCTTGAAACATTACACATTTTACCATCTCACAGTTTCTGTGGGTTAGAAAACCACACATGGCTTAGCCACATCTTCTCCTTAGGGTCTCACAAAGCCGTGACCAGAATGTTGGCCAGGGTACATTCTCATCTGGAGGACTGACTGATGAAGAACCTGCTTCCAAGCTCACTAAAGGTTGTTGTCAGAATTCATATATTTGCACCTGTAGAACTGAGAGTCCCAGATTTTTTCTGGCCTTTGGCTGCCCTCAGCTCCTAGAGGCCACCTTCAGTTTCTTGTCATGTGGACCTTCCCAACTTGGAGGCTTACTTCATGAAGCCGTATAAGAGACTAGAAGGAGTCTTCTAGCAAGACAGAGTCCTGTATGATGGTATAGAATCACAGTGTGACATCTCACCACCTTTGCCATATTCTGTTTTTTAGAAGAAGCACGTCACAGGTCCCACTCACACTCGGGAAGGAGGCTTCAAAACAAAGGTGTGAACATCGGAAAGCAGGCATCATGGGAGGGGCACCTTTCATCTGTCTGCCACATCCTTCTCTTACTTTTCTTTATAGTTTTACAACCTGAGTGTGCGTTTCTAAAGAGTATTGTCACATTTGCATGCTTTTGAAACTTTGTATAAATGGAATTTTACTGTAACTATTCTACAACTTGCCTTTTTTTTTTTTTTAACTTAACATTGTGAATTTAATCTATGTTAATGCCTACTCCCATAATTCGTTTATTGTTCAGTGTGGCATAGGATTCCTTTACTTAAATGTACATTTTATATATACAGTTTTTTGGTCACTATATATTTGCTGTTTTCGGTTTTTTGTTTGTTTGTTTTTCAAATCTAAGCAATGCTACCTTGATTATTTTTGTATATGTCTCCTTATGCAGATTTACAAGAAATTCTGGGGAATATACCTATAGTGGAGTTGCCTTGGTAATCTTCTGCTTATCAAGATAATTCCAATTTATTGTCCAAAGTAGTTCTGATTTACACTCCCAATAGGAGTGTTTAACAGTTCCAGTTGTTCCACATGCTCCCCAAAATGTGGTTTTATTAGGCTTTTGATTTGTGCCAGTCTGATGGGTATGATATGGTGCTTTGCAGTTTTAGTTTACATTTTCCTTATTACTCTTTTAATATGTTCATTGATCAAGCTTGTGTTCTTATGTGAAGATATTAATAGTTCTTGGAGTCATTTCCCTGTTTTTCTATTATGCTACTTTATTGTTTTAAATACTGCTTTTCAGATGTCCTTTGTATATTTTGGATACTAATTCCTTGTCAGTTTTGAATTTTGCAAATTTCTTCTCCGGTGTAAAACTTGTTTTTACTTTCCATTTGGTACCTTTTGATAGGCAGAAGTTCTTAATTTAAATGTAGTCGAACTATCATTATTTTATGGGTTTCGCTTTTTATATCTTAGGAAAATTGAAACTAAGTCTGTATTGAAGTCTCAAAAATTTCTCTTATGTTTTCTTCTAAAGTTTATTATTTTACCTTTCATGTTTAAATATATAATTCAGTGGTTGTGAAGAAGGGATCCAAGTTCATTTTTTCCTCATTTAAATGTCCAGCTGTTCCAATGTTATTGAATAGTCCATCTTTATCCACTAATTTGCTTTGTCCACTCTGTCATAAATCAGATTATTACCTATGTACATAGATCTGTTTCTGGACTAATTTTATTTTTTCTGGTTGTCTCTAACTGTCTCTGTTCAGTGCTGTCTTCATTTTTCAATGTTTTGACGTCAAAAAGACCAAGTCCCTTTACCGTGTTTTTCTTTGTTAGTGTCTTGTTTGTTCCTGACTCTTTGCTCCTATATATCAAGTTTATGGTCAGCTTCTTGCTTCTATGAAAAGCCCTGTTGAGGCTTCAATTGGAATTACTTTATGTCCATACACCTGTTTGGCATGAATCAACATTTTGTAATACAGCATCTTTCCATCCATGAATGTATTAGGTTGATTTATCTATTTAGGTCATTTTAAATGTTTTTCATGAAGTTTTATAGTTTCATTTATAAAGGGTTTTGAATCTAACTTTTGTTAGATTTTGTTGCTATTCTAGAAATCATTTTAAATATACATATTTTCTATTTATTGCTATTCTATTTATGCATTTTCTATTCCTAATTATAGAAGTATAATTAACTTTTGTATATTGATCTTGCATTTTTGCCACCTTGCTAAGCTGTCTTACTAATTATAATTTATCTGTAGCTTGTAGCTTGTTTTAAGTGGATGGTCATATTGTGTAGATAATTCCATTCAGTTCTTATAATCTTTCTATCTCTCAGCCCATCTTTAGAGCTACTTTGAGAGTTGTCATTGTGTCAGAACACATACATTTAGATGTAACATGTGCCTTCATTTTCATGAAGTTTCTAGAGTCTACCCTAGCACAGGGGCCTCACCTTCCTCTAAACCTTTATGGATTTACTTGCCTATACTACCTTTTTGTTGGTCACTCTGTGCTTGTGATGTTAGTAATCTTTGTACATGTTGTATCTCAGCCATTTTTTCTCTTCATAGCATTAGGGCAGCACCCCAGGCCTATGAGCATCAAAGATTGATTGCTTGGTTAATTGAAATGCTTTCTGGGTAATTGCATTTATATGGTAGATATATTTCTGAAGACTTCACACAATGCAAAATTTGAATCGTTTGAGACAGTGTTTCAGTAAGAATAAATATGATGTACGGGGAGCTAATACATCTAATGTACTTGTACTTGTATACTTTTGCTGTAAATGTACTCTGTCCTCTCATTAATGTGTTCCTAATATGTCACAGCATGCTCTTCCATATGAACAATATAACATATAATAACAGTCTGACCTTTTTTTTTTTTTTTGCATTTTTATCACATCTAACTACCCTTCCAAAGTTATTTTTATGTGTTACTTGGCACTAGCACCAGCCCTTGCTGAATACTTGAAGAACATTGTACATAAGAGTAAAACAACTTTAAATGATAATAGTAATAATGAGTGTTCAAATAATAGCACAGTAGTCACCAGAACTGGTGTATGACGTGGTTCATATAAATAATTTAACCAGGGGCTATGGAGAACAGCTAAAGTGACAATACCAGGTCGCAACAGAATTTATATTACTTAGCCATAAAGCTTATGATTAAATGGGAATCTAGACAATTTTTTAGTGTTTGAGAAATTTCAGTATTTCAAATTTTATTCATAAAGTGAGACATATTTTATCACACCATTTCAAATGTTCTTATTTCAGGTTTACATGAAATGTTGCTATACCGTATGTTACTGTTGAATAAAAATAACTTTACAAATACCAATTAATGCTTCCATATGCCTCCTAACTTGTCTTCAATCATTTTTCTTTGCCCAGGTACCATTAGGCTTCTCAGCTCCACCAGATGGCCTCCCCCCAGTCCCCCACATGGCATACTGTGCTCTGGAAAACCTGTATCTTCTGATGGGAAGAGAACTGGAATATCTAGAGGAGGTACCTCCAGGAAACGTGCTAGGTAGGGTGATGCTGTTTATTATATCCTTATTCCATTCTAGGAGATTATCTAACATGTCACTGAAAATTTAGTGAAATTTTTGAAGGGAATAACTTTATTCTTTAGTTTGATAATTTTTTGTTTCTGGTATCTTTAACTTAGTACATTTGAGTAACTAACATGGAGATCAGTTACTTTCTGTGAATTATAGGAGCTGTTTTAAAAATGTGTTGCTTAAGTAATTTGTAAATGCTCTAGCCTAAGCTGGAGTTCCATTTATTTCAGAGTGAGAGGAGAAATTCCTGCTCACATCAAGTCAATCTAGATGACTAAGGCATTTCTGGTTCTACAGATTAGATTCTAAATTGTTGGAAACTATTCTGATGTAAAGGTCTATTTAAACTCATTGCTTTTTTCCCAATGCTTTTTTCCTTTGAGCATTGCTTTGCTAAGATTAGTTGATTGTCGGTTTATATCTGTAAATATTATTCTTCATCTCCTTAATGTTATCACTTGTTTGACTTCTGCTCCTCATGTGCAGAATTCACTTTTTGAGATTCTTAGTGCAAACCTATAGACTCAGATGAAGAAATTTCTCTTGGATCCAGAGTATACTATTGAATACTGTATCCCATTGTACTGTTAGATTCTGAACCCTTAGGGTCATTGTCAGCTATAGAGCTATTTATTGGGTGATTGCTTGGTTTGGGAATCCTCAGCTTTTTAGAAAAAGGTTTAACTTTTTAAAAAAAGGTCTAGTCTGTTGGTCCAGAATATCTAATGGTTTCTCTGGATTTTATAGACTTGAATCCAAGAAATTTGCCAAAGCATGTTGCCATTCACCTACAGAGATATATTCTTTTCTTTCTTTAATTTTTTGGCATGAAATTTGTAGAATGCTTAGCTTCTCATCAGTGTTACCTATTTTCTTCTATCCCTTTGCAAAATGCCATTTAACCTTAACAATTGATGTATCTTTGTAAGCTGCCACAGCCAGCTTTATCAGAAAAGGACATTGGAAGAATGGAAAACACCCTACTTTTGTTCATAAGCCTTCCTTGAGATTACTGTATTGCTCAGATTAAATGGAACATGAGGTATATCTCCAGCATGATGCTCAAGGGAAAGAGAAAGTATTCTGCTGAGTGAATGGTTTTTATATGATCTTCTCTAATTAAGGCCTGGTGCTTGTGTTCCTTCCCTAGTAGAGGATGAGAATGTGACATGCATTAGTTTCTGGTTTTCTTTTTTCTTCCTGTTGCTGAATTTCTAGATGCTGTCCAGGACTGAGGTTAAGTGATGTATAAGGAGAGAAACCATTTCTCTCTCTTCTGTTTTCCAAGGCAGCCTTTGCTCTGCTATATGGTATGGGGAGACAAACCTACTATAAGCTAAAATTTTTCATTTATTCTTGGAGAAGAGATATACCTTGATGTCTTTTATTGACCTTTTAAAAAAGTGAGATGATAGCACAACATGGGGTAAGAATGAAGGTGACTAAATCTTTGTTTACCAAATTGACTTACATAAGACTGAGCCAGATGGACAACCAACCACTTTGGAACAAAATGGATTGAAGAGGAAAAGCCAGATTTATTTCCTGTAAGAGTTAGGATTGTATTTAGCTGCAAGTAACCAGAAAACCAATTGCATAGTCTTAAACTTCACTCAGTAGGAAGCCCAAGGGTGGACAGTCCAGGGCTGGTGTCATGACTCTTCTGTGTCATCAGGGAGCCAGTGGCTCAGCATGTGGCTTTTGTACCCATAGAAGCAAGATGGCCTTACATGTCTGAGAATCATATCCACATTCCTTACAGCAAGAGAGTACAAGGGTCAAGACCTTCTAACAGGTTTAATGTTTTTATTTGGAAAGAAATGCCTCTCTAGTGACTTCTGTATATATTCTCATTTTTGTAGTTTTGTCATATGTCCGCTCCTAGCTGCCGGGGAGGCCTGGGATTGAGTGTTTTACTCTTTCAGCCTGTGTAGTTAAGGCAAAAGATATTGGGGTTGTGAATGGCTTTTGAATAGCCAGTCCACACTCTTAGAGCTGCATTTGCCTTCCATTCACCTGGTGATGCCTGAGGTGCCTTCATTAAGGTTCTGTTTTCTTTACATTAAAGAGAAAGGTAGTCCACCAGAAGGATTTTGAGCATAACATTGAAGGAATTGGAATGCAACCAGCCACTTTGATGGGGCTTTTTGAATTGAAACATATAGTAATTGTGTTTCTTTTATTAATTGAAATCTAATTGAGTGCCCCGCATGACTAGAAAGGATGAGTATACCAAAATTACGGCCATAGTTTTGCCACTAACTAGTTATATGGCCTCAGGCCAGTTATGTAACCTTGCTGGACTTGTTTTCCCAAGTGATTTGGACTAGAGCAATGATTACTAATATTTCTTATGATAGAAATAGAACAGCCACTTTTAATTTTTTTATAAGACTGTGGATTCCCAGGGATGCTTTTATTTGTCCTAACTGGGATTTGTCATATATCCTAAACTTTAAAGATAAAGCATTAAATAACATTGCATGGAGTACATTTTTCTACTGTAGCTATAAAATACCAACAAAATTGTATTTGTAATTTTTTTGGTAAAATACAAACAGAATTGAAGTTTAAAATTGTCATTATATGATGGCAGGTTGACCTCCTAGGTGGAGATGGAATGAGGTAAACCTTTTTTACTTATGTCATGAAGATCTTCCCTGGATTTTGTCAGTTTTCCAGTGACTTAAAAAAAGTTCTAAACTAGATTATCTTCAAGATTGCTTCTAGCTTTTAACATTTAAGCTGTGTTTCTTAAAGAAAAACCTTATTTCAGTAGTTAGAATATTTCCCTCCCTAGTGTTTATTAGGAGGAACAGTAAATGTTTTGATATGATTGCTTGGTTTGATTGCTAACCCATTTTAATGGCTTCATTAAAACATCTTGAACTGGTTACCTGCCTCAAAGTCATAGAATTACCTTTTTAGGCAAAGTTTACTTGTTCCTTGATTAAAAATACGTAGCATATGTTAGCAGTAGCAGCAGTCTCATAAGCCAGAGTGTTTAAAAAAAGCAACTTTTCAAAGCTAGGAGTCAGTTTAAGACAGAACAAAAGAGGCCAGAGAGTCGTGTGTGTGTGTGTGTGTGTGTGTGTGTGTGTGTGTGTATAGATATAGATTTTTTTTTTTTTTTTTTTTTTTTTCGAGAAGAGTCTCACTCTGTCACCCAGGCTGGAGTACAGTGGCACAATCTCGGCTCACTGTAACCTCTGCCTCATGGGTTCAAGCGATTTTTCTGCCTCAGCCTCCTGAGTAGCTGAGACTACAGGCGTGCGCCACCATGCCCGCCTAATTTTTTGTATTTTTAGTAGAGATGGGGTTTCACCATGTTGGCCAGGCTGGTCTCGAACTCCTGACTCGTGATCTGCCCACCTCGGCCTCCCAAAGTGCTGGGATTACAGGTGTGAGTGACCGCACCCAGCCAAGAGTCTGGTATATTAAGGAGTGAGAAGAAAACTGCCCAAGAGAAGGCTAGCTGGCAGCCACAGGTAATAAATACTGGGGTTCCAGCTTTTGGCTTTCTAGGGTGAGTTGACTGTGACCAGGTATGTCAGCGCGTTTTTGTTTTTCTTTGAAACAGATTTGTCTTCTCAGGTAGTTTTGAAATGGAAAGAATAAGATGGCTGCATTTGGCTGAAATAATCTATATACTCCAATTACCTGTTGTTGCATAATAAAACACTCAAAGCCTAGTGACTTAAAATAAAGACGGTCCTTATTTTTTCAAGCATCTGCCATTCAGGCATGGTTTGGTGGGAATGGCTTGTCTCTTCCACGTGGTGTCTATTTTTTTTTTTTTTTTTTTGAACAGAGTTTCCCTCTTGTTGCCCAGGCTGGAATGCAATGGAGCAATCTCAGCTCACTGCAACCTCTGTCTCCTGGTTCAAGTGATTCTCCAGCTTCAGCCTCATGAGTAGCTGGGATTACAGGCACCCACCACCACGCCGGTATTTTTAGTAGAGATGGGGTTTCACCATGTTGGCCAGGCTGGTTTCGAACTCCTGACCTCAGGTGATTTGCCTGCTTCTGTCTCTCAAAGTGCTGGGATTAGAGGCGTGAACCACCGCACCTGGCCCCACGTGATGTCTATTGATACGGCCCAAAGCCGGGGCTAAAGTCATATGGAGGCTATTTCAAGCACATGTCTGGAGGCTGATGCCAGTTGTTGTCTGGAACCTTGACTGGGAGTGGAACTAAGGCCTTTCCATATGGCTGCTTGGCTTCCTTACAGCATGGTGGCTAAGTTTTACGGATGAGCGACCCAACAAGGAGAGCCAGGAGGAAGGTATATCATGTTTTTATGACCTAGCCTTCAAAGCCTTCAGCCCCACTTTTGCCACATTCTGTTTATTAGAAGTGAGTCACTGCACCTGGCCCATGTTCAAAGGGAGGGAACTGACTCTGCCTTTTGATGGGAGGCATGTCAAAGTATTTGTGGATATGTTTTAAAACAACCACATTGCTAATCGTAGATAATTTCTTGTTTCCTTCTGCATTTTAGCAGACTTATGACAGGACACATATAAAGAGATGTTCATAGCGATCAGGGCAGGCCTGTAAACTTCATCTTTTTTACTTTTGTTAAACTTTGAGAAAAAGTTGTAATTCCTATTTAATAACAAAATAGTGGAGACCAATATGATTGGTACCCATATGCTTTTCATCATAATTGATATGGAGTCAGTAAATTTATCAAGTGCAGATGAAAATTTTTGTTGGAAAAGGAAATGAAAACATTATATGGCCTTCTTGGACAATTCAGCATTATTCAGTCAAAGTCCAAAGGAAAGTTCTTTTATTGGCACTTGAAAAATGCAGATTTCACATTTGAACTCAGCTATAAGGCACGTAGAGAACTTATATGTGCTGATAAGTGTAGAATAGATTTTGTGGTCTGGAAATAGTTGATTTAAAGTTTAAAGTTGTTTAATTCTAACCTGATGTTTTATAAAGTTGGTATAGATGGGATCAGAGAGACCTCACCATGTTTAGCACACAATAGCCTTTTGTTCAGTTTCCTGCTGAGAATATCTCTAAAAATAAATATTTGCTACAGGCTCCTATTAAAATGTGAGGGGAAATTGAATTAGGATTCCAAATCTTTAGCCTTTTCATATACTCCTTTAGATCTCTTCCATATGGTTAAATCTTTAAAAGTTGAGAGACATATTCTGAGAGGAAACATGATACTCTTCTTTTCACAGCATGAGGAAAATAATAAATATTAATTAGCCTTTTTCTGAACTGGTTTTAGTTCTGCCATGGTTGGTTGCTGGGTCAGTAGGAATTCCGTCAGTGTTGATAATCTGTGTGTGTGTGTGTGAGAGAGAATCCTTAGTCACGTGGGGTAATCTAAGAGTGAGAAACCTTTGAAGGGTTTTTACTAGCAAATCTGATTTAATTTATTTCAAGGGAAAGCTCAGTAGAATTTGGTTCTTAAGACTTTGTGATACTTTTATTATGTTTTTAATTCAGTTAGTAGTGAATTTCTTTTAAATGTACTTTATTATCAACATTTCCATTTGGAGATAATCTGTTTTAATCAGTGAAAACCTAATAGTCATTTCTTAGTTTTAAGAGTTTCAACTGATTTTAATGGCTTTTCTCTTACAGATAATAATGATTTTATTCTCTTTTTTCCTTATAGTTGTGTGCCATATTTTTTTTATTTTCATATTGCTTATAAGAATATGGTAAATAATAATAATTATAGTTGCTATTTTGTCTAGTTCCTTCTGGACTTTAATGGGAATGCTTCTGGTGTTTTAGTTTCAGGTTTGCTGATGCCTGTCAATTCGATATCTCTTATTTATTGTGCTGGGAAAGAATTTTTTTTTTAATAATCAGGAATGGATACTGAATTTTATTGATGCATTCTTAGCCTCTGAAGACAAAGTTATAGAGTTTTTCTCCTTACTGTAATTGATGTCGTGAATTATATTTAATTTCCTGATTATTAAGGCATCCTTGCATTCCTATGTTAAAAAAATAGCACGCGATCATTGCATATTCTTTTCAACCCCTATTAGGTTCAGTGTACTGGCATTTTGTCCAGCATTTTCTTGCATTATAAGTTAAAATGGCCATTCTTTTCTTGGTATCATAATACTAAAATGGGAAGCTTTCAATTTTTTTCTACCCTCTAAAGCTGCACTCTCCATTTGGTAGCCACTAGCTACATTCACTTACTTAAATTTAAATAGATTGAAATCAAATAATATTAGAAGTTTACCCATCAGTTGCACTAGCCATATTTCAAGTGCTTAATAGCTATGTGTGGCTAGTGGTTACCGTATTGTATAGTGCTGCTCTTGAGAAATTTGTATATGATGTAAGAATTACCTTTTCTTCAAAAGTTTTGAAATAGTTCACCTTTAAAACTAACTGGGCTTGATGCATAAAATACTTGATTCTTTCTATCTGGTACACTTTATCTTTTTCATTTTCAGTTCTGTATATTTGTGTTTTCTTGTTCGATTTCTTTATTACAAAATTTGTCTTTTTATTTTAATACAGTTGTATATATAGTTAATGTTTTAAAGTTCTTTTTAAAAGATAACTTTCAGTATAGTGCAAGCCATAATATTTGTCCACTTGAAAATGCAGATAAAGCCAGGTGCAGTGGCTCTTGCCTGTAATCCTAGCACTTTGGGAGGCTGAGGCAGGCAGATCAGCTGAGGTCAGGAGTTCAAAACCAGCCTGGTCAACATGGTGAAACCCTGTCTCTACTGGAAATAGAAGATTAGCCGGGCGTGTGGTGGATGCCTGTAATCCCAGCTCCTCAGGAGCCTGAGACAGGAGAATCCCTTGAACCCAGGGGACACAGAGGTTGCAGTGAGCTGAGACCACGCCATTGCACTCCAGCCTGGGTGGCAAGAGCGAAACTCCTTCTCAAAAAAAAAAAAGAAATCAATTATTCTCAACTTTGAAAATGCAGATAAGCTAAATAAGAGTTATTGCTTACTGTAGGGGTAACCATCAGTCTTTTTCTGTCCATATATGTGCATATTTTTTTAAATTGTGGTAAGAAAACACAACACAAAATTTACCATCTTAACTATTTTAAAAAGTATACAGTTCAGTAGCATTTTTTATTTAAAAATCATACTTTCTGTACTGTTTTTTAACCTGTATATTTTTCTCTTGGAGACAATCCCTTCTCTGAATATAGCTTTCCCCGCCTTCATTTAAATGCATTTGCTGCAACTTTCAGAACAGTGTTAAATAGTGATGCAATAAGAATCTTTGTTTCATTTGTTAAGTTAGAGGAATTTATATATACATGTTATCTATATATGTTATATATGCATATATATACACATAAATATATATATATATGTTACCCTGAGATTAGGGCTAGTTTTTATAATGAAAAGGAAGTATCCTTCTTTTTCTATTTACTAGGTTAATTTTTAAAATGTGGGCAATGAGATTTATCAAATGGTCTTTTCTACATCTTTCAGGTGACATATATGAGGTTTTTATTTTGGATCCACTTATGCCGTGAATCATATGAACACATTTCCTAATATTAAGCCAGTTTTTATTTCTGGAATACAGTATTAGATGAGTGTGTTTCAAGTATGTTATTGAGCAGCAAACTCAGTCTGTCAGTAGTTTAGTAAAATGTTTATATTTGTAAGTTTGGTCTGTAGTTTTTTGTGTATATTTGTGTTTGTGGAGTTTTGATATCAGCATTATACCAGGTACATGAAACAAGTCACAAATTAGGGGATGGTTTTTATTGTTCTCTATTCTGTTTAAATGGCATAAGAATTTTCTGGTCCCTAAAATTTTGGATATTAGCACCCATGAAATCAGCTATATTTGGTTAGTTGTTAATTGTTATTGTCCCTTTCAGGTTCTTTTTACTGCTTCTTATGTCAGTTTTGGTACTTCACACTCATAGATAATCAGATTGACTATCCAGTTTATTTGTAATGGAGACCAGTATTAATACTGATTATATTCATGACAATAATTAATGTCAGGGCTTACTGTGTGCTAGAAATTATACTAAATATTTGGAAGTGATATCTTCTTTATTCCCTGCCAAGTGAGATACATACATTTCACAGATGGGAAAATTGACACAAAGATTAAGTAACTTTCCATGATCCCATGATAATATTTATTAAGACGACATATTTATCTACTTCTTTATCTGTAGTTATTTAATCTCTGTTTCCATATTACTTGAATTTTTTTCCTTTTCTCTTGATGTCTTATTGATGACTTGTTACATTGTATCTTTCCTTCTACCCTTAAAGAACCCATTCTTTATATATTACAGTCTTCTAGTATATTATGTATTATCTTTAAGTCTTGGTTCCTGCTTATCATAGATGGCTTTATATTTTAATTTTTAATTTAGATTTGATTTGTTTTCTTCTCAAAGGAAATCATTTATGGTCTGAATCTTAGTATAATTTGAACTGAATTTCTTTGAGTTGATATGCTATATTCTCTTTATCATATTTTTATGTGTACTCTAATTCAACGCTTTGCAACCAGAGGATTACAGTTGCCTTTTACAGATGTGACATGCTACTGATTTCTTCAGCCCTTGAAGCTGCTGAGAAGGTTATGAGAAGATGGGAGTCCCCTTGTCTATCACCCAGAACAGGTTGTTAGCATACAGGTTGATAAAATGCTTATTTTACAACTTAAGATGTGTCTGTTAATTCTCATTTTCACTGTCTGAAGTAACTGGCAATGACTATATAAGTTCTTTTGAATACATGGATTAATACAGCTTCATAATCTAATAACTGTTTATCTACTAATAAGCCCATTGCTGCTATATATAGTATATAAGAACAAAGGATTATTTAATGGGAATTTTCTTCCCCTCCATCTTCTAAGAGTATATTCCTCTTTTACTCTTAAATGACATTTAACAATGTAGAGGCCAGATAATTAGGAAAGATGAAATAAGAGATAATTGGAACAGTTTTTGTTGAAATTTGTCAGTTAAAGAAAGGAGCAAAATGGGTTAACAGTTTGAAGGAGTAGTTGAGTCAAGGGAGTGTGTGTGTGTGCTCATGTGCGTGTGCGTGTGTGTGTCCGTGTCTGTGTATTTAGTGGAGTTTGATTCTACTTGTTATATCAGTGGAAAACAGGTAGGAAAAGAGGAAAAATAAAAGATGCAGTGAACAACTTAAATGATTAATAATACAAGGTTTATAGTCTCTCCCAACTCAACAATGTAGAGAGCATAGCCATCTGCTAAGAAGAAGGAAGGTTTGGGAAAGAATAAGATTCTGAAAACTGGTAGATGCGTGAAAAAGCCACAACGAGCATTTGCTAGCAAATCATTAGATGATACCTTGACTAAATTGGACAGTAATGCGGTTCTGGGAAGAAGTGGAGATGAGGAGTCCAGTGAGTATTACACAGACATTGAAATATAAGACTGTCTTGAGTCAAGTGCCAGAGGGACTATAGGCTGTTCATAGCTTGAGGCTTCGCTAGTTATAAGCTTGGAGGAAATGCTCATGAGGCCATCTTTTCTCAAGTGTTAGGTCCTCTTGCTTCTTGTTGGGAGAGAGAGGACAGTCTCCCTGCCATAGAGCCACCTCCTGCAAACTCAGCTGATAGACTTGTTGCAGTTTTTTCATTTCCATCTGTGGTTTTGGCCCTACTAATCTACTGTTTCAGATACAGTAGTTGAAAGAGTAAACAATTGTATTTAGAACTTACATATAATAATGAATAGACTTCAGATCATATTCTCTTCCAAAGATATGCTGGAAACATACTTCATGAGTTGAGTATTTAATTATCAGCATAGTTGTCATGCCAACACTGGGCAGGCCAGAGAGGCCAGAGCCTGGAACTCAGCTAAACTAATACGACACTAGCAGGTCAAATGTCAGATATAGGAAGCCGGAAAGAGTAGGTGGGTGGTAATAGGCCAAGCAAAGGTCATGCTCAAGGAACCGATAGTGAGACGTTTGACCTCTATTCTTAGTATTTTTAGCACATGACAGAATGGGGAAATAATTTGACTTTTACGTGGTTTTGTGCAGGTTGGGAAGATATCCTTGATGGTTCACACAATAGTCTTCTTGTTGATAAGTTTGGATTTGATTTTTTCCAACAGAAAAGCAAGTGATTGTCAAAAGGGCTTTGAAGAAGGTGGAAATATACTCTCTTATGCCCATAAATTGATATAGTCCAGTTGGAGTGCAAGTTGTAAGGCAGGGGTAAATTGGTTAAGTAGATTTTTTTTTTTTTTAATTTCCAAAAATAAAGGATATTTTTTAAAGGCTATGAAGATAGCTTTTGGGAAAGGTGATTTTCAGTTATAACAGTAAGTATGAATTTTGAGTAGTGGCAGTTATTGTAAAGACCTGACAGGTCTTTTGGTCTTTCCAGAAAATGTAAAGTATATGATTAGGAGAAAGGTGATATTGGATAGAGAAACATGTTTCTAGTATGACCTGAAGCATGACATGTGGCAGACATTAGATGTAAAGTAATCAAGGAAATGCATCTTAAAATCTCAGTGAGATGTCCTTTCATAACCATTAAAATGACAGAAATGTTAAAATCTAACAAAATTCCGTGTTACAGATATGGAGCAGTGAAAACGTGTAAACTGTTGTAAATTGATACAACCACTTTAAGGAATACTGGACACAGGGTGTAGCAATCCCACTTCTCGGTGTATATCTTAGAGGAACTTTAAGTACCCTCTTAAACAAAGAGACAAGTACAAGGATATTTATAGTAGCACTGTTTGTGAATACAGAAAAAGGGAAGCACCCTAAATATCCATTGACAGAAGAATGGATAAGTAGATTATGGTGCAAAATGGAATATTATACATTCGTGAAAATGAATGAAATACATTATATGTATCAACTACAGTCAGTCTCACAAATAGAATTAATTTTGAAAACAAGCAAGTTTTATAAAACTTTTATCATTTATATAAAGGTTAAAAACAGATGGCTGGGCGCGGTGGCTCACGCCTGTAATCCCAGCACTTTGGGAGGCTGACGGGGGTGGATCAGGAGGGTGGGAGTTCAAGACCAGCCTGGCCAACATGATGAAACCCCATCTCTACTAAAATACAAAAATTAACTGGGCGTGGTGTTGGGTGCCTGCAATCCCACCTACTCAGGAGGCTGAGGCAGAGAATTGCTTAAACCCGGGAGGCAGCGGTTGTGGTGAGCCGAGATCGCACCACGCGCCACTGCACTCCAGCCTGGGTAACAGAGCAAGACTCCATCTCAAAAAACAAAAACAAAAACAAAACAAAACATGGACATGCCATATATTGTTTAAGAACAGATATATATGTAATAGAAAATAAATGCACAGAGAGATAAACAGTAAGTACAAGATAATGGTTATCTTGAGAGAGGACATGACTGAGGAGAAATACACAAGTATTGGTTAAGGTCTGTTTCTTAAGGTGAGTGGTGGACCTATATTGTCTGTTTTAGCTGTTTTTATATCTTAAATATTATTTACCTGTTTTTATATCTTAAATATTGTTGAATTTTTTCTTTAAAAAATTAGGGAACTGTCCGGGTGTGGTAGCTCACGCCTGTAATACCAGCATTATGGGAGACTGAGGCGGGTGGATCACGAGGTCAGGAGTTCGAGACCAGCCTGGACAACATTGTGAAACCTCATCTCTACTAAAAATACAAAAATTAGCCGGGCGTGGTGGCATATACCTGTAATCCCAGCTACTCGGGAGGCTGAGGCAGGAGAATTGCTTGAAACTGGGAGGCAGAGGTTACAGTGAACTGAGAGTTCAGTGCACTCTAGCCTAGACGACAGAGCAAGACTCTGTCTCAAAAAAAAATTAGGGAACAAAATTAATATCTTTCCCTGAGATTGTTGGTGGTGTCCTGCAGAATTTATCCCATATAATTGAGTAGAGAAGTTAAAAGTGTTTAATTTGGAAATAGAATGTTTTGTGTTAAAATTCTAGTTCAACTAACTTTTTAGCCTTGTAGCCCTGGGCAACAAGCCTCTCTGATCCTCTCTTCAACCTCTCTTCTACCTCACCAATCCTTGGTTTCTTCTTTGCGAGGTGAGGATCATGGAAATCAGCTCTGAAGATCCAGTGGGATGATGCACATTATTTTGTTTCAAAAAAATATCAAAAGGCAAAATGTTAATTAAGCAACATCATTGTTATCATTGATTTCCTTGGGAAATATTGTCATTAACAAATAGACCTCCAAAGTCACACATAAAGAAAATGATAAGTGAAGCACTTAATTATGAAGATTAAAGAATGCTTTCCACTTTTAAAAAATATGTCATTTATTTAAATGCAAATTTTTTTTTCCAAAGAATTTAAGTAGGCTACTCAAAAAATAGGAAAAGAGTACTTTTCTAGGGGAAAAGGATTCTTTTGTTCTAGTGAAGTTGATCTGAAAGAGGTCCTCCAAGCAATATATGTAGAAAAGAAATCAGATTCACTGTCTGTTGCTGAAACTCTGACTTTCCCTCTCCATTCCTAGTTATTCAGTGTTGCAAAGATTCGAAACTTTTTGATAGCTTTTAAGAGGAAGTTTGAGATGGCAGAGGTGATAGAGGGAATTAGTTTTTCTGAGAACCAAGGCAAAAGGAGTGATCCTTAAAACTCCTGAATTGTCAACATTGATGTTGGAGCCCCACTCCAGATTCGGGTTGAAGTGTGACTCCACGAGTAGACGTTTTGGAGAAGGAGGAGTGGCTGATGCAGGACCTGTGGCTTAAAGTAGGAGGAGGGAGAGAGTTTTCTACTGAGAAGCATATGTGTTATACAAGCTTAGAGACAAAGTGGAGAAGGAAACAGTAGTAACCATATTGTCCCGGATTCTTCTATGACAGGCCATAGTCCTAATCAACAAAGCCATGAGCTGTGTGGGGTAGACTCAGAGTGAAAGTTTGAGTTCTTTTTTTTTTTTGCAAGAAGTTATTAACTATAAAAATGGGCATATATTCTTCTAAAATGATATTCTAACAAAATAATGGTTCACAAATACAAAGCAGCCCACACAATTGCAGTATAATTTGTTTTATTAAAGAATATATATATTTTTTTTTTTAAGGTATCATTTACAAGGAAAATCCTCAACTGAACCTCCAGAATTATGTTAAGAGCAGTAGGGGTTGAAAGCATGTAGATTCTTCCCTGGAACACAACATATTAGAGTCTTTTAAAAAACACTTGGCCTTTTTCCGGTTTTGTACATGGAGTGAGGAGAGTTAGTTCATCTTTGCCTAGGGAAGAAAGTCCCCCTCTCCTTTGTAGATGAGCACAGAGCTTTTACCTTCCTAACACCCAGACCTGCTGATTTGGAGAGGACTAACTGCAAATTCCCCAAGGACTGGGCCTCCCAAGTCTTCACACTTAATTATTCCTGGTGAAGATCTCTTGGGTGTTCAGTGTATATTGGTTGAATGCATGAATAAATTAATCACTTAATAAGCTTAGGTGAGGGAATACATGGGCAGCCAGAAGCTATTTAGTGTTCATCATTTATTTCTTCAAGGTTTAAAATATTCTCAGGCAGCCTGGGCAACATAGTGAGACCCCATTTCTACAAATAATAGAAAAATAGAAAAACGGGCATGGTGGCACTTCATGTAGTCTCAGCTACCCAGGTGGAAGATTGCTTGAGCCCAAGAGGTTGGAGCTACAGTGAGCTGTGATCGTGCCACTGCACCCTGGCCTGGGTGACAGAGCGGGACACTGTCTTAAAAAGGAAAAAAATTCTCAAGTACATAAGGGAGATAGAAAGTATAGAAATATTTTTTTAGAAGTAAACACATTGGCTTTTCAGTGTAAATATACTGGAATTTTAGGTGAAAGCAAAATAATTTCTTAGTCTGAAGATTTCTTATTAAAGAATATCAGGGTAGTGATGTTTTAGTATGTTAAGATTATTCAGCTCCCAGAGCCAAGATGATGTTATCACTGGGGATGTTTTGTTTAGCCCAGAGAGTACACTGAAACTAACTGGTTCTTCCTGCCCTCAGTGTGTTCTGGGAGGCTCCCAGCTACATCCTGGACTGAAAAAAAAAAAAAAAAAAAAAAAAAAAAAACAAGGCTGTTTGATGTTAGAGAAGCAGAAATATTCTGAGTATCTTTCTGTTCTTTTCTATGGGCCATGGTCCAGTCAACAGGAGGGGAGAACATTGTCCCAGGCTTTTGTAAAGCCAAGATTACCCCGCAGAAGCTACTTGGAGCCAGTTTCCAGTCTCCTGAGCTAAGGTTGCTACCAAGGGAAGGCAAGACTCAATTGCCTCTGCCTGAAGTTGTTGTTTTGTATAGTATTCTCATAGGTGTGTTGTATAGAGACTTAAGCTCCACTAATGCTTTCCCTCTTTTTTTTTTTTTTTTTTTAATTTCTCTTAATTTCTACCATTTATTTTGGCATTTGTACTCTTTCTTGCAATTTTCTTTGAATGTTTTATGTTATATAACTCTCATGTGCCTGGCTAAGCCCTTCTGGGGCGTGAGTCAGGCAACCCCTAAGCTAGACCTATTCAGGTTAATTTTTTTCCCAATGCGTAGGTGTTGTGCCAGCACAGTATATCAAATAAACTTGCCCCTGCCCCTGCTCCCTTCCCCACTGTTTCACCTACCACATTTCCCACACATACTGTAGTTGGTTTCTGGACACTGTTTTCTATTCTGATGTATTTGCCAGCCTGTATTGTTTGATTTTGAGGGTATCAATAATTCATTTTTGAATCTGGTTCTTTCACTTTTAGCTTTAATTGGGGGCTATTTTTAAACATTTATTCTATATGAATTTGAAATGATTTTATCTCTTGTGATATATTAAATGTCTATATTAAGACACCTTACATACAGAGGTAAATTATGACCACTCTTTTACTGTAAAGGTAATTATATAGAAAAAGCCAAGTAAGTTACCTTGCTAGGGCTGGTTCCTATAGGTGTTATCGGTGTATTCTTCCAGACTTCTCTCTATGCATAATACATACGCATGTTCCTATAGTAAGAAATAAATTCATGTGTGTGAATTTAAATAAGTTCACTGGGGAGCTAAAGCTGGGACTGCAGCTTAAACCCAGCATTATGTTTTTCTGGTTTCCTTATTATTACCAAATAAATGATTTTAAGCAGTTAAAATTATCCCAGTACTAGTCTCTTTGGGGGAGCAGCCCTTTCCATTTTCATGCAAGGTCTTATTTTGCGGACCGCATTCCTAGCCGTCTCCAATTGAGCCAGCAGGCAGCAGCCAGAACTACTTCTGCCTGAGGGTCTTCCCTGAGACAAAGACTTCTGCCCTTGGCCTTCTTACTTTCGGATATTTGTGAAGCCCAGGATCTCTTTCTCTTTCTCCCTCTCTCTCTCTCCAAAGGCTTCTGCCCTTGGCTTTCTTACTTTTTGATATTTGTGAAGCCCAGGATCTCTCTCCCTCTCTCTCTTTCTCTCTCTCTCCCTCAACTTCTGGAGCAACAAACTGCTATCTTAGTGGCATAATATACCTGGGTGGCCTTTAGTTCCATTTTTCAAAGTTTTCGGCTTTTGGATAAGACCTTTTCCTGTGTTGACATAGCCTCTCCCTAATTTTACCTGTTTTTGAACTTAGAATTTGGAGGTGAAGGGATGTGAGAGAGGGAGGAAGGAATATAAGGTGTCTTTTATAAGCCTTCCTTTGTCAGGATCCAAAGATTTTTAAAAAGAAAAAAACAGATTTTGTTTTTGTTTTTGTTTTTTTAAATGCAGTGAACTATTTTTTCTTCTGTAAAGTGAAATCTTTATTGGCTTAATTTTGTATCCTGATCATTTACTCAAATTTATTTTTTGCTTACTGTTTGGTTCTATATTGATCACTAGGTTACATTTCTCATACTGGGTGCTTAGTCTTCCAAATTATTTATAGGTGCTTCACAGTTTTGATCACAAACTAGTAAATAAGGCATCCTCTGATAGGAGAAGCAGCACTGGTTTTACTGGTGGTACCTCTGGCAAGTTGGCCACTTTGTGGGAATTTCCAGACCTGAATCTGCATTTGTATAAAAGGAAGTTGAGGTAGATGAATCTCTATGGCCTTTCTTTCTCTCCTAGTTGGTTTTCCAGGATCCTTCCTCACCTTTTCCACTGCCCATGTCTTGAGTTTTCCTTTATTTCTTAGTTATGTTGCTGTTTTCAGTACCCTCTGTGCCCTCTTCTCTATCTGTGGATTGCTTTAAGTGACATTCAGACAGGCAGAGGTCCAGAGGCCATTTGACATAGAGCAATTCCATCCTTCCAAAGATCTCTTCTCATAACCAGGAGTTTTTTGTTTTTTAAACAAAACAAAACAGTTATCCTGATTGGATCCATGAGGACTAGCCTCACTTGGCTGTGCCTCAGGAGAGATCCAGAATGGCTTTCGTGGACTTGAACAAGCTCAGAAGTATTGGCACTTTCTCGTTTACACTGGCCTTGATTTTGGGTAGAGGTTGAGCAGGCTGAAGTCCCCTCTCTAAAGCCATCATGGGATGGTAAAAGGCATCTGCAAAGTTCCAGCTCTAGCAGGGTCACAACTGCACTGAGATGAACACAAGGGGGCAGCCTTTCCCACAGATTTTCGTCAGATCACCAAGGAACAGAGTGCGATTTCAGTGTAAGCGCATGCGTGAGCCTGTGCTCTGTCCACACCAGTGCCTGTGTGTAAAATGTTTAGCCGATAATTCTGTTTATAAAGAGCTGTAGGGTGAAGGGCATATGAATGCTAAGTAGATCTTGGGCTTCACTGTGCTAAAGTTTCGTTAACACAATCAAGGCCGCCTCAATATAGGTTATAGACTATATCCCCCTGCCAAGCCCAGAGTCTTACACATGGCAGGCAGGCAGGCAGGTTGGCAGGCAGGCAGGTAGGCAGGCAGGCAGGCAGGCAGGCACTTTTTATTATTGGAGGCTTAGAGATGACCGAATCATTAATATAGAGGAGTTGAAATTCATTTAGCCTGCTGTTTCAACCTGAAGAATGACTTCACAACAGTCATTTAAGTTTAATTTGGCCCTTTGTTTTTCGTTCTCTTGCCCCTCCTACCCCTCTTCCAACTACTAAAGGCATTGTTTCAACTATATATATTTTCTTTTATTTTTGTTTTCTCTTCATCTTGGAAATTGAGTTACGACACCTTTGGTTGTTTCTAGTTGGAAAAAGCGTTATTATGAAAAGGTATGCTGTTTGGTGAGCAATGAAGCAGAATATAAAATATCACTAATATCCTGAACCCCCTGCAATTAGAAGCACATTGTCACTAGTTTTGTTTTATGTTTCCCAGATGACTGTTAATTTAGCAGTTCAGCCCATAATTGCATTGATGATCATATTTCAAAGGATTTGAGTCTATTGATTCAAGTGTAGAATTGAAGTAAAAGTCATTATTCCTTCACAATTGTATCTGAATTTGTCTTATTATTTGACTATGTAATGGCTGGAAGAAATCAGATATGCTTGGAATTCAAAGGTAAATATTCTATCCCCTGGGGGTAGGGGTGGAAGGGAAAGAGGAACATTTTTTTTTAGCCCTAAACAAAATGAGCAATTAGTAGATTTGTTGTATAATGATTGTTTTTCTTCAAAACCACAAGCCTTTGATTTTCTAAAATGACAGTAGTAAATTTTCACTTTCCAGTTTACATAATCAGTTTCACTATATTTGCATATATTTTGTTAACTGATACTAACAATGATGCCACAGTTTTGTTTTGTTTTGTTTTTTGTTTTGTTTTGTTTTTTTTTTGAGATGGAGTTTCGTTCTGTTGCCCAGGCTGGAATGCAATAGCACAGTCTCGGCTCACTGCAATCTCTGACTCCTGGGTTGAAGCGATTCTCCTGCCTCAGCCTTCCGAGTAGCTGGGATTATAGGCACCCACCACGCCCAGCTAATTTTTGTATTTTTAGTAGAGATGAGGCTTCACTATGTTGGCCAGGCTGGTCTTGAACTCCTGACCTCATGATCTGCACACCTTGGCCTCCCAAAGTGCTGGGATTACAGGCGTGAGCCACTGCTCCCAGCCAGTGCCACAATGATTAATGCACTTGAAAGATATATCAAATTAGATTTAACCAATGTTTATTTAGTACCAGCTGCATGGGAGGTGTTCACTGAGTCAGTTTTGTTTGTTTTCTTAAGCCTTGAAACAAACTTTAGTGGTAAATTTCTCTTCATTTTGCATATTAAAAAACTGAAAGGGTTTTGACTTGCTCAACAAATTACACTATCCCAGCCATTGCTTGTTAGCTATAATTTTATTTTCTGTATAGTTGTGTAGCTGAAATTATTTGAAATACTGTTACTGATTCTCCTCACTATGATTATTAAAAATGAAAATATGCTCTAATGATTTTTGACACTCTGCATATAGAACCCTTGAGTTTCATAGATTCTGTATGCCCTTTCTCCTATAAATAATCAGAGACTCACAGAGAGGCTGGGTCTCCTCCAAGCTTGGGCAGCTGATAGTTTGAGAGTTGATCTAGAACCCAGGTCTTTCACTTTGTAAGGGGCAAAACCATTGGAAAGGACAGGCGGAGAAATAGCTGGCTCCTCAAAAGGAAGAGAGAAGCTGACATTTCCCAAGGCCACAAATCATTACCAAGTTTAAATTTATTTTAAAATGTAGCAGATCCATAGTTTTGTTCTTTGTATTCTTCATATAGTTTTTTGTGTATCCTATTTTGTTTTCTTTGCCTCATTGATTACTTAATTCCAAAAACAGGACTGTGGAAAAGTAGAGACGAAGCTGAGCATTTGAACCCGTTAACTCCATGTCTCGTTTTGAGTAAAGCAAGCTATTTATTTTCAACTAGGGAGGCCTCACAGCCTGGGTTGCTGAGGACGTCTGGTTTATGCCTGTCGTCTTGGAGAAGTTATTAATAGTGTCTCCTTTCACTGTTTAAAATCCTAACTTGGACAATAAGCTCTATGTGGTCACCCTTATTATCACTGATATATTTTGTCCTTGATTATTTTATGCTTTGATTTTAATAGTTCTGTAAGTGCATTTTTGACTAAACTTTTCTGCATTTTTAAATACTCTGATGTTTTGGAAGGTATATCCTATTTTATTTCGATTAATAGCTGCTTTTTGTGTTTTTCTGATCATTCTTTAAATGTAAGTCAGTACTGAGATGTTCTCCTTTGTGTCCTACCAATTTAAGACTTAGATATTATAAGTTCTTTGAGTATGGCACTGGATTCATTTTTGTGTCCCTGACAGTATTTAGTAGTCTGCTTTGAACAAAGTACTCAAGAAATAAGTATGGAATGAATCTTGGGAAGCAGTTTGGTTTTATCAAAATGAAGAGCGAAGTTTGGTCTAGTCTGGAATGGTATAGGTGCCTCCTAGTAAAAGAACTGGGATTGCACTTGGGCTGAAGATCCAGTCAGCCCAGTGGCTCTACTGACCAAACCCAACTGCGGAAGAGATTTCAATGATCTGTTTTCAACTCCCCTAGGGACTCCCAAGTGAGTTTTCAGTAAAGTCTTCTCCAATTAAAGATCTTTCTCTAAGATTACACTGCTGCTAAGTATAAAGACAAAGGAATTTTCCAGTGCCAAGCAGAGACAGACAGAGAGTAGCCTGGTTCAGCCACTGTGGCTGCTCACAGTGTTAGCGACAGCACTGTGTTCCAGAATGAGGAGAGTGAGGCCCCGAGTTGGGTGGGAGAGCATGGAACAATAGTTTGCATGGCATGTAAAGAATTCTTGAAAGAGGTTGAAGATTTCTGTGAGCACCTTCAGTTGATTGAGCCACGTGTATTTCCAAATAATAGATTTGGCCTCTTAATTTAAAGTAGACATAGTAATAGAAAGCTAGGTGTAGTCAGTAACAGCCAATCACTTATGAGGCAGGGGAGGGAAGAATGACCTTTTTCAGAATTTAAGTTGCGAAATACACCTTATACTCTGATAGGCAGTTTACAATGCCTGACAAAACGAGTCATCTTTTTGTTTTGCCAAATTTTACTCTAGCTAAGTGCCTCCAAGTTTAGGCAAAATAAGGACAAGTTAACTGTTCTTAAATGTAATAATGCCATGGACTGTCATGAATGGAAGTACTTGATAAGTAGGAAATAGTTATCTTTGACTTTGTGTTCAAAGTATAGGGGTTGCTTATGTGTAAAACTGAAAGGGGATATAATTGGGTATGTATGAGGAAGGCTGTGCATGAATTGAGTACAGGTGCTTTCTAAGTCCTAAGTTACTGCAGAGTTGCTTAGTACAGTGTCTAATACCTGACGGTGCTCAATACAGATTAATGGAATCTAAATTTCTTTCTCCACCAAGATCTCTGTCAAGTATATGTGATCATAAAGTTAACTGTTCTATTTTCAGGATCCCGTAGTCACAAACTATAGCATAATCCTAGGGTATTTTATCTTTCATTTTTAAAAAACACATAATTCGAATTTTTTGTTTTAAAAGCAATACCCATTCTTTGTTAACAAATTTAGCTGGCACATTTTTATTTTGGTTTTACTCATTTGAATTTCAAAAGTTATACATGCTTATTGTGAAAATCCAGACAATAAAGAAGTGTTAAAATAAGTCTCCTCATCTTTGCCACCACTTCTCTGATATAACCATTGATCACAAATCACCTTATAGCCTTCCATAGTTTTTCCTATAGTGCTTCTCTCACACACATGCTTTTGTACTTTTTTTTGCCTACCTCTTTCTTTCTTTCTTATATTTTTTTTTTAATAAAAGTGGTATTGAATATGTTATCAGTTTGGTGCAGTTCAACAGATATGTATTAAGCTCTTGCTTACACAGTGTCAAGAGCCACTATACTATAAGTGTATATAATCTCTGTCCCTGGGCAGTTTCTCACATTCTCTTTTGCCATGTTTCAAATTCATTACTGTTGCTATTCTCTTTATAAGTTCACAGGGCTTTCCACCTCATGGTGTTGTGAAACCCAAATAATGTAATGTTTATTAAAGCACTTAGTTAAGCTTAAAGCAGTGAGTATGACTGCATGATTACTAAGAAGTGGTTATCCCTGAATAATTCTAATTTTTGTCACTGCTAAATCTGCTTCATCTGCTTATATTTTAATTATTTCAGTAGGTTCCATACGTTTTCAAAACACCTGATTTTACTTACTGTATTTTTATTTTATTTTATTTTATTTTTTGAGACAGAATTTCACTCTTGTCACCCAGACTGGAGTGCAGTGGGTCGATCTCGGCTCACTTAAACCTCCACCTCCCAGGTTCAAGCTATTCTCTTTCCTCAGCCTCCTGAATAGCTGGGATTACAAGCACCCATCACCACATACGGCTAATTTTTATATTTTTAGTATAGATGAGGTTTCGCCATGTTGGCCAGGCTTGTCTTGAACTCCTGACCTCAAATGATCTGCCCACCTTAGCCTCTAAAGTGCTGGGATTACAGGCGTGAGCCTCCGCGCCCGGCCTGTATTTTTACTTTTACATGCAGTATGCCCAGCCTTCTTTGTCTCAGCAGATGTTTTTTAAAAATTCCTACTAGACATATCTTTAACAATTTTTTTCTTCCATATTCTTGGCTATATTTGATAGATGAGATATAATAGCAGATATTATAAATTTCATTCTGTTAACGTGTGTTTTAGAGTCTTAAGATTTCTTCTAGCTTGTATTCCATATTCATTATTGTTATTTTATCACTAATTAGTTACAGCCAGAGATTTTAAGTCAGTTGCAAATATAAAGTTGTTCTTTGTCAGAAAGACCACACATACCTCTTGAAAAGTTACTTTCAGATTTGATCACATAATTTCCAAGTGTCTTCCAAGAAAGTGAGCATGATGGCCTTGAGTGAAAAACCTGTGGCACTTGATCAAAACCTTAGTTTGTTTCTAATCATGTCTGGATGGAGTGTAATTTGATTACAGCTGACTGGCCTGAAATGATCCCAGTAAGATGCTGAACTGAATCTGGATGAAAGTCTCACTATTTTCTGCCCTCATCCAAGCCCTATGGAATCACTGAAATGAATGAGTTTGGGATTTCATGTCCAAATCAATTTTTAATACTACCACCTTATGTTTTCATAGTACCGTATGCTTTTCAAAATGCTTTTATCTGTAGTATTTGATCTGTGCAGTCTGTTTTTAGCTTCTATATTTCAAAGGCCAGTAATGGTTAGGTTGGAAGTAATACCTATTAGAATAGTGACTTTGAAAACTTTGAAATCATTTCCAGGTGTTTTAGATAGGCTACATTTGAATGATGAAACTTTAAACTTTCTTTTTTATAAAATAAAACTTTACTGCTTGAAGTAATCTTTTTAGAAATTAGTAGCCCCAAAGATTTCAGGGTGTGTTGTATTGTTGTTCTTTTTTATATTTAATGGGTGTAACTTACTGCAATGTGAATAATGCATAATATTTGTAGGGAAAAGTAGGGAAGTAGCCAAGGAGAAAAGATGGGACAATGAAAACTGTGAGTTTTCTTTAAATATCTGAGGCGATGGAAAGGAATTTTAAGCAATTACTTGAGAAAATAAACTCCCCTTTTTTTGGTTACAGTAGGGATGGCAATGAGATGGAAAAAAAAATCAAGGAATGTTGGAGAATAAAATAATACCCGCCCAGTGTATATATATATTGGGGGTATTGTTGAGGTTGTACTTGTGATCTGATATCCATATTTAAGTAGATATTAAAGTTAATTTGCATACATACATATATATCTGTATATATACACATATAATAAATCCAGATATATGTGAATTATATATATATAATACACATACGTAACACCTGCATAATAGATACTCCTATTTATCAGTATTATCACTTAGATTACTCAAGACCTGGAATATATATTTTGAACAAAAGTAAAATCCCTTATTCTGATTCTACTTGCCAGCCCCTTATTATTTTATACAAATGTTGGATCACTAACATGGCAAATAAATTTATAATAAAACCAAAATCTATCCTCCTTTTTTTTATGGAGACCACCGATTTGAACACTTACACACTATCTGGCACAACTCCTTATGACTCACAAAACAAACATGGATACTTCCCTCTCTTGGAATGAACATAGACGAATCCATGGACATATAGAAAGATGTAGTATTCAAAAGTAAAGACCAGTTTGACCAACAAAGGTGATATTCCTGTCTGAAACAGACTTCTTGTACAAAACAGGAGAAAACTGAGAAAAATGAGTTGTTACTCAAAGCAGAATTAAGAGGGCATTGCATTGATTCAAATCAGAGCAGATAGTCAAGAAAAACAAATGAACTGAGAAGAGAAAAAGTTAGTGGAAATTAAAAACTTGGTTACAGAATTTTAAAACAAAGCAGTGAGGAACAGATTCAATACTGAAGAAACCTGAATCACTGAGTGAGAAGGAAGATAAAGGAATTCTGATAAAACTCAAAGGAAAATAACATGAATTTTTTTTTTTTTTTTTTTTTTTTTTTTTGAAACAGAGTCTCACTCTGTTGCCCAGGCTGGAGTGTGTGATCTTGGCTCACTGCACCCTCCGCCTCCCAAGTTCAAGTGATTCTCCTACCTCAGCCTCCCAAGTACCTGGGACTACAGGCACGCACCACCACGCCAGGCTAATTTTTGTATTTTTAGTAGAGACGGTTTCACTGTGTTGGCCAGGCTGATCTCGAACTCCTGACCGCAGATGATCTGCCCACCTCAACCTCCCAAAGTGGTGGAATTACAGGCGTGAGCCACTGTGCTCAGCCCAGAACATGAAAATTTTAAGTGAAAAGACTGGAAACATGAAAAATATATACAGAGAATTCAACATAAATAAATGTATATACTAATGTATATATGCGTGTGTGTTTATACTGGAAAGAATAATAAGAGAGAGTTTTTAAGGACTTGCACTCTCATTGAAAGAACACCCTTAGTAACAGGCATAGTTGGAGTACAGGGAAGACATTGGGAGAAAGAAGACCCTTAACCTAGACCTTGAAATAATCCAGAGAAAAATATGAATTTGAAGACTAAAGAAAATATTCCAGAACATCCAGATGGTTTGAAGCAGGATGCCCACTTTAAAAAATAATAGTTAAAAGAAAGAAAAGAAAGTGAAGTCAACATCAAGCATCTCTTCTTGGCTGCAGAATTTTGAGAGGAAAAAACATGTGATTTATGAATTGTCTAATCTTCTAGACTCTTGGAATGTAAGCTCCATATGGGTAGGGATTTTCTTCTACTCTTCCCTACTGTACCTCTTGTATCTAGAAAAACGTTTAGCACATGATACATACTCAGTAAATACAGTCATGCATTGCATAACAATGTTTCATTCAGTGAAGGACTACATATATGATGATGGTCCCATAAGATTATCATACCCTGTTTTTAGTGAACCTTTTCTATGTTTAGATACAGAAATACTTCCCATTGTGTTACAATTGTCTGTAGTACTCACTACAGTAACAGGGTGTATAGGTTTGTAGCCTAGGAGCATTACACACCATATTGGCCTAGGTGTGTAGTAGGCTGTACCATCTAAATTTGTGTGTCAGTATACTCTGTGTTCACAGAGTGATTAAATTGCTTAAGGATGCATTTCTTAGAATGTGTTCCTGTTGTTAAGTGATGCATGACTGTATTTGTAGAATGATTGGATGCATGAGCAAAAAAAAAAGAAAAAAACATAAAGGCCTTCTCTAACATTGCAAAATCTCACCAAGTTTGCCATTGATACACCTTTCCTTTTAACAAAGAACTACTTAAAATAGTACTGCAGCTAACCAAGAAATGAATTATAATGTGAAACAACATAGAGGAAAGAATAGAGAACAACAAAATTATTAATGTGTCCTGGTTAAGCCAACTAAGTGTTTTTATAGTTTCTCAAGCTTAGGTCTTTTTAAAAATAATTGTTGAAAGGGAAGATGCACATTGTTTTAAAAAATCTGAATGTAGAATCTTTGTTTTAACAAAACCTAGAAAGTAGATAGAGTAGGGTTGTAAGGTAAAAGAAAAGTTAACTTAAAAGATAGTGAATTTTTAACTTTTCCCAATGAGGAAGCAGCAGTTATAGCATTGTTCTTGATACAGGTAGAGACAGATAGATTTAGATTTTCTTTAAGGAACTCACTAGTCAGAGAGAGAAATAGGATATGTAATTTCCTACTAAGTGAAGATTTCTAAAAAAGAATGAAGAAAACTTCATTTGGTAAAATAAAACATAACGAAAAAACTAAGATGAAAAAAGATAAGAAAATGGAAGTATGCTAGACCCAATATCAAATATATTACCACAGGAAATGTGAGGGAACTTAACAACTTAATTAAAAGAGAATGACTCTTTAGATTGGGCACTCCAAAAAACTCAAGAGATTCATGCTGTTTGCAGGAACCATGTGAAATAAAGCAGTTCAAAGTTTGAAAATAAAGAAAAGATAAAGACAACAATTGTTTCAAGTAAACAATTTTGTAAAGATAAAGATACAAATTTAGTGTTAGGTAGACGAAATTTCAAGAGGAAAAGCATTCAACAGGACAAACAGTTATATTTTATTAAAGAAAAATATAGTTGGAACTAAAATTATAATGTTTATAAGTCTTTATGTCCCAAGTAAGGTAGCACTGAATTAGAGTATCCTAAAAGTCTGGAAACACAGGGCCGTTCACTTCATTATTATAGTTATTACCGTGAAATATAGAACAAAATCTCAGTGTATATTGCTCCAAAGAATAACCATAGAATAATATGACTGAGATTAAGTTAAAGTAGATTAAGTAGGTAAAAAAGAGCAAAATATAAAAATTTAAAAAGTATTCCCTCCTCCAGACGTTTTAGATACTGTGCATATAAAGCAAAACATTAAAATAATTAGAATTTACAGAATAGAAATTGTATGAGAAGACTTGGACATGCCTTCCAGAATTTGACATGTAAATTAAGTAGAGGATAAATATGAAAATAGAATATTTAAATAATATAAACAATAAGCTTGGTGTAATAGATAGATATAAAATTTTGTACTCTAAGTGGAAATTAAGTTTAAAAATTGAATTTACTAGGTCACAAGAAAAGTTTTAATCAGATCTCCAAAATATAATCTGCATAAGCTATTATTTATTTTCTGACCAAAATAAACTAAAACTCAATAATAAAAAGATGTTCAAAATAATTCTAATCAGCTAGATACTAAAATACAGTCTCCTAAGTCACTCTTAGAGCAAAGTAGAAATTAAGTTTGCAGTTACAGAGTAGAGCAATCCTTTGGTTTAAAACATTTACATTTCACTTTAACCAAACAGCTTTAGGATAAATTACACCTATTTTACAATATTTGTTTTCCCTATTAGAAAGAAGTGAAACTGAAGCTCCAGGTATTTGTCACAATGTTGGCCTCTTTGCTCATTGACAAGTGCCTCCTCTGTAGGAAAACACTATAGTAGCACTAGCGCTTATCATCCCCTGCAAACTTCCTTTGTAAGATGATGTATAATAAAGAACATTTTTGCAGTTACTCTTAAAAATTGATAAAAATAGCTTCCGTAGGAAGGTATAACAAAATATCCAAAGGGCATGGTGATCTCTACTCAGAGTTCAAGGAAATGAAAAACAACATACCTCTAGAAATTAGTCTAAAATCACTACAGGCTGAGGTTCCAGTGAGGGAGTGCTCAAAAGACTACTTAACAAGCACCTGAATCATTGGAATTATTTGCACAATATGAGATGTCAGTTCCAGGGGACCTGCAATTTAGAGCAAAACAAGCCTCGATCATCAAAGAGGACTCAAGTACTGTGGAGTTTGTAGACTAGAAACAGATACAGGAAAAAGACCAACACCAAGTCATGTGGGACTAGAACCTCCAAAAGGGTGGAATAGAACACTCAGGTCTGGAAATGGAAAAGGAAAACTGTTGGCTCATAAGAGCAGATCGCTGAATTTTCAGGAAATTTGTTAACCAGTTGTTAAACTTGGCCATTATTAAAGATTAAATCACATAAATTTATAATCGAGTTAATTATATTAAAAATAAAGGTAATGAATGCTTAACTGGACCAAAAAAAAAAAAAGTGGCTGACATTTCTGACAATATCAAAACACAGTGAGACTGGAACACCTAATATTTGGAAATGATTCAGTTTGTGAGAGAGTGTTTAACTGCCAGAGCACCATTCTTTTGCCGTTTTATATGGTTAAGAGATACGCTTTTCAGGTTGGGCTTTACTAAAAAGCCAGACAATATAGTACTTTAGGCTAGAATATTTTTGTGTTATGTTAATGGCCTTTCCCCGCTATTGCTTTTTGGCCTTACTCCCTGCATTTTATAGATATTAATTAAAGATGGAAAGAAGTGTGCCTATGTGGATTTAAAAATTGACAAAAGTAAGAATTCAACATATCAAAGCCTTTAGATGTGATTCCCAAACTCTGAGTATAAAAAGCTAGCCTTTGCTTTTATTATTTAGTGAGGAAAAAAAATCAACTATTCATTCCACTGAGGTAATCAGGGAAAGAATGACAAGTCCCCCCTTACAAAAAAAAAGAAGATACTAGTAAAGAAAAAAGCAAAAATTAAATTTTATACAACAAAATATACTAGAATTGATAAGTAAATAGCAGATATATTTAAAAAGATGTATTTTAAAATAGTTAAATGTCTCACTGAGGAAAGGGGAAAACAAGCAAGTTAGGAATGAGTGGGAATGAAGAGATTTTAAATTGAGATTTAAAATAGAGATTTTAAATTGTAAGAAAATACTGTATAATTTTCAAGGCTAATTAATTTCCATATGCAAATAGGCCCTTTGATTTTCTAGGGAAAAAATGCTGCAAAACTGTTTCAACAATAGAGTCCTGAATATGTCAGTAACTAAAAGTATTGAGTTTTAGTTTAAATTTGCTTTTACTATTAAAGAGGTTGAACACTACCTTATATCTAAGTTGGCCACTTACATTTTTTTTAATTGTATTATTTGGCTGTGTTTTTAAATTGTGGTATTCATTTTCTGATTTATTGGTAAAATCTTTTTATTTGAAGCTATTCATCTGTGTTCTGATAATTCTTTTACATTTTTGACTTGCTTTTTAACTTTGATTTTTTGCCATAAAAGTAAACATTTATAAGAAAAGATATAATTTTAAAAAATTTTTTTCTGACTGTCTTTAAAGTATTTACAAGTTCGATTTTTTGTTTTTGGATTTTTAGCTTTTTTCTTCTTTACTTTTTTCATTTATGAAGACATGCATTTTAATTTTATTTAATAGTTACACATATGTGTCACTTTTTAATCCATCTAGATTTTTATCTTGGTTTACGGTATGGAGTAGAGATACAATTTTAACTTTAATTTTTTAGTTTTGAAAGTAGGTGACCCAGTGTTTTAACTCTATGAATTGAGGAACACACACACACACACACACACACACACACACACACACACAAAACATTCCTAAGAATTTGCATGTCTAATGGGTTGGGGTAATATGTATGTTGTGAGTTCATTTGTAAATAGTCAGAACTTAGCTTTATCTCTAAGAGACAAAATCCATTGTAGCAGTGGATATAAAAATAGATTTCTTTCTTTTTCCTTCACTAAAGGATTTGCTTCATGTTAGCACAGCCTGGGGAAATGAAGGTCTCCTATTTGTTAGCTAAACAATGGACTTATTATTCACACTACTCTTTAAGTTGTTCTTGTCTCTAAATCCTCAGATAATAAAACTCTACATTTCTTTGTTTTTATGATTGCATATGTTTTCACCGTAGATTGTTTCACTCTATGTCATCTAATAATCCCTTATCTGTCAAATTGTGAGGAATTTGGGAGTTGGAAGTTTTCCTCTTCTTCCTTACAGTTTACCTAAGTATCTTTTTTTCCACCACTTCTCCAAATTTGGGGGGGAAATTCCCAAAATAACATGAACATGAATGCCGGAGAAACCATTTAGTAGGGCACTAGAGAGCACTGAAAAATATCTATGCTAACTTGGGCAGTTTGTTCTTCGTCTCATTTTAGACTATGCTTTTAGTTTCCTTTTGTGGTTGGTCCTGCTAGGAAGGTACAGGTGGGTGCTGCTTTAATGTGAAATGTGACAGGTGGGTGCTGCTTTAATGTGAAATGTGACTTATGGGGTAGTAGAAGGAACAGGTTCCTTCTCCTTCTCAGGGAGAGGACTCACTGTGGTAATTAACGCTTACTTCCACCAGGCAACTGAGCTTATGGTTCACAGGTCAACCTCATTGCAGGATTTTGTCTATTCCATTGTTAGAATACCTTTCCTGGAGGTAATTAATGCTTCTAAATCACTCTTTGAGGTTGCTGTAAATGTGTGCTATCGTTTGCTTTATTACTTACCTCATGCTTCTGCTGTTTCCTGTGGGTACCAGGACTATTGTTTATTGTCCAGAACTTTATGTATCTCAACTACAGATCTTTTGCACAGTAATATAGCAGTTGGACCTTTCTAAGATAGACATTTATAATGACTTTTCGAACAGGTTCAAATATGATGAAATATTTTGGCTAAAATAATTATTAACCACTGATTATAGTGATAGCTAGTAAGACTAGGTCACTTTTCTTAGCCACTCTCTAGCCTGCTTCACATCTTTACCCACCTCTGAGGTCCCAGAGTTCTGAAACCCCATAGAAAGTAAACCAAAACCATGGACACAAGCATGAAGGCATGACCAGTTCTAGCCACCGTTGAAAGGTGATCCCTCTGTTACTAATATGTGCTGCTCAAGTATTCTGCTCTTGGACTTGTAAGATGACCTGATATTGTTCTAGGCAGACTTCCCAGTGCTTTGCAGTTTTTAGGGAATCCTGTGTTTGGTTTTATTTTAATGCTGACTTCAATAATTCCCTAAGAAACGTAACTAGCTGCCAACTGACCCTATTCACAAACAGAACACAAGGGCCTATTGTAAATCCAGTGATAATATTCAAAATGGCTAACTATTCAGTTCCTCAGAGCTACAGAATACATTTTGCTAGACCATCTTTAGAACCTTTATTATTACATTTCTCTCAGCTCCTTCCGTCAGATTTAGGGGACGGTGGTGCAAGTTATCACCAAACAAACCTGTTCTCACCTGGCCCCTGTTGCTCTCTGTGGAGCGGTAGTGTGACATATTCAGCAGAGCAAGGACAATTGGGCCAGTGATTATTAATCCTGAAAGATGGCCCTAAGTGGTGTCTTATAACCAGATCTGGAGGAGGCAAGGATTTCCCCCCAAAATAAGGAGATTAACATCCCAAAGGAGAGAGTGAGAAAGCTGCCTGCTAAAAAACAAACTTTGTTGCCAAGTTCATTTTTATCTCATGTGTTTGAAGATTAAGCAGATGTACCCTGCAATATGCAATGCTTTGTTTGAGTTACTCAAGAACACAAAGTTTACTTTAAGGACAAAATTATTATAAAATATGATTATCAACTTTTCTTTCTCCCTACATTTGAAAAAGTTGGTACTTTTTGCTGCTGAGTATATAGCCAGAGGGCTTCTGTGGTAAAATTCTCTGGACAAATCCCTGGTTTTGCCATCTCCTTCTCAGTAAACCTTGGTATCAGGTGGGCTGTCACCTCCCAGTTCCCTTTACTCCTTGCTGGGCTTTTTCACCTGCAAACTTCCTTGTTGTCTTTCCACCTCATACCCTCTAAAAATGCCGCAGTACCAGAGCAGCTCCAATCTTGGCGTAAGGTTGGATGCCTAATTTTCCTCCTGATTGTACGCTGGTGCCTTCACTGGCTGACTGTTCTGGTGATTAAATCTGACTTCATACCACATTTTGGCTCCATGTCCTTCATACCTGTAAAATATGATATACAGGCAACTTGCCATCCTCTTTGGCCCAACCTGTCCTTCCTAACAGAATAATACTTCAGATATAAGTGACCATTAAAGGAACCTGTTACTTTGTAAACTGTCCCTGTGCTTCATGAAAGAAAACCTAAGATTAAGTTAGCAGCTACTTCAGACTATTAGCTCACACCAAACCTATTGTCAACCACAAACCGAAGAGCTTTTCCCACACAAATAGCTGCCTAGAAATAGACCTGTTTGTGCAACTGGTTTTTTCTTTGTTTGTTTGTTCTTTGAGACAGAGTCTCGCTCTGTTGCCCAGGCTGGAGAGTGCAGTGGCGTGATCTCAGCTCACTGCAACCTCTGCCTCCTGTGTTCAACTGATTCTTGTGCCTCAGCCTCCTGAGAGCTGGGACTACAGGTGTGTGCCACCACAGCTGGCTAATTTTGTATTTTTAGTAGAGATGGGGTTTTACTATGTTGACCATGCTGGCCTCAAACTCCTGACTTCATGATCTGCCTGCCTCAGCCTCCCAAAGTGCTGGGATTACAGGTGTGAGCCACTGTGCCCAGCCACAGCTGATTTTTTGACCTAAGTGCAATATTTTATTAATTTTGTACATGGAGCATGGAGGGAACTGGAAGTTTTTAGGGGACCGGAGGTTATGAAAAAAGAAGTATTTGGGAAGATGTGATAGCCAGCTTTCAAGAATTTAAAGGCTTGTGTTATTCCAGAAAGTAAAACTAGAAGCAGTGGTGTTATAATACAGAATATGATTTGAATATAACACAGGAAAACCGGGAAGAGCCTGAGGGATAGAGGCAGTGTCATGTTCATTGGCCTACCAGAGAACTTGTTATGCAGGAGATGTTCATAATGAATAAGTGAATTCATACACACACACACACACACACACACACGCATACACACACACATGGACACACATAAATTAGAATTCATGACCATCTTCTCTTGGGGATATTATGAAAGAGATTCCACATTGCAGGCAAGTTGTTTTAAAGCAAGTAAATTGCCAAACTGCTTCCTCTTCTAGAGCTCTGTGTTCACATGGTTGTGTTTTTCTCTGTTGTTACTGAGGATAGTAAATGTATATCAGGTAACAGATATTTTTCTGTCCATCTCATGTCAAGTATAGTCACAAAGTTTGTCTGAAATGATTTTCAGAAGCTTTAAAATTTATTTTTGTGGATATGCAAAATGCAGAAATATAAATTAACTTCAGTCTTACTGGTCATCTGGAGATCATTTTGTCGCAGTCAGTTACATTTAGGAAAAACTATATATTGAGTTACAGAATGTGCCATAATGAAAGGGAAATTTGCTAGTAGAATCATAAGACCCTATGTATTTAGAGCTTAAAGTAACTTGGGATACCATTTTATCCATTCAATATTTTTTATGAAAGACTTTTTAAGAATCTAGCTGATATTCGTGATAACTGGTCAATTAAAAAAAAATTTTAGGCCAGGTGCAGTGGCTCACACCTGTAATCCCAGCACTTCAGGAGGCCGAGGCAGACAGATTGCTTGAGCCCAGGAGTTCGAGACCAACCTGGATAACATGGTGAAATCTCTTCTTTACAAAAATACAAAAATTAGCCAGGCATGGTAGCCTGAGCTTGTAGTGCCAGCTACTGAGGAGGCTGAGATGAGAGGACCCCCCTGAGCCCGGGAAGGTGGAGGCTACAGTGAGCCATGATTGCACTACTGTACTCCAACCTGTCTTTAAAAAAAAAAAAAAGAAAAATTACCTATACCATGTTTATCTTCTTACCAAGCTACCAAGAAGTATACCTTTTTATGTTAATAGGGGAGAAGAAAGGATCTTATATGATTAATGTTATTTTATTCTACTTTACTTTTTATAAAAATCAAAATTTATCTTAGTAGTTTTTACTTCTGGATCATAGAATTTGTTGTCACATTCAGATTGACTATATTTTTTCTCATGGCTGAATGAATGTTGTGTTTTTCTAAAACCAGTCCCTTTTAATGGATAATTAGTCTATTGCCATGGTCATTGTGTTTCCTGTTTGAGGCAGTGTTCCAGTGATAATCAGTATATTTTGTTGTGGTGGTGGTGTTTTCTTTTTTTTCTTTTTTCTTTTTTTTTTTTTTTTTTGCCAGTTTAATCACAATTAGTGCTTCATTTTTTCATTTTAACTGATCGGTAACACAAATTGGGTTCACTCATTCATTCAACAAATATCTATGGAGGATCTACTAGATGCCAAATACAGCAATTCTGGTGAGTATCTGAGTAGAGAGACAGTAAGGCCATAGTGAGTAGGAGTTGGGGAGTGGGGATGGGGAAGAGTTAATAGATTAGAAGAAAGAAGATAGCAAAGCCAGAGGTGCTGAAGCAACACCTGAGGTCTTCCTATGTGTGGTAGATAGAGGTGTGGAAGCTGGGATAGAATAGAGTTAGTACTCTCTCACAGTTTCCTTGCCTGATTGTATTTAGATTGTCAAGGTACTTAGTCCCTCATTTTTCCTTTCAGGGTTCCAGTTGATGTTAATTTTAAACCAGTGTCACCCATAGAGAGGTATTTGTAGACAAGGGACCTAGTATTTATTTGCCCAACCCTTTTGCTCTTCTGTAAGGATGATTCTGGGTTTAGACACTGGTCTTTTTGGAATTATTGCTTCACCCTCTCCACCTTGATGCCCCCCTTCCCGTTTCTGTGCATAACCAGCTGTATAGAAGTGAGGGTGGACCCCTGCCTCTTTGTTCCCACCAGTTAGTCTGCCTCCCTTCTCCTTCTCTACCAGCCAGATTTGGCATTTTTACTTTTCTTTCAGTGGAAGGAGGGCCACTGTGAAAGAGATTTCAATGATTGTGAAAAGAAGAGGATATAATATGACTTGGCCTTAGAAAATATAGCCTTCTTATCTGGGAGATACTGAGGAAACATGGCACAGAGGAAAAAAAAAACTGGCCTAGAAGTCAGGAAAACTGGACTCTCTCCAGAACTGCCTGACATTATCTGGTCTGGGATGTGCCTTTCCCCACGCTACCCTCAGATTCCTCATTAGTAGAGTAGGTGAGATCTGAGGACTTGCTGGAGTTTACATTTTTGTCATTCTATCTTTAAAATCAATCAGAGACAGTGCTATTTTACAAGCAAACTATAAAACTTGCTTGCACAGCTTAAAAAAAAAATTCATGTTGACTAAAACAGACCATTTTAGAGATGATTTTGTTTACCTGATAAGGTACTGGGTCTGGAGACCTGACTGCTTCCATATCTCTCTGAAGGCTTTTCTCATTACCTGAGTGTACTAGGAAGTATTGCCACTTCTTCTGCCACATAAGCCAAATCCTATGAGCCATTCTGTTTTTTATTTGTTTAATTTATTTATTTAGAGAGAGGGTCTCACTCTGTTGCCCTGGCTAGATTGTGGTGGCACGATCATAGCTTACTGTAACCTTGAACTTCTGAGCTCAAGTAATCCTCCTGCCTCAGCCTCCTGAGTAGCTGGGACTACAGGCACATGCTACCATGCCTGGCTAATTTTTACTTTTTCTTTTTTTTTTTATTTTTTATTTTTTTTTGAGAAAGAGTTTTGCTGTGTTTCCCAGGCTGGTCTTGAACTCCTGGGCCTCTTTCCTCAGCCTCCCAAAGTTCTGGGATTACAGGTGTGAGCCACCATGCTAAGCCCATTTTCTTTATGGAGAATAGTAATGCAAATAGTTTAGCTTCAGTATAGACTGTATTATTTTCTAGGGTTCAGAGGAGGGGCAAGTCCAGAGAATTGGTAGAATGAGCTCTTGAAAGTGATTGGAGTACCTCCTGGAATGAAATTCCTCCTAAGGGAGAAGAAACCAGACATGACAGGGTAATCCAGTAGTCAAGCTTTAGTCTCAAGAGGGAGGAATGATGTGCTGCCTGTCACTTGATTTGCCTTTTGGCCCAGCCCTATGGCTCCCCTGATTGAGACCTTTGGAAGATAAGAGTAAAACCTGGAAGAACTGACCTCTGTAAGACATTGGATCACAGCAATGCCTTTTTCCCTCTAAGAGAGTGAGGCAGAAGAAAGGAGCATTTCCACTATTCCAGAAACCATTGCAGAGTTTGGGCACCCTGACATACTTAAACCTAAACTTAGTGTTTAAGTATCTACGGCAAGTATGAGCTCTTGGGCCCATGAGGAATCTCCACTAGGATGCCCAGATTAGTTGATGAACACATTCCAAATAAGGCCCCGTATGAACTGGTGGGAACAGAGAGCCAGTGTGATTTGATTGTTGTTATTAATCTAACTTCACTGGTAGTCATAGGCTGGGAAGCCTTGAAAAAATTCTTTGCGTTAGTCTGTCTTATGAAAGCTTCTTCAAAGATGCTCTATCAGCATGTTTGCTTTGTATACAGTGGAATTCTTTAGTTTGTTGCTGATAAATCTAAAGAACGCTTGTTGAGAAGACACACCTGAGTACCTCAATAGAGTAAAGGGGATTCCCGTGAAAATCCCCTATGAGTCTTCTACTTGGGGTCAATTAAAAATGATAATCTTACCTCACAGTATTTTTGGGGTCTTTATTCAGAGAGTCACATATACAAGACCATCACGTTCCACATTGTGGAAATCATCAACTTGAAATAACTTTTACGTTATTTTCCTAGCCTACATTTTGCAGCACTTTCTCTCTGGTTTTCTCAGAACCAAAGAAATATTTCCCATGATGTGAGCTGAGATTATTTTATTCTGCTAGTGGTTAGATTTTGGCAGTGGTAGATGGTAAAAGTGGAAGGAGACACTTGGAAATTCTTTGAGTAATGTGTTGGATGTTTTTAAATAAATAAATAAAGGCAGCTGTAGAGAAGCATGTGGTGCTGGGGATTGTTTTGCTTTCCCAAAAAATGAAGCAGACCAAAATCAAAGAACAGTTTTCTGAGCCTTTTTGAGCATCTTCCAATGGATATTTAAAAGACCAAACTTGATGTGAACCACAGTGTCAGGAGCCAGAGTGTAGACAGAAGTATGCAGCCAGGAGGAGGCTGGTTACATGCACTTGAGTAAGGAAGTGATTTGATTGAGGACAGACCTGGCCGGGAGAATCAGTGTAAAGACTTCGCAGTGAAAGCCACATTTTATCAGTCATTAGAGGATGTGGAGAAAATTGATACCAGGAGACGAACCATGTGCTCTCCCCTTTGCTGCCAGTTTTTTTTAATAGGTTCTGAAATGGTTTATTTTTATTAGTTGCAGTTATTAGCATCTCTAAAAGACTCAGAAACACTTAAAATACCCATGTAATTTGTGTCATACAACATTTTAAGTAAACTTATTGATGCATAATATGCATAGAAAAGTATGCAAATCTTAAATGCACAGCTTGATGAATTTTCATAAACTGAATGTATGCCAGTGTAACTAGTACCCAGACCCAGAAACAGAACCTTACAAATATCCCAAAAGCCAAGCTCCTTTCTCACTACTGCCACCGCACCCCTTCACCCTATTAGATTTACCTGATTTTAAGCTTTATATATAGAATGTGCTCTTGTGTTGGGCATTTTTCATTTAGCATTCTGTTTATGAGGTTCATCCATGTTGTGGCACATGGTTGTGATTTGCTCATTCATGTTGCTGTGCTGTGTGACTACCACAGTTTATTTATCCACTCTTCTGTTGTTGGATATTTAAGTAATTTCCGGTATTTGACTATTACGAATATTGTCGCTTTGATATTCTTATATGTGTCTTTTGGCTAATATGCCTATGCTTTCTGATGGAAAGAAATTGCTGGGTCATAGAGTAGGCATATGCTCAAGCTTAGTTAATGTACCACTTTATGCTTCCCCCAAGGGTATCTGAAAGTTCCAGTTGCTCTATGTCTTTGTTCCTACTTGTTTTTGCTTTCATTTGAGTCATTTTTGTGTGTGGGGGGTAGTATCTTACGTAGATTTTGCTGGTGACTAGAGAAGCGAAAAGTCCTTTTCATTTATATATTGACCTTTGTTGTTTACTGATTTGTGGAATGCCTGTTAAGTCTTTACCCACTTTTAGATTCTCCGCCTTTTTTGTATTGATTTATAGGCATTCGTTATATATTCTGCATAAAAGTCCGTGGTTGGGTATATGTATTGCAAATATTTTCTCCTCTACCAGTTATCTTGCTGCCCTCTAATGATGTCTCTTGATAAACGGAAGTTCTTAGTTTTAATATAATCTAATATTTTTCAATTGTTTCTTTTAAGATTGGTGCTTTTTGTGTCACGTTTAAGAAATCTGCTTATTCCAAAGTCATGGCGATATTCTATGTTGTTATTCTGTAAGCTTTTTTTGTTTTACTTACCGTATTTAGATCTGCAGTCCATCTGACACTGGTTTTTGTAACAGATGTAAGGTGGGAGTCAGTGTCAATTATTTTTTTCAATCAGGTATCTGGTTGACTTAAAACCATTATCACATCCCCACTGTACTGCAGTGTCGCCATTGCCATTTATCAGTTTGTGTAGTTTACATCCTCAATAATGGCAGCTCTTTAATTCAAAGGTTATGGTAGCTTGTGTCTAATAACTTTTCCGGGTAAAAATTACAATTCTTTTATTTTAAAAGATTACTTGTAATCTCAATACTGGCATTCCTACAGTTTACATTTTAGTTATTATTATTCTATTTTTATTTATATAATCCTATTTACATTGAATGACATATTCTACTTTATTTCTAAGTAGTCTTCAAAATTCAATTTTTAAGATGTAGTCTCGCTCTGTTGCCCAGGTCTTGAACCTCCTGGGTTCAAGCAATTCTCCCACCTCAGGCTTCCGAGTAGCTGGGATTACAGGTGCCTTTCACCTCACCCAGCTAATTTTTGCATTTTTAGTAGAGACAGGGTTTCACCATGTTGGCCAGGCTGGTCTTTAACTCCTGACTCCCAAGGTGCTGGGATTACAGGCGTGAGCCACTGTGCCTGGCCAATACTGTGTTTTTATAACATAAAATCAAAACCCGTAACTGCTATAGTATAAAACCCCATTCATATTGAAAATGGTATTAAATGGAATAGGAACAGCTCCAGTCTCCAACTCCCAGCGCGAGCAACACAGAAGACCAGTGATTTCTGCATTTTCAACTGAGGTACTGGGTTCATCTCACTAGGGAGTGCCGGACCATCAGTGCTGGTCAGCTGCTGCAGCCCGACCAGCGAGAGCTGAAGCAGGGCGAGGCATCGCCTCACCTGGGAAGCGCAAGGGGGAAGGGAATCCCTTTTCCTAGCCAGGGAAACTGAGACACACAACACCTGGAAAATCAGGTAACTCCCACCCCCATACTGCGCTTTCAGCAAACGGGCACACCAGGAGATTGTATCCCACACCTGGCCGGGAGGGTCCCACGCCCACGGAGCCTCCCTCATTGCTAGCACAGCAGTCTGTGATCTAACCGCAAGGCAGTAGCCAGGCTGGGGGAGGGGCGCCCGCCATTGCTGAGGCTTAAGTAGGTAAACAAAGCTGCTGGGAAGCTCGAACTGGGTGGAGCTCACAGCAGCTCAAGGAAACCTGCCTGTCTCTGTAGACTCCACCTCTGGGGACAGGGCACAACTAAACAACAACAAAAGCAGCAGAAACCTCTGCAGACACAAACGACTCTGTCTGACAGCTTTGAAGAGAGCAGTGGATCTCCCAACACGGAGGTTGAGATCTGCGAAGGGACAGACTGCCTGTTCAAGTGGGTCCCTGACCCCTGACTAGCCTAACTGGGAGACATCCCCCACTAGGGGCAGTCTGACACCCCACACCTCACAGGGTGGAGTACACCCCTGAGAGGAAGCTTCCAAAGCAAGAATCAGACAGGTACAGTTGCTGTTCAGCAATATTCCATCTTCTGCAGTCTCTGCTGCTGATACCCAGGCAAACAGGGTCTGGAGTGGACCTCAAGCAATCTCCACCAGACCTACAGCTGAGGGTCCTGACTGTTAGAAGGAAAACTATCAAACAGGAAGGACACCTACACCAAAACCCCATCAGTACGTCACCATCATCAAAGAACAGTGGCAGATAAAACCACAAAGATGGGGAAAAAGCAGGGCAGAAAAGCTGGAAATTCAAAAAATAAGAGCACATCTCCCCCGGCAAAGGAGCGCAGCTCATCGCCAGCAACGGATCAAAGCTGGACGGAGAATGACTTTGACGAGATGAGAGAAGAAGGCTTCAGTCCATCAAACTTCTCAGAGCTAAAGGAGGAATTACGTACCCAGCGCAAAGAAACTAAAAATCTTGAAAAAAAAGTGGAAGAATTCATAGCTAGAGTAATTAATGCAGAAAAGGTCATAAACGAAATGAAAGAGATGAAAACCATGACACGAGAAATACGTGACAAATGCACAAGCTTCAGTAACCGACTCGATCAACTGGAAGAAAGAGTATCAGCGACTGAGGATCAAATGAACGAAATGAAGCGAGAAGAGAAACCAAAAGAAAAAAGAAGAAAAAGAAATGAACAAAGCCTGCAAGAAGTATGGGATTATGTAAAAAGACCAAATCTACATCTGATTGGGATGCCTGAAAGTGAGGGGGAAAATGGAACCAAGTTGGAAAACACTCTTCAGGATATCATCCAGGAGAACTTCCCCAACCTAGTAGGGCAGGCCAACGTTCAAATCCAGGAAATACAGAGAACGCCACAAAGATACTCCTCGAGAAGAGCAACTCCAAGACACATAATTGCCAGAATCACCAAAGTTGAAATGAAGGAAAAAATCTTAAGGGCAGCCAGAGAGAAAGGTTGGGTTACCCACAAAGGGAAGCCCATCAGACTAACAGCGGATCTCTCGGCAGAAACTCTCCAAGCCAGAAGAGAGTGGGGGCCAATATTCAACATTCTTAAAGAAAAGAATTTTCAACCCAGAATTTCATATCCAGCCAAACTAAGTTTCCTAAGTGAAGGAGAAATAAAATCCTTTACAGATAAGCAAATGCTTAGAGATTTTGTCACCACTAGGCCTGCCTTACAAGAGACCCTGAAGGAAGCACTAAACATGAAAAGGAACAACCGGTACCAGCCATTGCAAAAACATGCCAAAATGTAAAGACCATCGAGGCTAGGAAGAAACTGCATCAACTAACGAGCAAAATAACCAGTTAATATCATAATGGCAGGATCAAGTTCACACATAACAATCTTAACCTTAAATGTAAATGGACTAAATGCTCCAATTAAAAGACACAGACTGGCAAACTGGATAAGGAGTCAAGACCCATCAGTGTGCTGTATTCAGGAGACCCATCTCACATGCAGAGACATACATAGGCTCAAAATAAAGGGATGGAGGAAGATCTACCAAGCAAATGGAGAACAAAAAGAAGCAGGGGTTGCAATACTAGTCTCTGATAAAACAGACTTTAAACCATCAAAGATCAAAAGAGACAAAGAAGGCCATTACATAATGGTAAAGGGATCAATTCTACAGGAAGAGCTAACTATCCTAAATATATATGCACCCAATACAGGAGCACCCAGATTCATAAAGCAAGTCCTTAGAGACTTACAAAGAGACTTAGACTCCCATACAATAATAATGGGAGACTTCAACACTCCACTGTCAACATTAGACAGATCAACGAGACAGAAAGTTAACAAGGATATCCAGGAATTGAACTCATCTCTGCAGCAAGCAGACCTAATAGACATCGATAAAATGGTGAACAGCTTGTTTTCAGAACAAGTTCATACTTCCTTTGATTTATGTGGTAATTCCATTTCTGAAAATTCGGTGTATATTAAACTACAGAAAATTCTGTTATTAAAATTGAATTAGATTTAAACTCAGATTATTATGAACAGATTTTTCCAGCAGAATATTCAAAAGCTATACAAAGAGGGTAATTCTTTGTACAGGAGGACATTTTCACACATGCAAAGCACTGGCCCCTGCTCAGTAACTGCCAGTAGTAGGCCCCAGTCAGAAACGCCCCCACCACTCACTCACTAAATCACCTAGAGAGGGGTTGTATGGCTGTGGGTGGTGTGCTGTTCTCAACACTGCTGGTACACAGTTGTGCCTGTTCTCAACATTGCTCTGGGATATACAACTAGAAATCTCCTTGGTGAGTTGAATAGTCATACTTTAATGAACATTGCAGCTTATTCTCCCTCATAGTTGTAACAATCTTTGTTCTCATCTACAGTGCGCAAGACCTACTTTTTCTGCACATACTTGCCAACACATGGTTTCTTCAGACTCATACCAGTTGTATTGGTGTGAAATAGTATCTGGTTTTAATTTGCATTTACCTTATTATCGATGAGATTCTTTTTTTTTTTTTTTAATGTTTTTTGGCTGAGGCTTTCTTTTCTTTTAATGTCTTTTCTTGGACTATTTATATTCTTTGCCTAGATTCCTATTGGGTTGCTTTTTTTCATTGATTTGTACTAGTTCTTTATATACTTACAATTTTTTGTCTCCTTTAGACATTGAAAGCATCTCTTACTTTGCAGCTTTTATCTTTGCGGGATGTGTGTGTGTGTGTGTGTGTGTGTGTGTGTGTGTGTGTATAAATTTCAACTCTTACTTTAGATGTAGGAGGTATGTGTGCAGATTTGTTACATGAGAGTATTGCATGATACTGAGGTTTGGAGTACAGATTCCATCACTCTGGTAGTGAGCATAGTACCTGATAGGTAGTTTTTTAACCAACCTCCCTCCCCACTCTCTAGTAGTCCACAGCGTCTGTTGTTCCTATGTTTCTTTGGTATCTTTTATTTTGAAGTTTTTTAAAGAATATAGTGAGTCTTACAAATCTTCAGTCTTATGGTATCATATGATTTGTGCTTTCAGGTTTTATGTTTCACATTTAGGTCTTTGATCTATATGAAATTTCTTTTTCTAGATGGTGTATGACGCAGATGCAATTATATCATTTTTTCCATTGCATTGGCTAATTGTTTCAATGCTGTTTACCAAATAGTCCTACCTGTCTGCCACTGTTGCCCCTTCGTCATTCCCACATGTGTTGGTCTTTTTCTGGGCTCTTCATTTTTTTCCATTGATCTGTTGTCTAACAGACCACTGTCACTACACTGCCTATGTATTTTTATCCCCCTGAGGTTGTGCCACTTGCTCAAGAAGAGAGTTATGAACTGACCCTTAATATTTTCCTTTAATCTGATCCATGACTAACAGAAATAGCATACAGTTCAAGGTGCCTTTCTCTAGTTTCACCTACTCATTCAGGTTTTCTTTAGTTTTCTCTTTCTTTGATCATTTCAATCAGGACCATTTGTATACCTGTGCTGAAGTTGCCATTTCTTCCAGAAGTGACTCTGTTTCCTGATTTTAATTGAAAATATTTAGGGTTTAAAGGCAGAAGGAATTCAGTTATGATTTCCTGGTTGTGTAAAGCTGTATCTCTTCTTCCCCTTTTCTTTTTGTCTTAAAACAAATTTCCAGCATTGTTTTCAACTATACTAAGCATTTTGTGCTTCTGACTTGCTGAATCTTGTGTGTTTCCCCATTTATTTAAATCATTTGAATTGGAATGCAGCACATGTTAAAGGACTATCACTTAAAACCATGTGTTACTATATAAAATATAAATTTAGGTAAATGGGACAGGATACAAAACTCATAAATGGATCTGATCCTGAATATGAATTTGCGCTTCATAAAGAAGTTATTATAATTTTCCTTATAGTTAACAATATATACAAAAAATTAAATATGCAATTTATATCATACTCCAAAGGAACTCTTAAATCTGATTAACAAATCTATGAATAAAACCACTGCTACTCTGACTGTTACAACCACCACTGCCACTACTTGCATTTATTGCAGAAGGTTAGAACTTTATAACTTTCAAGTTCCTTGGATTCCAAATTGAACATAACAAGAAAGCATGTTGACTAAAGAAAAGAAAATGAATGGGATGGAAAAGTCTTTTCCCTTGTGCCTTAAGGCTCCACCCTGAAGCTGTCAATAATGACCTTGGTTTCTCACTTAGACATCTAGTGGTGCCGTTTCCACACCTCATCACTCCTTCCCATGTCCTCTGTTTGGTTATTTCCATACTCCTGAATGCTAGTTTCTCCAGGAGGCCCATAACCTTTTCAGTTTCTGTCTTCACATGAACAAAAAGTGTACTTTTCCTGTTATAAGATGTGTCACATTGTGTCGTAATTAACTGTTTATTTGCCTTTGTCCCTCACCAGATTTTAAACTCTGTGAAGATGGCAACTGTGTTCATGTGCACTCATTCATTGAGGAACCTATGAAGTGCCCATTTTGGTCCTTGCCCTTAAAACTGAACTCATTGAAAGACTAACAGAAAGTTGAATAACTGTTTATCAATTATTTGAAAGCACAGCTTCCTGAGCTTTGAAACTTAGACACCAAATGGAAAAAGCTCAAAAAGTTACTATAGGGAAAAAAATAGAAGCAAAATATAAAGGGAAACTATAGGCTGGAGGAAGAAATGTGAAAGAGTTCAAATGTTTATTACATAAAACTAATATAAATAATAAAAATTATAAACCTGAAAGAAGAATAGACAACTGCTTTGAACTAGTAATTTATCTACCTCGTTGTCCATGCCAGGAATCTGGATTTTATTCTTGTTTCCTTCTTGTCCCTTCTTCTGAGCTCCTAACAAACCACCAAGACTTGGCAGTTCTACCTCAGTTCTCTCTAATTCCTCTTTAAGATCCCAATTTATGCTCCAAGAAAGGTTCATAAGAAACCCAGACCACCACCATTCTATTAGGAACAGACCGACCCAATTGGAGCTTTATTCTCACCAAGAAAATCATACAGTTGTGAGTGTGGGTAGATCCTTTTTAGGTAGATGCTCTGTAGATTCTTTTTGTCCTGTTAGGACACACCAAGAGATGATAAAATACCAGGCCCCACTCAGGCATTCTACTTTGCTTCCAAGCCCCAGATGGAATTTCTTCCACTATTTCAATTCTATACCCCCACACTGAAAACCATGTTATTCCCTTGGTGAGAACCAAGCTCCATTGGGTCAGTCTGTACCTAATAGAATGATGGTGGTCTGACTGTCTCAGGATCCTTTCTTGGGGCATAAATTGGGACCTTACAGTGACACAGTTATAAAACTTTTAACTTGTTCAGGACACTGATAGTAAAGATAGTAAGCCAGCATATCTCCAGGAAAAAAAGAGTTTTGGTTCTTTAGGTGTTACTTTTTCTTCTCATTTCCTGTGTAGTTTCTCTTCTGAGAAAAGGGCCCACAGATCTTGAAGAAGTATGTGTAAGAACTATTATTACACCTGTAATCCCAGGACTTTGGGAGGCCAAGGAGGGTGGATCACTTGAAGTCAGGAGTTCGAGACCAGCCTGGCCAACATGGTGAAACCCCATCTCTACTAAAACAAAAAATTAGCCAGGTGTGGTGGTGCGTGCCTGTAATCCCAGCTACTCTGGAGGCTGAGGTGGGAGAATCGCTGGAACCTGGGAGCTGGAGCTTGCAGTGAGCTGACATCACACCACAAGCATTCCAGTCTGGGCAACAGAGTGAGACTCCATCTCAAAAACGAACAAACACACAAAAAACTATTAGCTCAGTCTGTTCCTATGAGAAGAAAAAAATTTGTGACATAGTGATGTCATTGTTGCAAGATTTTTCCCAATGGCCTACTATAACACCAAGAAGTTAAAGGGCAGTTGATTTAATGGACTTGTTTAGCATGATGGACAGACTTGACCCATCTTCTGAAAACTTTAGCTAAGCAATACTGATCCACTTTGGAGATACTAGCCAAACAGGCTTGAAAAGGGTGACAGCAGTTATAAAGCATGTGGATTCCCTGTTATTCTTTGTAGTTGAGTCAAAGAGCACGGAATCTGAGTTTTGATGAAAGATACAGAACCAAGGCATAAAACTGGAAACAGAGGATATGGGCTGCTTTGGTATCCAAATGCAGCGGGGCCTAGAGCAGAAGATGGTCTTTCAAAACTAAGGGTTCTCTAGATTCCCACTACCTGGGGAACTTGTACTTTAAAAAAAAATCCTCATCTCTCTTCCAAAGTGATGTTCATTTCTTTCACAGGCATGAGGCTGTATGGATATTCATGACATATGACTTGCATTTACTGCAAAGGTTTAAAGAGATCCATTAATTCCAGCCTAAACAGGTTAACAGGAACAGGTTGATGGTTCTTGGGTGAAGAATGTTAAAGTCAGTTTGAAATAAAACTTTGGTGATTAAGAGACCATATTTTAATGTTTTTTCCCAGAAATTTTTAAAATTATAATAATGTTAGAATTAAATTATAACAGTTCAGTGAGAGAGCACTTTACAAATCCAAATTTGCCTGAAGAGGGTAATTCTGTTCCCTATCCAGACAGCTAACAGGCTCACCCACAGAAAGCAGTGTTAGTATTCACTGTTGGTTTTACCGTCTTCCTACTTGCCAGTATCTAGTTTAATCATCCTAGATTGATTAAACCCGTGCAACAGGGAGTTGTTAAGAATAGAAAAAAAGTTTTCAACAGAAGGTGAATTCATCTCTCAAGCCCCACACAGTTTTTTTCAATCTCATATCATTCAAGATACTCTCCTTAATATTTGTTTCTGGAATTCTTTTTAAAGGGAAATATTAGGGCACAGCCTAGAAAAAAAAATTTGGTTCAACAGTCTTTACAAAATACTGGTTTTTGATTATGAGGAATTTGAAGGGTATAGTGTACAGTCTAGCAAGGACCTATGTACTCAGTTGTCATTCCAGTCTGTAACATAGAGTTCACATGCCAATTTATTTAATTTTATTTGTTGTATAGAGAAAAATCAGGATCATAAAGGGCTTGGGTTTGATAATTTATCTTCAATCAGACAAAAGTACTGGTGTTTCTATAAAAAGTAGAATTCTTGGCATCTAGTAAATTGCTTTAGCTCCATGTTCCTCAACCTGCTTTCTCTTTTATTTCTTGTAAATTACATGTACTTTTTTGATAAACAAAAAAAATACTGGTGCCCTCTATAATCCATGAAATGTGAAAATAAATATAGTGACTAAAAACAAATCAATGGCACACTAATTTTGGATTTTATTCCCCCATGCTGTCACTCTTCCTACCCTGGGAATTCTGAAATGATTACCCGGAGGGAACATACTTCTCATCCCCCAATTCCAGTTGAAAAATGCTTTAGCAAATGTGCTTTCTGTGAAGGAATTCTTTGTCCCTAATTGTTATAATTTTCACTAAAGTGACTGAAGTGAAAATCACATGATTTAATTAGAAAAAAGGATAAGAAATTTATGGTTATTACAATACTGTAAATTATGTGTGACAATAAAGAAGACAATAAAGAGAAATATAAAAAGAAAATAGTGGCAATATTAGAATGGTGGAATTGTGGGTATAAAGTCTTTTTTCAAGATTGTACTTGCTGATGTTATTTTTAAAAACAAAAAGTTGCTTCAGACTGTATTTTGTGTAAAGAACAAGTTGTGCAGTTAATAATTGATAGCAAATCAAGAAATTCTCAAAAGGGATTTTAAAGTTACTTTATAGTGATTCATCTAGATCATCTTAATGGTCTTCCCTGTCGTAGGTTTTAAAATTATATTTAAAAATAAGTAAAAATGTTGACATGTAGTACGGGTAGTGAAGTTTTTACTATCTTTGGAGCATTGCTTTTTCCATAAATTCTAATATTAGCTATGAACATTGTGGTCTTGACTTTTTGTTTTTTGGGAGAATTGTATTCATGTTAGCAAATCTGGGCATATCTAAATAGCAAGAGTAGATTCGGTAATTGGAACAGCAAATGTAAACCAGAAGTTCAAAGAGACAGTGTTTAAAATATACTGACCATCTGCAGTCTGCATACCTGGCAATACGGAGGAAAGACCAGCATTTATCTTTTCATTGAAACCATGTGCTCTGTGTGCAGGAAGGAAATGCATGCTGGTCAGAGGTCAGAAGCAGGATAGATGAGGTTTGAAAGGGAATATTTACTATTGGGTTTTCCTAAACCCTTAGCCTCTTGGGAGATGTTATTTCTAGCAGACTTAGTGGAAACGTGGACAGACCCAGATCTATTACATCATAGTACCAATAGGAGATGTAAACAAGAAGCTATAGCTAGGTATCACTATGTGTGCTGAGCTAAGAGGTACAATAATAAGAAATTTAGATTTTGACCAAAGAAGTACACTGGAGGCACAGGAGGAATTTAACATCCTGGAAACTTTAGTTTGAAGAGGATCCCATGCACACAAAGGGTCTGTAAATCATGTCCTGTGCTGAATAGTTAAAGGAGCTACTGATATTTAATGTGAGGCAGAAGAGAGTTAAAAGGATCTGACAAATGCTTTCAAAATCTAAAAGGTAGTTTGTGAAAGTAGAAGCAGCACATTTTCTGTGAACCTTTGGAGAATTGAACTAAAAACAATGTGTGGAGATGGGGAAAGACAGATTTTAGAATAATGGAAGGAAAATTTTCTTAAAGTTGGAGCTATCTGTTAATGTAGTGAGGTGGTAAATTCTGGTGAATGTCAGAGGGTAGATGTTCAGGTGGATGTTAAGAGGGAGGTTTCCATACTGTGTGGTCAGACAACAAAAAACATCTAAATTATCCTCCAAGTGTGTGTACCTGAAGCCTCTGCTTCAGTTCCCCTCCACCAGCCTAGATGTGTGATTGGGTGGCCTCCCATTGCCCTGTACCTTTACCTCAATTGGTCAACTAAAGGCAGCAAAGTGGTTTTCTTTGTTTCCTTTCCTCAACTCAGAAGCACAAAAATGGCCTGTGTGTGTGTGTGTTCCCCTCTCTCTCGCTCGCTCATTCTCTCTCTCTCTCTTTCTCCCGTCCTATACTTTCCTGTCTTTTTTGACAGGGCCTTAGTCTGTCACCCAGTCTTGAACTCCTGTGCTCAAGCGATCCTCCCACCTCAGCCTCTCAGGTGGCTGGTACTATAAAAAGGTGTGCACCACCATGCCTGGCTAAATTTTAAATTTTTTGTAGAAAGAAGTCTCACTATGTTGCCCAGGCTGGTCTAGAACTCCTGACCTCAAGTGATCCTCCTCGACCTCCCAAAGTGCTGGGATTACAGGCGTGAGCCACTGCATTGGCCCTCTGTATGTGTTTCTTAATTTGTTCTAAAATGTTGTCTACTCATACTCTGGGTGTGAGATTCAGTATACCTCTTTATCACTCTTTTTTTTTTTTTTTTGAGACGGAGTCTCGCTGTGTCACCTAGGTGGAGTGCAGTGGCACTATCTCAGCTCACTGCAACCGCCACCTTCTAGGTTCAAGCAATTCTCCTGCCTCAGCCTCCCAGGGAGCTGGGACTACAGGCACCTGCCATCATGCCCAGCTAATTTTTTGTATTTTTAGTAATGATGGGGTTTCACTGTGTTAGCCAGGATGGTCTTGATCTCCTAACCTCATGATCCGCCTGCCTCAGTCTCTCAAAGTGCCGGTATTACAGGTGTGAGCCACTGCATCTGGCCCGTTATCACTCTTTCTAAGACATTCTTTTTGCTTCCATCTGCTCAAAGACAAATATGCAACCTTCAGAGTCTCATGCAATCATCAGCCAAAAGCCTGAAGTGAGTGTATGGCAGGGGGAAGGGGTTGACTAGGATTATCTTCTAAAATAGGGGAAGTATGGAGGGTGGCTTAGGGTAACATACTACATAAAACATCACATTTTAAGTTCCTGAATTCCCTTTACTCATGCAAATGGACTTGGCAAAAGATTATTTCAGTAGAGACCCATCTTTTTCATCAAATTAATATATTTTTTAAAACCAAGTGTCAGAAATAATCGGTGTTTTCAGACAGATATGTCTGGAAGTGATCATTTCTGTGGTCGAAGTAGGTATGCATTAGCCCAATCTGATGTAATAAGATTTGTACATGTGGGAAACAAAAGGCAGAATTTCTGTATTTTGACAGCAATCAAATGGTATCCAGGTGTACCAAAAAAAAAAAAATGGTGCAGGTCTGCCTCATTTCTTGCAACATTTTGGAAGCATTTGGCTCTGTGACACATATACTGGGTTGATGCTGCTGTTTTTCTAACATAAATTCAGAGTTTATCATCCTTTATTGACCGTATGGATCTTTTCTTCCTACAGGAATAGGAGGCCTTCAAGATTTTGTGCTGAAATCTGCAACACTGTGTAGCCTGCCCTCCTGCCCACCATTTATACCACTCAACTTCGAAGCCACTCCTATTGTGAGAGTTGCTGTTGAACCGAAACATCCAAGTAAGATAACCTTGTTTTTAAAAGCATATGTTTATTATTCTTTTAAAGCATAGCGTGTATTTAGTATGTGATTCCTCATGACTTGTTTCAGCAGTATATAATGAATTTTCATTGAGGTGTATAGTAGAAGCAACTCTTCAAAGGGCATCTAACTTCTGTCTTAGGAACATGCCGTGGTTACAGGTACCTTTGCTGTCCGGGAGACTGCATCTTCTTAATGGCAAAGACAGGGACATCTCTACATCCTCCACAACCCTGGCATAGGATTGTAGCTTAGCAAAGCTCATGTTTTGTTTTGTTTAGTTTAGTTTAGTTCAGTTTAGTTTTTGAGGTGGAGTCTCACTCTGTTGCCCAGGCTGGAGTGCACTGGCGTGATCTCGACACCACCTCTAATACCTTGGTTCAAGCGATTCACCTGCCTCAGCCTCCTGAATAGCTGGGATTACAGGCATCCACCACCACGCCTGGCTAATTTTTGTGTTTTTAGTAGAGATGGGGTTTCACCAAGTTGGCCAGGCTGGTCTTGAACTCCTGACCTCAGGTGATCCGCCTGCCTTGGGCGCCCAAAGTGCTAGGATTAAAGGCATGAGCGACTGTGCCCAGCCAAAGCTCATGTTTTAGGTGACTTCTTAGTTGGAATCTTATCTCAAGCTCCTTGGGTCAGAATCCATCATTTGCCTGTTCCCTCTAGGTTTGACAGATTATCTGGACACTGAGAATTTCCCATCTGTTTAGAAACCACTTTCTGCACCTTTCCTGCCGGCCACCTGACATTCGCATATGCCTGACCATATAACAACAACTCCTTAGTCTTTGGCTTATAGTATTTACCTAGTCAATCCTTTTGCACTTTTGTATTTCACGTCCCTTGACTATCGCTAATCCTAAATCACTGTGACTTTGCTATTCCAGTGCTAGTGATTGTCAGTGAAGAATCTCCAGACCATGCTATAAGGAAACCAAAGAACAAATGGTAAAATGGTAGTTTTCTGTTGAGGTATATAATGGCCTCATTGCTCCTGAACATATGTATCCCTCCTCTCCCCAGAGCTAACCCTTCTGAACTCATCACTCTCTCAAGTTCTAAGACATACCCCTGGCCATTAAGGATCCCTGGAGCCCCAGGGCAGATACTTGGAGGACTGACCTCAGACCTTTGGGGCCAGCCCTAGTAAATAGCCATCTGCCTTCAGCCTCGAGATAGGAATTTTTTGTGGCCCATCACTGTGGACTGACACAGTGCCTTGGTTGCTGCACGGATTTATCCCAGTCTATGTAAAACATGCTTCCTCTTTTAGGCTTGTCCAGATCCTGGCCTTTCGTGATTTTGTTCTTTTATTCTACTCACTAGGCTGGCTCTAACCACTGTCTACTGTGTTCAATCCTTCGAAATACATACAAGAAAGCTCAGTTTTATTTAAGTTGTGATATTTGAGTCTGGCAACCATGGCTTATTCTTAGATGTGTCTACTATTTATTCGTATCCTCTTTCTTACTTAGTTTTTCTCTATTGCATTTGCACATGCAGTTTATAAATAGGAAACAATAATAATTTAAGCCATAATTTTACTTGTTTGTTTATTTCTTTATTTTGAGACAAGGTCTCACTGTCACCCAAGCTGGAGTGCAGTGGCTCAATCACAGTCACGGCTCACTGCAACCTTGACCTCCTGGGCTCACGCGATCCTCCTGCCTCAACCTCCCAAGTAGCTGGGACCACAGACACATGTCACCATGCCCAGCTAATTTTTTTTATTATTTGTAGATGGGTTCTCCCCATGTCACCTAGACTGGTCCTAAACTCCTGAGCTTAAGCAGTCCTCTCACCTCAGCCTCTTAGAGTGCTGGGATTACAGGTGTGAGCCACTGTACCTGGCCTAAGATGTGATATTTTAATAATAGAAATTTATAATTTTTAAAAGCCTTTGTTATGGTTATGTGCTACTCTGTGGTGTCTGTTATAGAAGCTAAGTAAAAGCCCAACTCTAAAGAACCAGCTTCTTTGAAGGACTGGCTACATGAGATGAAGGGTTCTGTTACCTAGTGTATTTCCTGTCCTAAAGCTGACTCATAGTAAGATTAAGTTCCTTTCCTTTCCATAAATGAGATAGTCTAATAAATCGAATTATTCAGGATTATCAATTTGGAGGCCAAAGTGTGCTTCCTCATGTGTGTTTTCATTAAATTTATCTGAACTTTGTGAAAAATAAACTTAAATGGTTAGACGGGGCACATAATTTTCTTCATAATTTTAAAAGGAGTATTGCTATTTTTTTCCCATTAAGTATATTATTTTTACTGGTTTTACCATTGACTGTGTTACTGAAGCACCCCATTTGATTTTTCAGTGTCTGAACTTTGTACTCTTTATTTTGCCTTCTTGGTGTTTTCACATTGTCCATATGTTATTTTACATTCAGAATGTCTGGGGAAACTTCCCTTCCTTGTTCCTATGAGCTTTCAGAGGGTATTTATTGTCTGTTTACTCTTTGCCCTAGTAACTTATATCATCCTTATTTTGGGGCAGTGACCCCTTTATTCATAGGTTACATGTCTGACGACTGTTGGGATATTTCACTCTCTTATAAGACTTTCCAGTAATACTGCCTCTGAGAGGCACTGGACACATCCATTGTTTTTCTTGAATAGACCACATATCCCCAGGTCCTGTCTTTTTTTTTTTTTTGTGACAACTAGATTAATCCAGAAGACAACAATTTGCTTCTTTTCTTTCGGAGAGAAGCAAATCATGAGTATTTGTTCTTCCACTTTTCTTTCTCTAATTTCCCAAGTGGGGATCAAAATGTCATGGCAGCCGCCCTCTACTTCATGCCCACAGGTCAACTACAAACTCAACACAGAGAACTACAAATGTTCCAAAGCAATTATTATTTTCTTCATTATAATTGATCCTTACTGTATTCCACACACTGTACTAAGGATTTTACATTGATTATCTCATTTAATCCTCCCAAAAGCCCTGTTCATTAGGATACTCTTTTTATTCTCATCTTCACAGGAGGGAAACTGAAGCTTAGAGAAGTTAAATTAATTTGCCCAAGGCCATACAGTTAGGAAGCAGTGAAGTCAGGATACAGATCTCTGCCTCAGAAACAATGCTAGATCTTCATTTGTGGGAATCCAAGAAATCCTATTTATCTGAGATCAGAGTAATTTGTTTCTGGAATTGTTTTATCCTTTATCCATATTAGTTAAAAAAAATTTTGGCACCTATGCTTATATAGATAGATGAATTTTTGTGCTAATGTTTTATATGCATTATGAAACACAAAATAGAAATTATTTAAAAATTGAGTTGAAAAATCAAATACCTAATTTTATTTGTATTTGATGAAGATACATACAGTATGTCCATATAAGTATATATAGTATTTATTTGTGATTGTGGCCTATAATTATTTTAGTTATCTAATACTGTGTAATATATTACTTCAAAATTTAGTGGCTTGAAACAACACTTATTTTTCATAGTTCCCTTGGTCTGGAATTTGGAAGGGTTTGGCATTGTGTCTCTCAAGTAGTGGTAGTCATACATCACCTTGGGCAGTAGCCATCTGAAGGTTTAACTGTACTTCCAAACATGAGCTCACAAGTTAGTGCTGGCTGGGGACCTCAGTTCCTCTCCACATGACTGTTTGAGTGTCCTGCAGCATAGCATGGTGATTGGCTGCAGCCAGCGTTCCAAAATACTAAGGCAGAAGCTATAATGCCTTTTGTGAACTAGCCTTGGGAATCACACATCATCCTTTCCACAGTGTTCTGTTGGTCACACAGACCAGCCATGGTTCACAGTTGGAGAGAGCTGCACAGGAATGTGAATATCAGGAGGCAAGGATGATTGGAGCCACCTTGGAGACTGGCTACCACAATAATGCTTCCTTCTTTTTGAAGGTCTTGCCTGAACACTTTGTGATATAGCCATTCCAAGTCCAGCTCCTAGGTTCCATTTGTTAAAACACTTGATTTTAATGACCATTATCACTGGAAAAGCCACCTCACAAAGTTACATAGTCCAAAGGGAAGAATGATTCATTGGCTTCCTTTACTAAATCATGGTATCCATTTTAGATTCCCATTTTCCCAATTATTAAAAGGTTTTGGTAAAATGTAGCTAGTGACTATCTAGTTTTCCTGATGGCAGTCCATTTTTCTTATACTAATTAGAAGCTTTGTTAATTCTTATATCTTTATTGAACTATCTATTTGGTGATTTTAAGAACAGGTTAAGAAAATCACCCTCCAAATTTTAAGAGATTTTTATACATTATACATGAAGTATTTATGTTATCTTCAGCAACCAAATGACTGTCAGTGGCAACATTTTCAAACACCTAATTTCTAAATGTTGTCTCCATGTTTCAAATTTCTTTTGGAAAAAAAAAAAAAATTTTCTTATTGTTAAACTGTTACTTTTATTTTACCTTGAAGAGACAAATTTAAGTGTATATTTTTTTTTCAAAAATATTTGTTGGGATCTCATCTTGGTGGTAGCCATTGTTTTTACTTTATAATTTGTTTGATGGAGAGCTGACAAAAAGCCTTGCCATTTTTTTTTTTTTTTTTTTTTTTTTTTTTTTTTTTTTTTGAGACGGAGTCTCGCTCTGTCGCCCAGGCTGGAGTGCAGTGGCCAGATCTCGGCTCACTGCAAGCTCCGCCTCCCGGGTTCATGCCATTCTCCTGCCTCAGCCTCCGGAGTAGCTGGGACTACAGGCGCCCGCCACCTCGCCCGGCTAGTTTTTTGTATTTTTAGTAGAGACGGGGTTTCACCATGTTAGCCAGGATGGTCTCGATCTCCTGACCTTGTGATCCGCCCGTCTTGGCCTCCCAAAGTGCTGGGATTACAGGCTTGAGCCACCGCGCCCGGCCTGCCATTTCTTTTTTTATTATTCCCATGTGCTTGTGTTATTAGTATTATAGTATTGTCAGTGATATCTTTGCAGGAATCCATTTAAGCCAGGTTTAAAATTCTGTGAAGCCTTAGTTAACACTAGATAAAATCTGTAAATCCACTTATTAGGCAAAAGAAAATTACAGTATGCCAAGAAGGAACAAATGAAGGTGCCTCTGTCAACCCTGGACACAGTGAAATCCTACTTCCCGTCTTCCCTTGGAATTCTGTGCATTCCATATGTGGCTTTTGATCACCTGACCTACAAGGGTACTGACATCCATCCACAGAGCATGAGCTCTGTGGCTGGCTGCCCAGCTTCTAAACCAGGTTCTGCCATTTAGTTAGTCTGGGACCTTGAACACAAGTTTATTAGTTTCTCTATACCTGTTTCCTCATCTATTAAATGAGAACAATAATCATACCACCTAATCGTTAATGAGCTCATATATGTAAATTGCTTGTCTGGCACATTGTTAGTGCTGTGAAACGTTAGTTATTATTAGAACTTTATTTCAAAAATAAATAGGTATAGAAGTTCTAATATTCCTGCTCCCAGTTAATCAACTTTTATAAGGCATGTTGAAAATCATTGCATTGCAGAAAGTTCCTGTGATTTTGTCTTTTTGGCATGCTGAAAACCAAGCATTGAAGGATTGCTAAGTCTTTTCTTCAAATGTAGAACTGAAACAAGACTGCATAAAAATGTCTTCAAGACCAAGGCTTCTGCTAAGGCCACTGCAGGAGACTTCCTTGGACCTGCCTTGAGGGAGCAGTAGCAGTTGGGTATGTGGAAAGGGGGTGAAAAAGTAGCTAAACCCAAGATGTAGGTCATAGTCCCCATCCCTACTCTCAATTCTCAGGAACTATAGGGTAAAAGCAATTATATGTGAAAAACACATGCAGAATACAATGCAGAAGATGCCTTTAGCTCACTAGGTAAAGTAGCTAGTTAGGGTATTCTAAAACCCAAGTTCTATCGAGCAGTTTCACAAATAATTATTTTTAATATGAGGCTCTGGTACGGTTTCTTGAATATTATATAAAATGTTTCTGTTGCTTATTTGTTGATTTTATAGGTGATGTTTGAAGAAATGCTCTGTTTATTTTCTAGGTATATAATGTGTACATTTGTTACAAGATTTAGGTGAATTCACAAGTAGAAAGATGGAAGCTTATATCTGCAGAGTATTTGAAGAAGTAATATAGATGAGCTTTGGGAGTCTTGATGATAAGCTTGCGGATGTGTCATGTTTGCTATCTGTACAAAAAAATTACTAGAAGGTAGTTTTCTTCATGTCACTGCACTATCTGGAAGAAAAATAAATTGTTGTTTTAAGAGTTTATTTCAATGTAATTTTCCCTTGAGTAGCCAGAACCATTGTCTTTGAATTGTGTTAGTTCTTATATCATATTTAATCTGTTTCATTTTTTTAACCTAGGTGAAATGCCTCAGCTCGTAAAAGGAATGAAACTGTTAAACCAGGCTGATCCCTGTGTCCAGATTTTAATTCAGGAAACAGGAGAGCACGTTTTAGTCACAGCAGGAGAAGTCCACCTTCAGCGATGCCTGGATGACTTAAAAGAAAGGTTAGGTGAAAATGATAGTGATGGAGAAATGATAGCTCTCAATCAGTGGGATGTTTTAGTGTTTCCTAAACCAGTTGAACTTAGACTATGGCTTATTTTTGGAGAAAAATGAAATACCCTCAATTCAGACGTGAACAGTTATTCGATTGTAGACTTAATTTTTAATAACTGAAAACTGGCATTCACTGCCTACACTTGAATAATTTTGCATTTTTAGCTTAAGTCATAAAATGTTTTTCTGTATATGTATTTTACTTTAAGCATGTACACAAAACACAAAATACCACGACAACAAAAACAAAATATTATTTTGTAAATGTTGGCTATGTAATTAGGATAGACTTCTCTTATTGATATGGTCTTTACAATGTAAACCTTCTGGAAATCTTTGTATTTTTCTATAAAGACAATATGTGTTATAAAATGGGCATCCCAAATTTTTATAACAGGCATTTTTCCTCTTTGTTGCAAAGATAATGTATGTTTATTGCAAAAATTAGGAAAATACAGAAGAAGAAAAAGAATCATTCAGTTACCATGCAGAAATAACCACCATTACATTCAGATTCCTAAATCCACACTGTTCTATGCATATTAAAGTATACACAAATATCTATATACACAGTTCTGATTATTTGGTTAACATAAACTTCCGGAAGTATTATAGCTAACTCAAAAAGTATGCATATTTTTAAGTGTTATGATCCATATTTTCCTCAAGAAAGGCTGTTCTAATTTACATTATAACTAGCAATAAATATTGGAAAGTGCCTCTTTTCTCAAACTTTTGCAACTTTGCATAGTTTATCATTTTTTTAAAATGTCATCAGTCTTGAAGACAAATGAAAGATATTCACAATTAATACACATTTCTGTGCTTACTAGTAGAAAAAATTAGAAATTTCCCTGTAATTGCTGTCCTTCCTTTTGTTTTTAAAATTTCTGGGACTATAATCATAATCATAACAAATAATAATTATAAATGATTGATATATATTAAATATTATATAACAGTCACTGTGTTAAGCACTATTTATCTCACTTAATCTTTATACCACAGTAAAATTGGTGGTAGTAGTAACTATACAACAACACCTGGCACTAATAATAGAACAAGAATAACTGCTGCTGGCCGGGCGCAGTGGCTCACACGTGTAATCCCAGCACTTTAGGAGGCCGAGGCGGGCAGATCATGAGGTCAGGAGATCAAGACCATCCTGGTGAAACCCTGTGCCTACTAAAAATACAAAAATTAGCTGAGTGTGGTGGCATGCGCCTGTAATCCAGCTACTCAGGAGGATGAGGCAGGAAAATCACTTGACCTGGGAGGCGGAGATTGTGGTGAGCTGAGATCGTGCCGCTGCACTCCAGCCTGGCAACAGAGGAAGACTCCATCTCAAACAAAAAACAGAATAACTACTGTAGCATTTATGTAGGATTCTGTAAAGCTTCTACCAGATGCCAGAAACTAGACCCCTACCTCATAATGTACTCAAAAATTTATTTCAGGTGGATTCTTGGTTACAATGTAAAAGGCAAAACCATAAAGTGTTTAGAAGATAGTATAAGAGAATATCTTCAAGACCTCAGGGTAGCAAAAAGCTTCTTAATAGCATATTAAGAGCACCAATGACAAAGGAAAAGCTTGATCATCAAAAGACACTATTAAGATAATAAGGAGGCTGACCACAGGGTTAGAGAAGACCTTTGTACTACTTGTAACAGACAAAAGACTTATATCCCCAATATAGAAGGAATTCCTACAAATAAATGAGAAGGGCAGCAATCCAGTAGAAAAACTGTACAAAGACTTGAAGAGCTACTTCATAACAGAGGCTTCCAAAGGCCAATAAACATGAAAAACTATTCAACTTATTCAAAATCAAAGTGAGATACTTCTGCATACCCACTAGAGTGGTTAAATATTTTTTAAGTGATGTTATCAAGTGGTGGCAAAGATGTGGAACAACAAGAATTCACCTACGCAACTAGTGGGAATATCAACTGGTACAACTATTTTGGAATATAATTTGGTATGGTCTGCTAAGATGAGAGATAGGCACTTCCTGTGGCTTGGTAAATCTCCCATTTGTACTCTGTATATACACAACACAGAGCTAGGCAAATGTGCACCAAGAATACTCATAACAACAATTATTTTTTTCTTTTTTTTTTTTTTTTTTTTTTGAGAAAAGGCACTCACGTCGCTCAGGCTGGAATGCAGTGGTGCACTCTCAGCTTACTACAACCTCCACTTCCTGGGCTCAAGCAATTATCCTGCCTCAGCCTCCTGAGTAGCTGGGACTACAGGTGTGCGCCACCACGCCCAGCTATTTTTTGTGTTTTTAGTAGAGATAGTGTTTCAGCATCTTAACCAGGCTGGTCTCAAACTCCTGACCTCAAGTGATCCACCCACCTTGGCCTCCCAAAGTGCTGGGATTACAGGCATGAGCCACCTTACCTGGCCTCATAGCAACAAAATTTTAGTAGCCAAAAGTTGGAAACAACTCAAACATTTAAATGCATAAATAAATAAATAAAGATATATTCATACAATGGAATTCTATAGAATGATCTCAGTGAACAAAACAACAGGTATATAAAACATAGGTGAATCTCACAATATAATGTTGAGCAAAAGAAGCCGCTTCACTTCCCCCAAAAAGTGTTTGTTTGTATTTATATGAAGTTCAAAACGTACTGCACCAGGTTGGATAATATAGCAAAACCTCATTTCTAAAAAAAAAATAAATAAATTATTCAGGCAGGGCAGGTGGTGCGTGCCTGTAATACCAGCTACTCGGGAAGCTGAGGCAAGAAGTTTGCTTAAGCCCAGGTGTTCGAGGCTGCAGTGAACTATAATCACACCACTGCACTTCAGCCTGGGTGACACAGTGAGACCCTGTTTTAAAAAAAGAACAAAAAGAAACACAGTCCAAACCGAACTGTGGAGTATAAAGGGTTACATGTTTAGGTGATTTAAAAAAAAAAAAGAAAGAAAGAAAAGGAGGATATTACAATAGAAATCAGGATAGCAGTTACCTTCATACTTCATGGCATTGGGAAAAGGCAGCCTGGGGCCCTCTGAGGGCTAAGAATGTTCTGTTTCTTGACGATACCATGTAGTTTACATGGGTGTTCACTTTGAGGTAAGTTATCATAGATCAGTAGATTTTTGTTTTGTGAACTGTTCTATATGACTATTACATTTCATAATTATGCTTACATTAAGAATGTGTATAATGTTATAGAATTTTTTTAGTTGTCCCTACCTTTTGGTAGTATATAATCTTTTTCAACTTCTACACACTTTTTCAGGAATAGACTATGTCCAGGAATGGGAGACAAGGAGACTATCTGTTGTCTCCAGGCCAGAGAAACTGTCAGAATTCTTAGCATCCAGATCTCAATGTAGTAATAATCAGAGCAGGAAGCCACAGGAAATTGCCATGATGTAGCCTGAGCCTACTGCACTTTTTTTAGTGTAATCAGAGGCTCTGTATTGCTAGGACTTAAAGAACCTTTGGTCCTGAGGTGCTTTGTAAATGTGGCAACCATCACACACTTCCTTCTACAGCTTGGAGTGGTTTTAATTAATCATATAAATGATTACTACAGGAGACTTCTTGGGAGCCTCAGGAATTAGAACGACTAAAGTAGCTCATAGCTTTTTTGACTGTGTTACAGGAATAAGAGGGCAGTGTCGTAGATGTGTACTCTCTCGTAGTTTCAGTAGCTTTGCAGTTGATTTTCTTGAATGTTCTAAGTATATGAGCATATTTTCCCTATGTAATGATAATTTTAGAAATATTTTTCTTTTCCTAAGATTTTTAAGTGACTTTTTTCTTAAAATCAAGAATAGGTATTGAATCTTATTGAATGCCAATTTAGCGTATTTAAAAGTGGCTACATAGATTATTTGACATTTTTAATGTGGTATTATTTTAACAGATCTTCTAATACAAATTAATTTTCATATAACCTATAATACAAACTTTGTAGTGTTGTGATAAATTATTCCTTTAACGTACTGTGTAACTCCATTTTTCAGTATGGCATAATGACCAAGAGTGTGGATTCTGAAGTCAGACCTAAATTTGAATCCTAGCTTCTCCACTTACAGGCTATTTGGAGAAGTTACTTAATATTTCTGATCTGGTTTCCTCTTCTACAAAATTAAATAGTACTAGTGCCTACTAAAGAAATACTACATGTAAAACACTTAACACAGTGCCTCATACATAATAAGCTTTTTTAATGCACACACCTGCATATCCTTAGTTTTTGTTATTTTATCTTAGATTTTATATCTGAATTCTTAGGTAAGATTGAACTACAGTTTTGTATATGTATACTGTCTTTGTCAGGTTTGAATATCAAAGTAGTTTTAAAAACATACAATGTCCAGTCCATCTTGTTGTATATCCTGTGAATATATAACAAGATTGTAAATATGCAATATACAACAGTATCAAACTTGATATTATGTGGAAAAAGGGACTTTCTGAACTTGATGGCAGACTGGGCCTCAAGAGCTATGATGTCCAGAAGAGTAGCTACTACCCATATACAGCTGTTTAAAATCAAATACAATTAAAAATTTAGTTCTTCAGTCATACAAGCCACATTTCAAATGCTTAGTAGCTATATGTGCCTTTTTAAATTTAAATAAAATTAAAAATTTATTCAGTTGTACTGGACACATTTCAAGGGCTCAGCAATCACAGTAAACATATAGAACATTTCCACCATTGCAGAAAGTTCTTTTGGAAAGTGCTACTCTAGACAAACTCATAGATCATGCTAGCCTTGCTATAAGCCTCATTATCAAAACCAAATACATTGTGAAGATTTGACTAGCTATCCTGAGGTTCTGTGATTCTATGTCTATTTAGAGTTTTAATCATTGAGCTTTTCTTGTCCACACTCTTAGATTGGCAAATACTGTTTTAAAGAATTCATATTTCATATATTAAAACGTTTATTTTCTGCTCAAAACTTTCTTATCTAAAGGGGTAGTTTATATATCTTAAAAATGAAAAAAAAAAAAAAAAAAGAGTGAAATTCCAGTACATGCAAGGATTTCCCTGGAGGTATATTCCCATTAGAAGTAGTCTTTTCAACCAGAAAGAAAGCAGTTTTTGAATTGTGATATAATGTAAATTGCAGATCTTTCATAGTAAGATAATTTTTATGTTCCTATGTTTTTACAGAATCTCCACTGTGTGATAATTTCTACACAGGAGCTTTGATGCTGTTTTGATTTTAACCTTCTGTTATTTCTCTTGAATTTGTCTGTAGGTTTGCAAAGATTCATATCAGTGTATCTGAACCTATTATTCCATTCAGAGAAACAATCACAAAACCCCCAAAAGTTGACATGGTCAATGAAGAAATAGGCAAACAGCAAAAAGTTGCAGTCATACACCAAATGAAAGAAGATCAAAACAAAATCCCTGAAGGAATCCAAGTTGACTCTGTTGGGCTAATCACCATAACAACTCCCAATAAACTTGCCACGCTCAGTGTTCGAGCCATGCCCCTTCCAGAAGAAGTCACCCAGATTCTGGAAGAAAATAGTGATTTGATTCGTTCTATGGAGCAGTTGACATCCTCTTTGAATGAGGGTGAAAATACTCAGGTGATTCATCAGAAGATCCAAGAGAAAATTTGGGAATTCAAAGGAAAACTAGAGCAACACCTAACAGGGAGAAGATGGAGGAACATTGTTGACCAAATCTGGTCATTTGGCCCAAGAAAATGTGGGCCCAACATACTAGTCAATAAAAGTGAAGATTTTCAGAACTCAATATGGACAGGTCCAGCAGCCAAAGCTTCAAAAGAAGCTAGTAGATACCGAGATTTGGGCAATAGCATTGTGAGTGGCTTCCAACTGGCAACCCTCTCTGGCCCCATGTGTGAGGAGCCTCTCATGGGTGTCTGTTTTATTCTGGAAAAATGGGACCTAAGTAAATTTGAGGAGCAAGGAGCAAGTGATCTGGCAAAAGAGGGACAGGAGGAAAATGAAACCTGTTCTGGTGGAAATGAAAACCAAGAGCTACAAGATGGCTGCTCTGAGGCCTTTGAGAAGAGGACATCCCATAAAGGAGAATCTCCACTCACTGACTGCTATGGACCTATCTCAGGACAGCTAATTGCCACCATGAAAGAAGCATGTCGCTATGCACTGCAAGTGAAACCTCAGCGCCTCATGGCAGCCATGTACACATGTGACATCATGGCCACCAGTGATGTTCTCGGTAAGGAAGAAAAGGTAAAGATAGTAAGAAATGCCCTGAATAACAGTGAAGTCTCCTAGACTCAAAATCTTGTTTTTGAGACAAAGTCTCATTCTGTCACCCCAGCTGGAGTGCAGTGGCACAATCTCCACTCACTGCAGCCTCTGCCTACCAGGCTCAAGCAGTCCTCTCACCTCAGCCTCTCAAGTAGTTGTGACTACGGGCACACACCACCATGTGCAGCTAAGTTTTTTGTATGTTTTGTAGAGATGGAGTTTCACAACGTTGCCCAGGTTGGTCTCGAACACCTGAGTTCAAGCGATCCCCCCACTTTGGCCTCCCAAAGTGCTGGGATTATAAGCGTGAGCCACTGCACCTGGCAGACCCAAAAATCTTAAATTCGTTTAGTATGTTTTGCAGAAGCTATACCATCTTCTGATTTACTAACAAAGTAAGATCTTTGAAAGCCAGATGTCATAAATATTAAAATCTTGAGAGGGGAAAAACCTGACTACTAAAGATCTTTTCTTTTGCAACAAATAGAATCCTTTCTGTAATGAGAGGTCTGCTAAATGAAGTTTAAACTGCTCATATGTGTTACCATCCAAACCTGTGCCGTATTTTATCTCAAGCAAATAAGCATATCAGTCTGGGTAACCAAAGTTGTTCTGAAAATGATCAAAGAATAAGGCAACATTCTTGTACTCATAACACAAAAGGGTTTTTGTGAATTCTGGGTTCTTTCTGAAAAAGAAAATTATTTGGGGCTTTAGTCACTACTAACTATTATATCAAATCCTATTCCTGATTTTTTTCTCTTTGGGAGAAGCAGCCTTTAAGATCTCAGGAGATGTGAAGCCCTGGCACTTAGTAGCTCTTTGGACTTTTGACTGATATTAGTTCACTGAGACTTACTTTGTTTACATATAATGAAGAGGATAATCATACAGATTGTGAAGATTAAAATAACACAATTTTTTTAAATACAGTTCCCAGAACAGCACCTGGCACACAGTAGTTCTCTTATTCTCTTGAGATCATGGAACTGTTTCAGTAGTGAAGAGAATATAAAGGAGGATTGAGCCCTGGATGAGAGAGTCGGCCAAATTATTAAGTTTCCTCTAACCCTGAGGCCCTTTGAGTCAATATGTGGTTAATTACATTCTTTTTAGGAAGGTTCTTTTGCTGATTAATTCCTGAAAGCAGAAATTTAACCTTTTTTTTTTTTTTTTTTCCAGAAGAAATTTAGGCTTGCATCACATTAAGGTTTTTGTGAGACTAACTGAGCATCAGTAGCAGCATTTGAAAAATAGCTGGGTTAAGGCCAGTGTGCATTGTGAATCAAATCTCCAAATACGGCATGTCATATGCAGTGCTTCTCAACCTTATTTGAATACAGCATTCGTATTAACAGCCATGGAATCTGTAGATTTGTTTGGGAAACACCAATCTAGACTATTCTCAGATGCTATTTTTCATTTTCATTGAGAACTTTCTTAATTTAAGAAGGCGGAAGTAAGAGTTAAAAATCAAGAAATCTTAATCCCTCACATCTTTGAAGAAGACCTAAGAGCTTTTCTCCAGTCTCTCCTACCCCGACAAATGCTTATACCACCACTGTTTGAATACTTCTGTTGATGGGCAGTGCACAGCCAGCTTCATGATTTAATGGTGTTTTTTCCTATGTTGAGCAAAATGTCCGTCACCTGCTACTTTCCAGTCATCTGTACCACCATTCATCTGTCTTCCATGCAATAACACTTCTATGTATTTGAAGGAAATCATTAGTTTTCGAGTTTTATATCCAGGAGAAAAACTCTCCAAATCCTTCACCTATTTTTCTGTTATGATTTCTGTATCCTTTCACCATTTCAGTTGCTGTCTTTTGGACATAATTTATTTGGTCAGCATCCCTCTTAAAGCAACTGTATTTGAACACAGCACCTCACATACCGTCCAACCAGTAGAGAACACGTCTGTGTCTACACTGTTACCTCCTACGTGAAATACAGCATTCTTCTTTTAATGAAATTTAGCAATTACATCTTCTCATTAATTCATGTGAGAAGTCAAATCAATCCCATTTCTTTTAAAAAAAAAAAAAAAGTTATGTTTTCCTACTCTGTTCCCCAAAGAGCAGAATCAAATTTTTGGTAATTGACTAGACTGTAGAAATTATGTAGTTGTATGAACTCCTATATTTTATGTATGAGTACTGAGTCTATATACTTAATTTTTTTCTTAAGTTATATAACATAATTAGCGTTACAACAGTAAAAAGGAGAAAAATTTTAATGGCAAGAAAAAGAAGTCACATCATCACCATCTTAACACATTGACTTCTTACTCATTTTTTTCATGTGTCCTTGTCTGATGAGAAATAAAACTCAGGTAGAAAATCAAATGTTTTGATGAAGTTAAGGTCCTTTACATCTTCAACAGTCCCTGATAATTGGTAAATTATCAGCTTACCAATCATGTTAGAAAAAAAAAAAAAAGCTTAGGTTAATGTTTTGTATTAGAAAGTTCATGTTGTCTCCCAAGATTTACCTCATACTTGTATAAACATGAACAAATGCCTATAATGCTTCTTTAAAATTCTGCAGAAAATTAGCATATGGCTTTCTAGTCTGCAATTTATGGAACCCAGTGCTTATATCCTCAAAAAGTTTAGTCATTATTTACCTTTTTCCTGTAGTCTGGTACCTACCTTACTATTTCTAATTTCTCAAAAGGGCAGATTCTCTTAACATTGTGAGATATAATTCTGGTCCTGGAGACTTGAACTCATTTAAGAAGGCTAAGTACTTAGTCATCAAACTTCTGAGCTATCCTGAACTTCAGTGTTCTCCCACTTCAGCTTGTTCCCCTTGCTGTAGTTTGTTCACCATTCTCCTTACTGAAGAGAATGATAGGTAACATAGGTATTGTGAACCCCTGTTTTCATGCTATCCTCTGTAACATGATACGAGTTTCTGTAAGTTGTACATAAGACATGTCTCCTTATTTTGAAAATATAGGTTGAGAATCCCAAATCTGAAAATCCAAAACCCCAAATGATCTAAAATTTGAAACTTTTTTTTTTTTTTTTTGGAGATGCAGTCTCAACTCTGTCACCCAGCCTGGAGTGCAATGGCATGGTCTCGGCTCATTGCAACCTCCACCTCCTGGGTTCAAGCAATTCTCCCACCTCAGCCTCCTGAATAGCTGGGACTACATGCGTGTGCCACCACACCTGGCTAATTTTTGTAGTTTTAGTAGAGACGGCATTTCACTATGGTGGACAGGTTGGTCTTGAGCTCCTGACCTCATGATCTGCCCGTCTCAGCATCCCAAAGTGCTGGAATTACAGGTGTGAGCCACCACGCCCAGCCTGAATTTTTTAATTTGAGATGCTCAAACAGTATATAATACAAATATGCCAAAATCTAAAACAATAAAAAATCTGAAACACTTCTGGTCCCACTCATTTTGGAGAAGAGATATTCAACCTGTGTTGGAAAAAGCTCTTTGCACTGTCTTTAGCTCTTTTGCTTGGGTACATACACTCAGCTTGTTCTGATTTTGAGCATCTTGGACATGCTACTGATCCACCTGAGTTGGTATCCTCTTCTTCCGTCTACTGTGCATGTCCTCTTAAAATAGGGGTTGGGGAGGGGCTTTCTTCCTTTTTCTGTCATTGTAATCATTCATGATTGATTTCTTTTAGACTCTCATTATTCTGTAAAGGAATTTTATTTTAGGGATTGTTATCCTAGAACCCATGGTGTGTATTGGTTGTATTTTTTTTTTCTGTGTTTGAAATGATCTTTCCTTTTTTTCCTGTCCTCTGTTGCCCCAGCTGGACTGCGGTGGTGCGATCTCGGCTCACTGCAGCCTTCTTCTCCCAGGTTCAAGCAATTCTTCTGACTTGGCCTCTGAGTAGCTGGGATTACAGGTGTGCGCCACCACGCCCAGCTAATTTTTTTTTTTTTTTTTTTTTTTTTTGGTATTTTTAGTAGAGATGGGGTTTTGCTGTTTGGCCAGGCTGGTCTCGAACTCCTAGCCTCAAGTGATCTGCCCATCTCGGCCTCCCAAAGTGCTGGGATTACAGGCGTGAGCCACCACACCCGGCCAAAATGATCTTTTCTGAAGTCTAGGGCCCGCATAGGTCTGTGCCTATCCTTTCTCTCAAGATAATGGGAACATGTATTTCCTCCCAAAATAATGGGAACACCTGTTTTCTCCCCAGATTGCCATCTCTTCTACATTATTCATTTGGAGTGGCATTTGTCCTTTGTTTTCTGAGAAGATGAATTTTCAGTACAACACGTGAAGCCAGAATCAGCTGTTGGTGTTTATCAGACTGAATTCCTAGCAGAGTGTTGAGTCACCCCTGTTGAGTCACCACTCTGTGTTCATTTTCTCATTTCTATTAGGAAATCACCACCTGGATACAGCATGTGACCAGGCCACCCTGGGATAATACCTCAAAATATCATTTGTCATCTTATCCTTATATTTTTATCCTGGCACTCCCCACCTGGCCATCAGAGTCAGTTCTGCCGCTTTCCAGGAAGAAATATGTATTTTAACCCTCTCTCTCTGGAGCAAAGGATCATTTTGACTTGCCTCACGCAGGTACAAATGTCACTGTATTGGGCCTCACTGCCCTCTAAGAAGCCCCATTTATTTACCTTCTGTGTGGCAACTGTGTGTATGTGGGTTGGTATGCAATCTCTATACCATTATCACTGGTCAACTTTCTTAATACTTTGCCCCTGAGACCAACCAACTACCACATCCACTGCCTTACATTTGGAGACAGTCTGGCTTTTTTTTTTTTTTTTTTTTCCTCTCTCTCAAATTGATTTGAAGTCCTCTTGCTTAGACTGGAGAATCTCCTCTGAGGCCTGTTTTCTTTTTGTTTTTGAGGGGCTCTTTTATATTGATAACCAATTTCTAGTGTCCAGGGTCTATCAATGCAGTCAGCTGTTCACTTGTGTTTTCCTTTTTCTTTCTAAATCAACACCTTCAATTGGAAAGAAATGAAAAGAACTTCTGTGTTCCTAAGGCCTTTTGCTTCCTGTCTGGATATTTAGAGATCTTCTGAGAAGACTTTAGACTTTGCTGACTGTTGTTTTGATTCTCCAAGAATCGGCACAAGTTGATTTCAGGTCTTTTTTATTTAGCAAAATGAATTTCCTTAGTCTTTTTTTAAAACTTAGTTTTTTCTATATAGATTGTTAAAACAAGAAATCCTTCTATAAATGGATAGACTTGCATATGGTCAAAATGGGACATTTTGTAGGAAAATAATCTCAAAATCATTTTATCTGGGGAAATAATTTCAGGAAAATGCCCTTCTATACTTCTAAAATCCACTTTTCTAAAGATGCAGTTTATTATCATTTTTTACCCACGAAATTTCCCTGTAATTAACTTGATTATTGCTGAGCTTTTACCTGCTTGTCATTGAATTCTTTTTGTATTTTTTCCTTCTAATCTGTTAATCTTTTTTTTTTTTGCTCTTCATTTTTTTAAAATCTTTGGTAATAACCTCACATTTTTAAAATACTTCTTTTTGTTAGACAGTACTAGTTAAGAGTTTTTTGGGTTTTTTTGTTTTTTTTTTTTGAGATGTAGTTTCGCTCTTGTTGCCCAGGCTGGAGAGCAATGGCACGATCTCGGCTCACTGCAACCTCCACCCCACTGGGGTTCAAGCAATTCTCCTGGCTCAGCCTCCCAAGTAGCTGGGATTACAGGCACCCGCCACCATGCCTGGCTAATTTTTTGTATTTTTAGTGGAGATGGGGTTTCACCATGTTGACCAGGCTGGTCTCAAACTCTTGACCTCAGGTGATCCACCCAGCTCGGCCTCCTGAAGTGCTGGGATTACAGGCATGAGCCACCATACCCAGCCTAGTTAAGAGTTTTAATTACAGCTATGATTATTGTAGTTCTTCCTTTTATTAAATTTTTATTTTTGAATAATTTTAATTTTTATGGGTATGTAGTAGGTATATTTATGGAATATATGAGATTTTTAATCTTTTATTTTTACACATAGGAATAAATGCCAATATTGTTGGAACACATGTACTTTAATTTATCAGAAACATTCTTAATAAGTGTCACTGTTCACTTTTTTTTTTTTTTTTTTTTTTTTTTTGTGAGACAGAGTTTCGCTCTTGTTGCCCAGGCTGGAGTGTAACGGTGTGATCTCGGCTTACCGCAACCTCCACCTTACGGGTTCAAGCTATTCTCCTGCCTCACCCTCCCTAGTAGCTGGGATTACAGGCATGTGCCAGCACGCCTGGCTAATTTTATATTTTTAGTAGAGATGGCGTTTCTCCGTATTGGTCAGGCTGGTCTCAAACTCCTGACTTCAAGTGATCCACCCGCCTCAGCCTCCCAAAGTGCTGATATTACAGGCGTGAGCCACTGTGCCCGGCCTCGCTGTTTCCTTCCCCCCCCCCCCGCCCCACCTTTTTTGAGATGGGGTCTCACTCTTGTCACCCAGCTGGAGTACAGTGGCGCAATCTCGGCTCACCGCAGCCTCTGCCTCCCGGCTTCAAGCGATTCTCCTGCCTTAACCTCCGGAGTAGCTGGGACAACAGATGCACACCACCACACCCAGCTAATTTTTGTATTTTTGGTAGAGACAAGGTTTCACCATGTTGGCCAGAATGGTCTCCGTCTCCTGACCTCATGATCCTCCTTCCTCGGCTTCCCAAAGTGCTGGGATTATAGGCATGAGCCACCCGCCTGGCCTTTAAACCTTTTCTTATTCTATACTTAGGGCTCTTTTTACATTTCCTCAGCATTTTGTAATTCAATTCAACAAAGATTTAATGAGCTGCATGTGCCAATACTGTGTTAAACATGATTCCTGCTTTGAGAGATAAGGTGACAAAGCTTAATTATGTAAAATAATTGGAAAGTAAAATACAGTTGAATTTAGTGCACAAACATGGTTTTCTAGGGAAGCTTTAAGAGAAATTGGGATTAGCAAAATTTGAAACAGTAGGTCTCTGGAAATGGGCTTTGATTGATGGAATAATTTTGATTCAGCAACTTAGTATTAAGTTGACTTTCTTTATACCATAGCACATTGAAGACTACTATTAAGCCTAAAGTAAACTCATTTCTAGTTGGTTTTATAGGAACTGCTGTTCAGCATGACCTTCCTTTTTTTTTTTTTTTTTTTTTTTGTTTTGGAGACAGGGGCTCACTCTGTCACCCAGGCTAGAAAGAACAGTGGCACAAACATGGGTCACTGCCGCAGCCTCAACCTCCCAGGCTCAAAGCGCTCCTCCCACCTCAGCCTCCAGGAACCACAGGCATTCCACCATGCCCTGCTAACTTTTTAATGTTTGTGGAGATGGAGTCTCACGATGTTGCCCAGGCTGGTCTCCAGCAGCTTGACCTGTCAAATCCTGGACACTTGATTGGTTTAACACAATTTTCATTTCGGGTCCTAGCCAGGCATTGCTAGTGTATGCCTATAGTCCCAGCTGCACGGCCGAGGCAGGAGATCGCTTGAGCCCAGGAATTCAAATCTAGCCAGGGGAACATAGCAAGACCCTCTGTCTAAAAAATAAAAAAATTGGGGTCCTTGCCCAGTTATCTTGACTGTGTCACAGTATTTGTTACCTGCCAACTTCATGTCCACTTTGGATTTGATCATTGTGCCTTCTTTTTTAAGTCACTGATTATAATAGAACACAGAGTTGCTAGCAGACTCACTAAGGACCACTTTCCAGAGTGGGTTTGACCTGTTAACATCAATTATCTATAAACTTGTAGCTGATCTATCTATGTAGTAGCAACCGGCCTACATTCCCCACTGTGTCTGAGCATGCTTTATCTCCTATTTGATTGAAGCCCATCTGTATCCTGTCAACCATGTTCGTCTGATTCAGAAGTCATAGCTCTGTGACAAAAGGAAGAGGTTAGTGTGACCTGGTGTATAAGAATAAGTACCTACCAATTTATTTGTGTGTGTGTTTTTAATTAAAGTTATTGCAGAAGTGTTACCAACAATAACAAATCACGAGGTGAAAGAAAGCTCTTTTTTCTTGGAATCCAACTTTATTTCCCATTTCCTTTTACAGCGCTTGTCCGTAATAGTACATTTTGCATATCTGTAACCTTATGATAGAAATGATTTAATATTTTGCTTTTTAGGTTTATTTATTTTATAGGCATGCTTTCATTTGGCTACTTAGAATTTGTAATTTTCATTTTAACCTCTGCATGTGATCTTATCAATTGGATGTGATATAGTTTACTTAACTATCATTCTGAAATTGGAAATTTGCATTGTTTTCTGATTGTTTACTGTTAAAGAAAACATTACTGTGAACAGCTACTCCCTTTCCTAAATTCTGAAAAAAACAACATACCTTTAATTGCCAAACTTCCAGCTTTCAAGATTATACAATCTACAGGTTAATCTTAATATTATGGAAGAAGAAAATGTATATATGAGAATCCATAAAGCCATACAAGAAGAATGTTCCCAAATGGTAAAGAGATTTTTTGGAGCTTGGGTATCAGAGAAGACTTCATGGAACTAGTTATTTTTGAATGGGCCTTGAATGATGAAAAGGATTTGAATATAGCATTGGACTAAGAGTATTCTAGGTTGAAGAAACTATGAGCTCAGAGTTGGCAAAACCTCAAATGTGTACTGTGGACAGTGAGTGATATACCTTGGCTTGGAGCACAGAGGCTGTACCCTGTGTACTCTAGGGTCTGGCAGTTAGAGAAGCTGAAGGGGTGGGTTACTGCCTTGAATACAGGCTGAGATATTTATAGTGTAGTCATTAATAGTTGAGCCCTGATCAGAACTGTTTCAATTGATTAAGCTTTTTGTTGCTGTTTTTTTCCTTGATGAATTCCTCTTCCCTGGTTCCTTTCATATAGTAGGGTACTCTGCTACCTCCCTCTTTCGCTTCCTTCCTGCCTCCATCCCTCCCTCCCATGGGGTCCTGCCTCGTCACCCAGGCTGGAGTACAGTGGCACAATCATAGCCCACTGCAGCCTCCAACTCCTGGGCTCAGATGATTCTCCTGCCTTAGTCCCATAGCTACTAAGGTACTAGCTACTTAGTGCCTTAGTACAGATGCACACCACTACACCTGGCTAATTTTTAAATTTTTTGTAGGGACAGGGTCTTGTTTTGTTACCTAGGCAGGTCTCAAACTCCTGGTCTCAATTGTACCTCCCGCCTCTGCCTCCCAAAGTGCTAGTATTACAGTGATGAACCGCTGTACTCAACCAACTCTGATCTTTATTTAAGTGACTGAACTAACGAGTGATCATGATGGAACAAATATCCAATGGAAAGGGTCTGAAAGTATTTGCAGTCAAGGGCCACATGATCAGAAATTCTTATTGATATGGCTATGTTAATTTCTTAGTGATAACAGTGGCACATTTAGGGTCTTTGAATGCATCCTAAGCGTTGGACACACCTATCATGAGAGCCAAGTGTATTCGGAAGGTTTTATTATAGTATTTTCCAGTGTGCCCCAGTATCAAGATATAGTTTTCATGGAATTAAAATTGAATGGATCAAAATTACATGTTAACTACATTCAGTTTCAATTACAATTATTGATCTAAGCCTGCTGGCATGACCCATGCAGCAGCAGTCAGGCAGCTTGTCCCCACTGGTCCCTTATTCATGGTCTGTTGGCCCCACTTTCCTCATTCTTTTTTACCCCTGTTGTTTTATTGTTGTGTATTGACTTCCGCAGACTACCTTCAAACTTCCTTTTTTTTTTTTTGGAGACCAAGTCTCGCTCTGTTTCCCAGGTTGGAGTGCGATGGCACGATCTCAGCTCACTGCAATCTCCACCTCCCAAGTTCTCCTCCAAGCGATTCTCCTGCCTCAGGCTCTGGAGTAGCGGGGATTACAGGCATGCACCACCGTGCTCAGTAGTTGAGAAATAGTTGGAATGGGGAGAGTGGAGTTGCCTTTTGAACTAATTTTTGTAGTTTTAGTGGCGATATGGAGACCATATTGGCCAGGCTAGTCTTGAACTCCTGACCTCAAGTGATCCTCCCACCTCAACCTCCCAGAGTGCTGGGATTACAGGTGTGAGCCACTGCTCCTGACTGTTAAAACATTTCTTCAAATGAGATAGGGGAGTAAAGATTACTAGTTCACACATGTTAGGTGTTATGGTAAGATTTTTTTTCTATATATCTCAAATAATATATAACTAAAAGGGATCACTAATGAAAATAATAATTATTCTGCTGTTTTGGGAGCTTTTCAGACTGTACTTGAAGTATTGTTTTCATTTCCAGGTACCAAATACCAAGAGGGATGTAAATAAATCATAGTAGTTCAAGTAGTTCAAGTAGGCCACGATAAAACAGGAAATACAGGTCTAGTCACTGCAAGATTGGCCTGGAAAAGTGAAGACAAGATAGCTGTCTTTGAGTAGCTTACAGGGTAATTTGTGGGAGAGGGATTAAACTTGTCACATGTGATAAAAACTAGGACTGATGGTCAGAAACTTCAGGGGAACATATTTGGGACTCAAGAATTCTCTAGCTGTTATGGTTATCCAAAGATGGAATGGGCTGCCCTGGGAGGAAGTGAGTTTTAGAGTATACAAGGAGAGCTTAAACAGCTACTTTGGTAGAACTTCTTAACCCTCAAGTTTCCTTCTATCCCACTGTTGTGTGATTCTGTAACTATGAGGTTTCTGGTATGAATGACGGGGGAATAGTTAGAATGGGGAGAGTGGAGTTGCCTTTTGAAGTGGATAATATATTCTTAGATGTGTTAATTTTAAAAGGAAGTTGGCTCTCACAGCAGAGATGCCCTGGCATCCATTGTAAAGTGGTATTGTAGATCCAAGGAGAGGCCTGGCTTAGATAAGATGGTCTTAGGAGTCCCAGGCATAAAATTAGTTTAAACCACACAAATTATAAATTAGTTGGCTTGCTGAGTAGAGAGTTTGTTCAAAGAGTATGAAGCTTCAACGAATATCCATAAGAAGTAGTTCAGGATACTGAAATAAAGAGAATGATGGTCAGAAGGGCAGGAGTGTAAGGAGAATAATACTAAGATTGGAGACAGTTGACAGAGGAGATACTAATCAGTGGCTTCTGATTTGTACCTCCTACAGAGAAATCACAGAGAATGAAAATTGAGAAAAAAAAGCATTTAGGTTAGGAATATGAAAATTATTGTGAAATTTCAAGGAAGCAGTTTCCTGGAGCACAGGAGAGCCTAGACGTTAAAGAAAGAGCACATAGTGAAGAAATGAGAAGCTACCTATTTAAGAGATGTGAGGAAGCAAGGAAGGAGAAAATGTAGTAGCTAGCTGGGGAAGTAGACAAGAGGAAAGGGGGTGCCTTTCATTACGAATGGAGTGTTAAGTTGTTTGTTTCTAAGCTAAACCTAAACATGGTGAAGGCTCATCAGAGATTTTAGTTTAGTTTTTTTTTCCTTGAGGCCTTGTGACACAATAGATTTTCTGCCATTTGTTTCCTATTACCCTTCCTAATAACCGCCACTAGGGGGAAATCTGAATCAGAGAGAAAAGTTTGGGAGTCAGACAGTTTGGCTTTGTTCCTCAGTTTCTAGTTTAAAAAATAAATAAATAAAGGTGAGTGGGTCGTGGACACTCCAGACTCATCACCTTGGCAGTTAGGAGAGTAGGGTCCAGGACTCAATGGTGGTCAAAGGATACTTTAGCTCTGCTTAACAGCAGTGTTGTAAATGTTTAAGGATAATATATGCAATAGATCACTTATGTAACTAAAATTATTTTTTAGGCAGCAGGTGAAAGAGGAGACTTTAGTGAGAGTATCTGCTACTTACATGATTGTCTTTGATTTTCAATGTATCTCTATTCTTTGCAGGGTCTCTTCTCCTTACTAGTTGAAAGAATATATTGCATTCCCAGAGACACTCATACAGAACACCAGTCAGAGGGGAAGATGTTTCCCTCCTGAGTATGAGGCAGAATTGTGCCTAAAGACGAATTAAAAGAGTCATCCAAGAGAATTTGCTAGTGGAATTCTATCAGTTTTCAGGGGAATAAAACACTTAATACTCGTGCCACTTAAATATTACCAGTTTAAGAAAACTATGAGCAAATATTTATGTGTGTGGTTTTAATTTTTGGTATAAAAATACCAGTTGCTTCCCTACTAAGCCCAAATAGCCTATGCCATCTTAATTATCATTGGCATATCAATAAGGTCTTATAATTATTAAAATATTTTAATATTTAATAAACTTTAACAAAGCCCAGTCACACTCATATCATTGGATTTCAGACCCAAAGATAGCTCATAGGTGAAACCACATTGAAAGGTCCTTTTACAAATCTCCCTCTTCTCATGCTGTTTTGTGGAGTTTGTCTATGAGCAGCAGTGCAGTTTGGGGTGATTTAATTTTTGTTATTTTTTGTTTCTAATTTTTCTAAAAATCTCATGCTTTTTAAATAAACACTTAAAAAGTGTTCGTTACTTTTGTAAACCAAAATTATTGAGAACGAATTTAATCATTAGTGGATTGTTACAGAGTATATGGGTAATCATGTCTTGGTGTGGCTCAAGCCATATGACTGATCCATGGTTTAAAAATATTTATGGTTTTACAGGTCGAGTCTATGCTGTCTTGTCAAAGAGAGAAGGTCGAGTACTTCAAGAAGAAATGAAAGAAGGAACAGACATGTTCATCATCAAGGCTGTGCTGCCTGTTGCTGAAAGCTTTGGTTTTGCTGATGAAATCAGGAAGAGGACAAGTGGCCTGGCCAGCCCGCAACTGGTATTCAGCCATTGGGAGGTAAAAATCCAAGTTCCCATTCATTCCTTTCCTTCTCATCTATGGATCCATTCCCTACGGAAAAGGCCAAGAGTAGCAAACAACACAGATCATGCCATTTGGCGTTCCTATGGCTCAGTCAAATGGACAGGAGAAAGCAAATGCGTTTTTCATCCAGATTGAATGAGCCTGAGATCATCTGTGGTTTTTAATAAACACACACACACATATATACACACACACTCACTCTCATTTCTTCTTTTTATTCAATATAAAATTTAAGATGCTGAAAATTTATTCCTTTTTTATCCAAATATATATTTTAGATTTTTAGAAGAAAATCACAGGCCTTTTGAATGTGAAATTTTAAGAATATTTTCTTCTAGGGAAAAAAAAATATTTCCAGCATTTAGAGGGGAATAGTTATACTTCTTGCAAGGGGTAGCTTTAAATTATTGTGTATTGTGTATTCTTCAGTCCCCATTATGGAGATTCAAGGTTTCCATGGCTTTCAGGTGTTGTGAAATGAGAATGGAATGAAATGGCTACTCAGAACCCTTCATTGTCAGTGTAGGTAAAGGTAGATGAAAAGGCAAACCTTATCTGTAATCAGAAAGGAAAACTTAACAGATCCACATTGCTGGGGAGAAAAGGAAAGATTGTGAACACACTGTTGTAAGTTAGAGAAAAAATAATAACAAGAGTAAAGGTAAGGTCAGACCAGCCATCCTGAACATATCCCTAAAGTAGACGTTAACTGGCTAAGAAGAAGGACATTCAATTAGAAAGTGCCGCATGAGAAAAGGCTGGTAAAAGCAAACTGCAGGGCATGTGCAAAAAACAATTTACTTTTCAAGAAAAAGCCTAAGGTCAGGAATCAAATTGTAAACTCAAGGATGTAAGTAGAAAGATTGTTTTAAGAAAGCAGTTTTTGTTGTTGTTTACAGAGAATTGAAATGACTTCACATTATTCCCTTTTACCATGGAGGCTTGTAAGGTAATGGAAGTAGCGTTGACTTTGGAGTCAGAAAGTCCTGGTTTCAAATATTCTTCTACTTATTTGGACAAATCATGGACCCTCCCTGAGTTTTCCTCAGCCCTAGGTCAAATATCTAACCTAGTGCCTGACATTGTGGCTGACCAGCCCTTGCTGATGCGAAGATTATTTCCTTGTGGATCATTCTCTGAGTCTATACCACATTCCTTTTGGCTTGCTCTCAGCAGTGTGGCATTCATTGCACGGGGCTTCACACAGATAATCCGTGGTTTTTTTTCTTAAACTCTATTTCAGCAAAACTCATGATTTAGCTTCAATGCTAAGCTGTTATCTTTCTCACTTTCTTTAGCCTGATGGGTCCGTTTTTCCAGAACACTTTAAGAAGAGTTTAAGTTTAGAAGAGAATGGAAAATGAGAATAATTGAGGGAGAACTTTCTTTTTAAAACGAAATTTATAATCAAGTGATTCAGTGAAGTAAAGAAGGGTGGCACTTTAGAAAAATTGCCTTTGGACAGGGCAAATTTGATTTTAATTCAGCAAGTTCATATCATCTAAATTGATGCAAGTGAAGTTGCTAGTCCGGAGCACTCCATTGTGTCTGCTTTTCCTCTTTAAAAAAAAAAAAAAAAAAAAAGTCACATTCTTAATGTTTGGCAGAACCAAGGTTAATACTGTGATTTAGGTTACATTTTTTTGGTCAGTACAAACTCTAGGTTTTAACAGTAATTTACTATGAATCTTTTCTTGACTTTTGCATGTTTGTCTGAAAACTTAATGGTGTTTTGATGGCATTGCTGGCTTATCATATCTGATGAGATATTGCTGAATTTCATTATGTAGAAAACAGTACCCACCAAACATTTGTGTGTGTTTTTTTTTTTTTTTTTTTTTTTTTGAGGCGGAGTCTCGCTCTGTCGCCCAGGCTGGAGTGCAGTGGCCAGATCTCGGCTCACTGCAAGCTCCGCCTCCTGGGTTTACGCCATTCTCCTGCCTCAGCCTCCCGAGTAGCTGGGACTACAGGCACCTGCCACCATGCCCGACTAATTTTTTTGTATTTTTTAGTAGAGATGAGGTTTCACCGTGTTAGCCAGGATGGTCTCGATCTCCTGACCTCGTGATCCACCCACCTCGGCCTCCCAAAGTGCTGGGATAAACATTTGTTTATTAATTCGTGTGCTTGTGGGTAGTAATTTCTCATTTATCAAAAATTCTAACTTTTTAGTTTTGGTTTTGGTTTTGGTTTTGGTTTTCGGCATTCAGCTTTTATATAAGAACACAAACCAAGTGAGAAATATAAGGGATGGGTTTTAAAAGGCAGTGCCTGAAAAATAGGAACTATGTCTGTAGTGTAAATATATTACTGATGGCTCTAATGAAAACATCATTACAACATCCTCTACCACAGGTTTTAGTGACCAGATGTGTGATTGCAGAGCAATACAGCTAAATGATATTTAGAATCAGAGAGATTCAGTCCACTTCAACCTAATGACCTTGAGAGGAAGAATGCTTTCTTCATTGGCATTACCATTGCTGCAAACTGCCCTCAGAATTCACAAGTCGTGCTTCTGAATATCTCAGAGATGAGAAGTCCATCTCATGAAGATGGCCTTGATTAACACTTGTGCATAAAACTGGGTTATAGTATGTTTGATCAGAACAAAGAGGATATAGGTTAAGTAATCACTGGGATTGTCTGTAAATGCAGATCCCGAATAGGCATTCAAAGCTGTTGTAACGGCATCATTATTAGAAGAATGATCCATTTGAATTTGTAGATTCTTTTTTGTTTTAAAATCTCATCATTTTATAGTCAGTCTTATCCTCAAAAGTAATTTTTATAAAGCATATTTTTTTAGAAAAATGTATGAAATTCCCTTCATTTCTTAGTTGTCCGATATATTAGGAAGCAGGTAAGACTGCTCTAATAAAGGGATCCCAAAATATAGTGGCTCAAATAAGGCAGAGATTATTTCTCTTTTGAATCTAGGGAGGCAGCTAGGGCTGACATGTGCCTCACTGTGGTAGGAGCCCAGGCCCATTCTGGCTTGCTGCCTTTCTCAACACTTGGCTCCCATTGATTGTCCACAGTGGCTGTTCTACCTCCCCCATCACATCTGCATTCCAGCCAATAAGAATAGGGATGAGGAAGAGTAAGATATACTCCTTCCCTTTAAGGACACAAACTGAATCTTGCACACATTACTTCACCCTCATCCCAATGCCCAAAACCAGTCATCTGACCACATCTAACAAGGCCCCACACAAGAAGGAGGCTGGGAAATGTAGTCTTTAGGTCTATGGCTTGTTGTCTGTTTTGATAAATAAAATTTGTTAGAATACAGCTGTACCCAATCATGTATGTATTTTCTATGGCTGCTTTTAAGCAGAGTAAAGTAGCTGTGATAGAAATAATATACGGCCTGCAAAGTCTAAGATATTTACTGTCTAGCTCCTTATAGGAAAAGTATGCCTCCACCTTCTGAATCTAGGTGGCTATAAGCCTACCTGAAGTATCTATTACCAAAGAAAGGTAGAGAATGGATATTTAGGAACAACTAGTATAAAAACAGCAAGATTTTACCAAATAGGCAGTTTTTGTTACCTGAAAGCCTTGATGGTTGTCCATCTCCTTTATCCTTCAGAAATTTTTTAAAAAAAAAATCTTAAAATTGATCTTACACATTTAATACTTTTAAAAAATATTACTTTCTGGCTTAGCTACATCTTGTTATTAAAAATAAGTCTTTTAATAACTTGAGAGAAAAATATTCTCAAGAAAAGTTTTGCCCCAGTTTTGTACCATCCTTCTGCCACGTCCTTGCCACCTGTCATGGTCCTGTTCCCAAAAGCTTCAAATTTTTGAAATCTTAAAAACTACATTATAATTAAATGTCATTGATCTGATATTTTTTGGCTGTCTTGGTTTTTCCCCCATAGTTAGGTTTAGAAATAACACAGTTGTTGAGATATGGCTTCTCACTCCAAGGCACTTCTTTTCATTTGTATTCTACCACACCATATAATTTACAATCAAGAGCTTTTGAGAGAAAGTGCTTCAAAAAATAGAGAAAATAAAATTACAGGCATTTTTCCATGAGGAAACCTTTGAAGTCAGCAATCTCATAATTTCTCTTTCTATGTTTTACTCTTCTATGAAAAAGGAAGAAAAGGAGCTAATAACAGACACAGAAAGAAAAAATATTACCAACCAGTGCTGTTGTACATATATGTCAGCATAACCTCAAGATTTGCCACTTATTACTGAGATTACCCTGAGGGGTGGGCTAAAGTTCATACCGGGTGAAGTGATTACAATACCACCAAACAAATTTATTTTGGACATGGTATTTTCCACCTGCCAGCAGTAATCATAGTGAAAACTGGGCAAAAAATTGAAATGGAGCACCCAGAGCTTTTTCCTTCTAGGCTTTCTTTTTCCTTAATGCCTAGGGCAACACTTTGCACTTGGGTGCCTTTTTATGATTCGAAAATGGCATCCCCTTCAGGCTGTTGAGTTGCAAAAATACATTCTCACTCTAGGCCGCTGAATTCTGGGTGAGGAAGTGAGGGAAAAAAAAGAAGGAAAAAAAGCACCTTTTTCTTCATTTTGATATCAAGCCCCTCTCTGTGGCCTGGAGGGGCCTTTCTGTAGAGCACAAGCTGGACAACCATAAAAGGGTAGCTTTGTCTTTGCTCCACTAAGGAAATTCAAAACCAGCCTCAAGCTCTCGAGTGTTACTCCATCTCCCCTGTCCTCAGAGTTTGCTGGGCATGTTGAGGCAGGTGCTTCAGGCTCTCCACACAGATGCAAGAGTAGTGAAGATGTCTTCATATAGTCATATGTTATTGGGACTTTTAACATTCCATCCTTACAAATAGGAGAACTCAGGTATAAATGATTGGAAATAAGTTGCCCAAGATCGCACAGCTAAGCGAGTAGAGAACTGGCGTTGAAGGGAAACTGCCTGGCTCCAGAGCCAGTGCAGTTAACCCTCACACCACGTTCACTCTGGCCTCAGTGCCTGCTCCTGGATTCAGTGAAGTGCCAGCCCCCTACTCCTCACTCTCTGGGTTTGATTCCACACAGACTCACTTGGTTCTTCTCACTCATTGCATTCTCTCTGCCTGTTTCCTCACATATGAGGAACAGACCCCACCCCTCTCACCCTGTCCTCCCACCAGCAAAGCAGAATAACCAATTCTGAAAATAGTTTGTGTTTCTTACAAATGTTGAGAATTTTACCTTCAGACAAAAGAGAATTATAACTTGTGGCCGGGTGTCTTAAAAAAAAAGTGTTAAAAAAATTACAATAGTTTTTTTTCATAGGAAAAAATTACCAAAAAATATATTACCAAACATGTGTTTTTACCAAAAAATATGTTCAGGGAGATCCTATGCGCCATTCACCCCTCCTTCCCCAATGTTAACATCCCTTATAGTACATTGACATTGATACACCCATAGCGCTTGTTCAGGTCTCACCAGTTATAATATATGCACTTGACTTAGCTAGTACCATTGTGCAATTTATGTTTGGATAAACTCAGTCTTCATGGCAGTCTGCAAACATGGCAAAGGGCAGGCTTTGGAGCCAGACAAATCTAGGATGTGCCAGGTGCCTTACCATATGACTTTCATATATCTTCTTCAGTCTTCACAACAACCCTGTATCAGTTGATAGATTATGAGTGTTTTCAGCTGCAAGAACCATAATGCCAGAATAGTAATTGTTTAAGCAACTAGGGCTGGTACCATGGCTCAGGGACACCATCAAAGATGCAGGCTCCCTTTCTTCTGCTCTGTATATTCATGGGAGTTTGTGCATCTGTAGTGCTATAAAAATGTATCACATATGTAGTTTTATGTAATCAAGATACAGAATTGTTTCATCACCACAGGCTCCCTCATGCTCCCCCTACATAGCTACCTACCTTCACCCTGGGTGGGTGGCTTTTGACCAGTCAGGCTGTTTTGAGTAGCAACCACCTTCCCTCCCTTCCTCCTGCCCAGGCCCTGAGGCCACACTGACTCAGCCTGGCTGGTATCATGGTGACATTGTCTGCTGGTGAATGGTCTGGAATGAGCCTTGCTATCCTAGGCCCAGTGGCTAGTGAATTAGAATTGAGTCTCTGGAACTGCTGTGCCCACAAAATTATAGCACACACCCTCTGACCCAGAAGAACTCCCTCAGATGGCCAGGTCCACAGGACCGAGCTTCCTCCCCACTCCTCCTTCTTACTGCAGTTTCTCATCTAAATTCCATCCATTCGCCCTTGTCTGCCACTCTACCTACCCACGCCCCCACCCAATTCCTGGACCTTGTCTCCTTCTCTGCCCCTTGTTGCCCAACCTCTAATGGGGTTCCCTTCAAGACACTGCTTCTGTAGACTTGTTGTCACCCACCAGAATTGTTACTCTAGCGCTGATAATGCCTCTGTGCCCCCCTGGCTGTTCTCACTTCTTACTGTCTGCCCTTTCCTTCAGGGACTCTTTTCTAAAAGATATTTCTAGTTCTTTTGTTGAGTGTCCATGAGATATGTTTTAAAGTCTGTCCAACAGAGGCTTTTTTTGGTTCACTGATAATGGTTTATTTAACTAGATAAAGACGTGTAGGCTCACACTGAGGCTCCTTAGCACTCTGAAGGACTTCATTGTGTACCAGCAACTGCTGTTGCTGATGCAAAGCGTCTCGTTGGTCTGATTCATGTTCTTCTCTAGATGATCTGGCTTTTCTCTCTGATTTTCTCTGTACCTGCCTCAGCACCAGGACACAGGCAGCTGCTTTATTTCCAACCTTTGTTCAAGAGCAAGAAGCACAGTTGTGGCTCACACCTCCCATTCTATAGTGTCTAGTGGGTCAGAATCAAGCCTCAGGAGATGCAGGTGCCCACAGATTTCCAGCATTTCAACACTGTCACAAGGGGTAGATTATTTTATTATCTTGGTCCAGACTCAGTGAGGTTTTTCCATCTGAAGACTCTCATCCTGTTCTCTGTTTTCTGGTTTTAGAACTCCTGTTAGATATACCCTGTACATACTTGATGGCTCTTGATTTTCCTTTCAGACTTTTTTTTTTCTAATCTCCATCTCTCTGTACCATATTGTGTATTCAGAAAGATTTCTTTAAGTCTGTCTTTTTAAAAATAATATACTGAGGTGTGAAATTAATACAACCTAAAATTGAACTTTTTTTATTTTCTTTTGAGACGGAGTTTCACTCTTGTCGCCCAGGCAGTGCAACCTCCATCTGCTGGGTTCAAGAGATTCTCCTGCCTCAGCCTCCCAAGTAGCTGGGATTACAGGCATGCACCAAGCCTGGCTAATTTTTTGTATTTTTAGTAGAGATGGGGTTTCTCCATGTTGGTCAGGCTGGTCTCAAACTCCTGACCTCAGGTGATCTGCCTGCCTCAGCCTCCCCCAAAATTGAACATTTTAAAGTAAACATTTTGCTGCATTTTTTCCATTCACAATGTCATGCACCCACCACCTCCAGAAAAAAAATTAAAAATTCACTGGGCATGGTGGCATGCACCTGTAATCCTAGCTGCTTGGTACACCAAGGGAGGAGGATCAGTTGAGCCCAGGAGATTGAGGCTACGGTGAGCTATGATTGCACCACTGCACTCCAGCCTGAGCAACAGAGCAGAACTCTCTCTCTTCAATAAAAAAATATATGTAATAATAGTAAGAGTTTAGTTACATGTGTTGATCTTTGTTGAGGTTGAAGACAAAGGCAAAATATTGATGGCAAAGATATTAAGACTCAGATATATCCTAGCAAAAATGAAAGCTTTTTAAAATTATATTATTAAAAATTAATAGTTTTCTTCCTTAGTGTTATGAACTGGAATTATGAGCAAAGAATAACAATGTATGTTACAAGTTTTATTGACTCTACTTCCATTTGTTCACACCTCCCATGATTTTTCATGCTTTTTTTTTTTTTTTAAAGATGGAGCCTTACTCTGTCACCCGGGCTGGAGTGCAGTGGCACGATCTCGGCTCACTGCAACTTCCGCCTCCTGGGTTCAAGCAATTCTCCTGCCACAGCCTCCCAAGTAGTTGGTACTATAGGCACATGCCGCCCCACCCAGCTAATTTTTTTTTTATTTTTTATTTTAGTAGAGACAGGGTTTCACCTTGTTGCCCAGGCTGGTCTCGAACTTCTGAGCTCAGGCAATCCGCCTGCCTTGGCTCCCAAAGTGCTAGGACTACAGGTGTAAGCCACCACACCCGGCCAATTCTTCATACTTACTACCATTCCTAGCAAGCTTAGTTGTTCTTTGCCTAACTTTTTTTCATTAGCTAAGACTATATGAATTGGGGAGCTCAGTGAATAAGGTTTGAAATTAAAAATGCCTAACCTTGCACATTCTGTCATCTTCTTTTACAAGATCATTCCCAGTGACCCCTTCTGGGTGCCAACTACTGAGGAGGAGTACTTGCACTTTGGGGAGAAGGCTGACTCTGAGAACCAGGCCCGGAAGTACATGAATGCGGTACGAAAGCGGAAGGGGCTCTATGTGGAAGAAAAGATTGTGGAGCATGCAGAAAAGCAGAGGACACTCAGCAAAAATAAGTAACTATCTACTGTTGGTGGATTCTTTTCCTTATAGTGAATTAAAAAGTATCATCAAGGGTTTAATATTGGGAAAATTTCTTTTTGCCACATTATCTCTGTTTATTCACTTTCAATAAAGTTGATCCATATAAATATTTTAAAGAGGATGTTAGAGAACATGTTCTCCAAGTGTGTTTTTAATTGGTTCTGGTTCAAGGCAAGAAGTTATAAATATTGCAGTGATGATTTATGACTGCCCTGTGTATAACCCCCAGCAGTAAGACGTGTGGTCAGGGCTACGCACTTGGTGGTGGGGAGGTGATGTGCAGACCCACAGTGGGCAGTCTCCTCTGCACTGAGCAGCCACTCCGGGACTCACATTGTCTCTGCCTGTCATCACAGTGTCATAATTCTGAGTACATCGTCCACATAAACATCATGTGTGAATTTCAGAGTGGAAACATTTCATATTTAATCAGTGAATCACAGCATTTAACATTGTTTGGAGAGACCACATACTTGAGAGAGCAGCTGCTTTTTAGTTAAACCAAGTCACTGTTATAGCTCATCCATCTTATGGTGTTGTCTAGCAAAACAGTATCATGTTCAATAGTTAGCCTGTAAATCTTCTGCTTTTACACCCACTCATAAATTTTATCATTCCTATTTAAATCAGTATTAATGGGAGTTATCCGTATACCTTTTTCTTTTTTAAAAAAAAAAAGGTAAATTTCTATAATTTTATTTGCTATTTCCTTTTAGCCTTACTTAGCTAATGTGCATGAGGTTATGGCTTTGTTATAAATATTTTTTCGAAATTTCAGTTGCCTCCTTCAGGATGATCTTCATATAAGGAACAAATGCAGTTCAGACAAAAATAGATTTTATATTTTTTGATATTGCATAATTTTTATAGCCACTTAAAAGAAGGATTCCTTTTCATAGCATAAAATTATCAGACCAGACTTTGTTTTTGAAATACTTTAATGAGTTTTCTTAATAAACTAGGTCATTTTTAATACTAGCTGTAGACATTTTATCTTTAAATCTTCAGAGCTGGTCAAATCTAGTTGACCTAGACTTTGGGGAAAATGTGGCTGGATAATTCACTGTCTATTTAATTTCAACAGATTATAATAGCTGAGTTAGTTTAGGAGAGTTATATCATCTATTGGTTTATTTGAAAACTTTGGTAACATAGGAAAAACTAGCACTTCAATTTATAGCATTTGTAAATAACATCATTCAAACTGCCAGATGTGCTATAAAATGTATACTTAGACTTAGATCAGCAAATTTTGCATTTAATAGAGAAAAGAGGCATAACCCAGAAAAAGTTGGAGAAAACGATGCTCTTTCTGCAGTCTATTGGGCCCTGACAGATGTGCCAGTGTGGGGGAAGTGACATGTCGAGTTGAGAGATTGTCTCTCTTCCTTCCCCATGTTTGAGGGAGATAATAATGAGCAGGAAAGTGGCCACAAAGAGGCAGACCAAGGGATAGAGCCAATCTACCATCTAAATAATCTACCTTATTGTGTAATTCATGATGAGACCTCAGTCATTGAAACCCCGTCCCCTTCTGTGACAGCATAGTAAGACTACGTTTTTACTGTGTCCAATGCCGTGTCCAAACCCTAGCCTCTGTTTGTTGAATTCAATAGAAACCAACCAAAATGTTGTCAGTCCACAAGTAGAAGTGAGAGTGTTCCTGTTCTTACAGAGGAGCTGGCTTTGTATACTCATTTATAGATAGGCTTCAGAGACAGTAAGGAAGGCTAGGTTGAGGAAGCCACAAAACCAGGGCTCTCCTGGAGAATTTTTTGCCTTGAGGTCCGGAGGTAGCTATCCTTCTACTCAGGGGACAGGCATAGACAACACCAGCATAATGCCTTTTCCCAGCCATCCCTGGAGTCAGTGGGTGAGGGGAGGAGACGCTGGGAAGGGCCTGGGCTCCAGCCCCTACTGGAGGATGAGCTGCAAGCAGTCTGGAGACCATCACCATTGCCCTCTGACAGGGAGGCTGTTTCCTGTGTCAGATTTTCCATAGACTGGAAGGGAAATTCCCTTCTATTGGAACTTTAGTGAAGAATGCCTGGCACCAGAGAGGGCAATTCTCCTGCCTCAGTCTCCTGAGTCAGTGGGATTATAGGTGCGTGCCACCTTGCCCAGCTAATTTTTTGTATTTTTAGTAGAGACAGGGTTTCACCATGCTGTCCAGGCTGGTCTCGAACTCCAGGTCAGGGACTTTTTATATGTATTTGATCCTCACACTTGTTGTATGAAACAGGGGTAAGGAAATTCATTAGAGCCTGGTGAAAGTTAAGTTCACAGCCCACGCTCCCATTTTTCATTCCATCGTACCTCTTGGTAAGCCCTGCTGTAGTGCATTACACAAAGATTCCCATGATTATTGTCTGATACATGTTAGGATCAGAGAAGTCATCAGTAGATGCTGAATATTCACTATGGTAGAGGAGGACTTGGGGGCATCTTTATTTCTATTCTGTGCCTTAAACTTAGGTAAAGCTACCAATGTCCAAGGTTCAAAATCATTATCTGGACTGACTCAGTTTTATTGACCGGTAAGTTTAGAAAAATAATGGATTTCAGAAATTAGGTTAACCTTTGTACTTGGAGCTGAGAACAGGGATCTGGATGTAAAAGATCCTTTTCTCCTACCTTAGAAAAGCCAAATAAGGCTCAGAGCTATGGCGAGCTTGTCCCAGGAGTCAAAGCCCTTCAGGTGAATAGATTATCAAATCTGGGAATTAGAAGGTCTTCCGTTGTCAAGCAGTCAAACTGTTCCTTTCTTATTAAGGCAAAGAACGTTGTACACTTTCTGAGCTAGAAAAAAATTCGTTAAAATAAGACAAGAATTTATTTATTTATTGAGACAAGGTCTCTCTGTGTTGCCCAGGCTTATTAAGGCAAAGAACATTATACACTTTCTGAGCTAGAAAAAAATTCATCAAAATAAAGACAAGAATTTGTTTGTTTGTTTGTTTGTTTATTGAGACAAGGTCTCACTCTGTCACTCAGGATAGAGGGCAGTGGTGCCATCACAGCTTTCTGCAGCCTTGACCTCCCAGGCTCAGGTGATCCTCTCTTCTCAGCCTCCCTAGTAGCTGGGACTACAGGCGTACACCACCATGCCCGACTAACTTTTATATTACTTACAGAGACAGGGTCTTGCCATGTTGTCCAGACTGGTCTGAAATGCCTGAGCTCAAGTGATCCGCCCACCTCAGCTTCCCAAAGTGCTGAGATTACAGGCATGACCCACCGCACCTGGGCCAAAGACAATAATTTAGATCAGGTTCTAAAAACAAGATAATGAATGCATGAAACAGACCATGGAAGCACTAAGACCTTCTTTTGATCCTGTTTTATGTATAGAGGGCCTGCAGCCCAGAGGGCATCTTCTAGTTTTAGGAATAAACAGTGGGAAGGTTTTCCACTTTGTGGCACATCTGTCTTGCAGGTCACAAGCAGAGCGATTTGCAATAGCCTTTAGGGAGCCAAGGTAGCTCCTACCAAAGAAGAGGGGCAAGAAGGAATGAGGGGGAGGAACAGAAATAAAGGTTCCCCAGAAATGCCAGAAAGGGCCTGGCCTCCCAACTTGGACATCTCTGGGCCAGAGGTGAGGGCGCAGACTTGATCGTGAATAATGGGGATGGGATTTGTTACCAGCCGCAGGTCCTCTGGGCCTTCTGGCCTTTCTGAGGAAATTCCACAGAGCCAGGCCATTGGATTCAGCCCCACAGGTCCTCCCTTGGTCCACCTCACCCTCACCACCCTCAAGGGCTGGGATTGTTTGGCTTGGGGAATCACATTTAGCCTGTGGGTTTTACACATCTCTGCCAGGTATTTGGATCTGCCTGTGCCTAAGATTATTTTTTATGATTCAAGTTCATGGCAAAAAGGCATAACAGCTCTAATTCTTCTGTCCCAGATTTCACTGTGATCTCATCGAAAGAATCAACCTTTAATGTGCAGTTTAAAATGCCCTTTTACCTCCGCTGCAGCTTCTGCCTTTTTGCAGAATCAATGATCTTGAATTTGTATTTATTAATTTACAAATTCCACTATTTTCAAATTGTAGAACTTTTTCCAAAGAATTACTTATGTTGTCTTTTTGAGGAAAACATTCAGTTGAGCCACAAAGCCCTGATGTTGTACTATATAGCGATGGGATCAGGTACAAGGAGACAAGAGTTGAGAAGCAAGAGAGTCCTGGGTTCTGTCACTTCTAGCCAATGCGGGGCAACTCAATCTCTTTAAGCCTTACATACCTCATATTTAAGGTGGGGAATAATTCCCCATATGTTGTGGGGAGGAGTAAATGAAATAATCTGTGTTAGGACACAGTACCTGGCATATGGTGCCCAATATATTAAAAAGAATTGTTGTTGCTGTGTTTATTACAATTATTAGGCAGTGCAAATGCACTGAGAAGGTATATGAATTCACACCAATTAAAGAATCAGTTAATCTAGTGTGACAAAAATTCAAACCACATATTTACTTTATTTTTCTATAATAATGCCTTCCTGTCCAGCTAGCCTTGAACAGACTAGGCCTGGGAAGGAGGATGGCCTACACTCTATTCCACTGCATTTCCTAGAGGTCAGATTTTACACTATAGTCAATGCCCCTGTCAGATTAGGAGCTGTCTATCCCCAAGGCATAGCAGGTGGGGCCGGCTACCTCAGGACCCCAAGGCAGTTGGCTTTTGGACAGTGGCCCTGCTACTCAAAACAAAGCAAATAAGCCCGCCCACCCCGTGCCAGTGTCACGTACACACAGGGCTGCCAGCTGCCCTTCATTCATTCCTTGTGAATCCCCAACAGTCACTGGTGACAGCTGAAAGGGGAGCTCCTGGGAAGTGCTTAGCAGCACCATGTGGGCTTGACCTAGCAAGTGTTGAACAAGAAACAATTTCTTGTCTGCATGGCCCTCCCTGGCATTCCCAGTTCCTGAACCAACCCTACTCCCAACTCCGTTTCTCTCCCCTCTGCTTTGGAAGCAGCACTCATGCCTACTCTGGACCTCGCCTCAGACCTGGAAAGTTTAAACTCCACTGTGCCCCATTCTCACCTGTCTTCCCACAACTGCCAGCCCACCATTTCTCTCACTTTTTAACCCCATTTTGGCTTCATTTTCTTTGCTCTCCATTCTGGACCCTAATACCAGTCTGTCCAAAGACTCACCAACACACTGATCTTCATCTTCCCCATCCAGCCACGCCTGCCAAACACAGCCATTCCTCCACACTGACTTTCTTGGAGGCACCTGTTGCCTTCATTGCTAGAGCCAAAGTTTACTCTCAGTCAGTCCCCTGCACCTCTTCAACACCTCTGCCACCATGGCCCCTCCCTCCTTTCAAAGAGCAGGAGGGACAGGGAACCATAGAGGAAGCAGTTCATAGATAAGCAGCAAGTGTGGGTGCTGCAGTCACTCAGGAACAGCCCCCAGGGCACCCACCATGTGGGGCAGCACAGGCAGCCTGGTGCCCAGTGAATGGAGCCCAGCAGGAGGAACCTGATGAGCAGCACCCACAGGGACAGGGAAGGACCAGAGCCTTCTAGGAAGTTGACAGTGGGCTTCAAGGCTGAGGGGATAAATCTGTACAGTGGATGAACGGCCCCTGCCCTGGCCTGATTGGACATTTGGAGGCAACAGATACATCAGAAATGGCTTTCAAAGCCTAGTCTAGAGGAGCTCGCCTCTGCATATGCCCACCCCACCCCCAAGCTGAACAGTTCACCCTGCAGGATGTCTGCTGCTATAGAGAAGAGAGACTATAAGAGGGGACAAGAGCCAGGGAGCTGCTCTAGACCAGACTCCAAGGGCCAAGTTGTACGAAGTCCATTGGCAAAGGACTTGAGAGTTAGGAGGGACATTTTGTTAAATAGGGGTCCCTCGATACCTGTTGGATCCTAGGTTTGGGTTATTCATATCTACAGTAACTCTAAGTTTTCTCCTGTGCAGTAGGCAGGAGGGAAGACCCTTTGGAAACAGCACCCTGCTTTGCTTTCGGGAAATCACATCATCTCTACTCAGTCCATGAGGTTTGCATGGGTTTGACCATACCACACCTGCATAGACTTGGACAGTCATTGAAGTCCCTTGGCCTCAATGGAATGGATGTGTGACCCAAGATGGTCCAGGGAGTGTCAGCCTCAGGGCTTTTGAGAAAGAGGCACCACAGTTTTGGTTTTCTTGTTTTTGTTTTTTCTTTGAGAAGGAGTTTTGCTCTGTCACCCAGGCTGGAGGGCAGTGGTGCTGGGATTACAAGCATGAGCCACTGCACCCGGCCGTACCACAGTTTTTTATTAAAACTGCTATGTCAGTAAAAACACCTGGGCTGCTGGCAGCCATCTTTGTCACATGACATGATCCTACTAGAGAAGGAAGCTAGCATAGGAAAGTAGAGCTGAGAGATGAGGAGGGACCAATTTCTGATAGCATTGTTTTGAGCATCTGAATTCTGTACCTTACCCCTGGACTTTTAGTTTCATGAGACAATAAGTTCCCCCTTTTGTTTGTTTAAATCAATTTCAATTGTCCATCACAAGTAATGAAGAGTCTTGACCAAGATAACACCTTTGATTATGCCACCCGCCCGCCAAAAAATGTCTGGTGGTTCTCCATTGTCCCCACACCCTTGCCCTGTCTCCTCTTCATCTTTCAAAATCTGTTTCTAGTGCTATCTTCATTAGGATGTCACCTTCCCTATGGCTAACCAAACTTGAGCTTATCTTTATCTGAAGCCCATATTATTTTTATCTCTTTTATGGTATCCAACATGTTCTGATAAGTGGAGTAGTGATTTGTGTATGGGTCTTACCCCATCTACTTATTTGAAAGCCGCTTGAGTGTAAAAATTTTCCTACCAAATCCTAGTAGAAGTGTGGTGACTAGGCTACAAATATACATGTAGTCAGGTAAAACTACATCAAAAACACAGGTCTCCTGGCTCCCATTCCAGTGTTTCTCCCAGTATGTGACTCTTACTGAGGAAAGGTCTGAGTAGTGTGGACAAGTTACAAAGCAGGGTTCTCAAAGTGCGATATCCCCTGACCAGCAACATCAGCATCACCTGGGAGCCTGTGAGTCATGCAGATTCTCAGCCTTCACCTCAGACCTCCCGAATCAAATTCTGGGTGTGGGCCTAGCAAGCTGTGTTTTAACAAGCCCTCCAAGTAACCCTGACATGTGCTCCAGTCTGAGAACCACTGCTGAGATTTCAGTTGACATTTAAAATAATATATTTCACTTTTTGAAATGTTTAACTACTTCGTGATTTACAGATTAAAATGCAGACTATTCATCTTGAGTCTCAAGTAAAATTTGCAAGGCATCATTTGGGTAATTAGTTTTCTTCTACTTCACAGTAGATATAGAAATTCTTAAGTCTTTCTGAATGTATACACGGTTGTTTTAGGATTGGGATTCTCAAACTAAAGGTGAGAGAACTGACAAAAAAAATCTATTTAATTTTTTAAAGAGCATCCATATAGTGTTCATTCTGGGCAGAATATTGATGGACAAAGGAAGAAACTGTTTGCCTTTCAAACCCAGTAGGGACCAGAAAGGGAGGAATGGAGTGTCTTTACCAGCTCAGAGATCTGGGGCACTTATAAAAGTACTTTTAAGGAGAAAGGATTGGATCAAACGGAAAAGGTTGTTTGACATCAGATTTAGATGTTTCCTTTTTTATTTGCCCTAATTCAAAAAAAAAAAAGTGACCTTATGAGCTGTCTAGTTGTGACTTTTTATACCACCCTTCCTTCTTTTATCTTTTTTTTTTAAAGAAAATATCTGGAAAAATCAGTGCTGGGAGAATTTTTCTGTCATGTGTTTCACGTGAGATCATTGAAAATACACACTTTCCACTTCATATGCTTTTTCTTTCAAAGCCATTTTCTTTTTTTCAAACAACTTCACTTTTGAGAATGTCAATTAGATTCATTTGGCCATTTTCAGAGGCTTCGAAGTATTTTTTTTTTAATTGCCAACCCCACCCCCAGTTCTTCCAAATTAATAGGATTTAGCATTTGGAATGGAGTTCAATACAGAAAAAGTGGTGATCACTGGGCAACTTTTTCTCTGAAAAAGGCAGAAGTACTTCAAGTCTGAGACCTCCGGGTCTCTGGGCTTCTCTCTTTGAGAGCTATTTTCCTCCCCTGAAAAGGTTAAGATTTCCTAAGTAATGTGCAAGGAGGCCTACTCACATGTAACCTGAATTTACCAGTCTGACAAGATCACTGGCCTAATGGCCCTGTTAATGTAGGACCTCCAGCCCCTTCCTCCCACTCCCAAATATTTCAGGGGGCTCCCAAGGGTGTCTCACATAGGCTCATGATCAAATCTGCTTTCTCTGGGCACTGTTCTGAAGGGGCATCACTGCTCCTACCCCTCCCCAACCTGTGACTTCTTCACTATTTCTCACGTGCACCCCAGTCCCCTGCCAGCTTTTGCTATCCCATGCTGCTGCCAGAGATGTGGAAATGGACTTTTTAAATCTTTTCCCCTTTGCATTTTATTGGTGAAGTCTCAAAGCAGTGGGTCCTGTGTTGCAAGGATTTATGGAGTTTTGAGTGAATTGGCGTCTTGGCACCTGCTGTCTATTAGAATCCAGAGAGGTGCCCTTACAGCCCAACTTGGGACAGATTCAAATAGTATCATCAGCTATACTCAAAATTATTGCTCCCTTCTGTTACTCAACTAATTGTTTGCCACCTTGTCATTGTATCTGTTTCTCCCAGAAGGTTCCTCAGAATCCCCAACAAATAGACTTTTTTAGGTCCTGTCCCACCAACCCATCAGGCAAGGCCAAGCAAGCCTGCTCCTCGGCAATAAACAACGTGAGGTCTCCTAAACCGGTGCGGCTCAAATTTGGCTGCAGATTTGAATGACCTGTGGAGCTTTAAAAATCACTGATGCCTGGACTTTACTGCCAGAATTTCAGATTCAATGAGTTTTTGGGTATGGCCTGGGCATACCCAAAAGAGATTAAGAGCTCCACAGATGACTCTAATGTGAGACCAACTTGGAGAACCACTGCCTTAAGTATATGTCCTCTCATTTATCACAGCCACCCCATTAGGTGGCCACTGTTTATTACCCAATCTCCAGAAATTGAAGCCCAAAGAGATGGAGTTACCTTTCTTAGCGTCACACAACCTAGTAAGTAGAGAAATATATCACCTAGAATTCTTGTTTGACTGCATAGAATAAAAACCCAAGTAAGAGTCTTCAGCAAGATGTTTGTTTCTCTCATATAGGAGAAATCTGGCGGAGGCTGTTCCAAACTAGTAGGGTGACTGATTACACAGTCATCAGGGACCCAGGTTCTTTCTGTCTTTCTGATACACTGCCCTACAGACAGCTTCCATCCTCAAGTTTGCTTGTGATTTGTGGTGGCTACTGGAGCCCTCAACTTTACTTCCATGTTCTGGGTAGGAAGGGCAAAAATGTTGTCTTCAGCTTAGACAACCCTCTGTAAAGTCTTCCAGAAGCCCCAACAACAACTTTAATTGACATTCCATTAGCTTCCCAGGTTAGGGTGGGCAAGGTAGGTTGGGAAATATGTCCATTTTAGAGTTCATTAGAGGGGAGAAGGGCAGCATGGTTATTAGCTAACCAGCAGTCTTTGCCCCATTGAGCCCAGTTGTTAACTCAGATCTGACTCTGTCCAGGCTCTTCAAAATCAGTTACTAGGATTTAGTGAGACAAATTAACATTTTAAAATGGCAGCTTGTAGAAAGCGTATTCGGGGATCATGCTCTTGGTTTCATATTTGCTCTGTGCAGTGCCCTGAAAAGTTTAGTCTGGTTCACTTTTAATGATCAAAATATTTTCAGACCTGCAACTTTAACTATTAAAAGGAATCTCAATTTCCAAAGAAAATATTAAGATAAGAGTTTTGGCATCAGTTCTGGAGAGCTTAATCTGGCTCCTTGCTATATCTGTAGCTCCTTCTAAGGAGATCCCCCCGCCCCACCAACTGTCATTATTTTTTATAATATAGTGGTAGCATTGGCTAAATGTCCATTGAGTCCATCCATAGGTAGCGGCAGGGTGAGGATTAACAACTGGACATGATATCAAGGGAGCTAGAGAGGAGCAGACATTGTTGGCAACTGTAGGCTCTGACTCTGACAAGCAGCGTCAGTAAGAGGCCCTGCCCAATTTGGTAATATGTGTTAAAATGTAAGATGGTCATACGCTTTAACCTAGCCATCTTTTTAGCAATCTCTCCTACAAAACCATGTACACAACACAGATATATCCAAACCAGGCTGTGTATAATAGTGCCCAAATGGAAAAACTCCCATGTCTCTCAGTGGAGACTTGCTTAAACTATGATACATTTGAACAGTGGATCACTAATAGCCATTAGAAAGATGGGAGATCTCTACTTAATGATATAGAATTTAAAGATATATTGAAATGTAAAAAGCCAAGTTACAAACTATATTTTGTTTGAATTCATTTTTATTATGTATTTATAATATATGCACACATTGTTAAATGCTTAGAAGCTGGGTGCAGTGGTGCATGCCTACAGTCCCAGCTACTCAGGAGACTGCAGTAGGAGGATCACCTGAGGCCTGGAGTTCAAGGCTGGTTGTGTGCCTATGATCACACCTGTGAATAGCCACAGCACTCTAGCATGGGCAACATAGTGAGACCCCATCTCTAAAAAATAATAAAATGCCTAGAAAAACTCTGAAGACATAGTCACAAGCCTATTGAATTTATCAACTGTGGGTTTAATTAGGGAGCACTTTTTCTTTCTACATAATTTTTTTCTATACAGTTTTACTTTTGCACATCCAACATGTATTACTTTGGTAATCAGAAAGAATCATATAGTCATGCATCACTTAATAATGGGGATACAGGCAGGCTGCCCACCCTAACCTGGGCAGCTAATGGAATGTCAATTAAAGTCGTTGGGGCTTCTGGAAGACTTTACAGAGGGTTGTCTCAGCTGAAGACAAGGCGGTGGTTCACGCCTGTAATCCCAGCATTTTGGGAGGCCGAGTCAGGTGGATCACGAGGTCAGGAGATCGAGACCATCCTGGCTAATACAGTGAAACCCCATCTCTACTAAAAATACAAAAAATTAGCTGGGCGAGGTGGCGGGTGCCTGTAGTCCCAGCTATTCGGGAGGCTGAGGCAGGAGAATGGCGTGAACCTGGGGAGGCAGAGCTTGCAGTGAGCTGAGATCGTGCCACTGCACTCCAGCCTGGGCGACAGAGTGAGATTCCGTCTCAAAAAAAAAAAATTAATTAATTAATAAATGGAACGCATTCTGAGAAATGCGTCCTCAGGCAATTTCATCATTGTACAAACATCATAGCATGTTCTTAGACAAACCTTGATGGTATAGCCTGCTATACACCTAGGCTATATGTTGTGGCCCGTTGTTCCTAGGCAGAAACCTGTATAGCATGTTACTGTACTGAATACTGTAGCCAATTATAACACAAAGGTAAGTGTTTGTGAATCTAAACATAGACAAGGTAATGTGTTGGACGGCGATGTTATAATGGCTATGGCATCACTAGGTGACAGGGATTTTTTAGCTCCATTATGATCTCATGGGACTACCATTGTGTATACACTTCATTGTTGACCAAAACGTCGTTATGCAGCGCATGACTATATAAGATAAAATACTAATGTAGTCCCGCACCATCACTTATGGATCCTACCAACCAGCGACTGAGGGGTTGTGTGCACTGGCGTCTGCATGTGAAATAGGCTGTGGTAGGTATGGACATTGTTGGAACTGCATCAAGAGGAAGAAGGCCTTGAGAGCCTGGCAAGCAAGCAGTTGAATGTCCTAGGTAGGCCAGCACAATGTCAGTCAGGCTTTCAGGCAAGTCAGTCACGATACCTGGAAACCCTCACAGACAGGATGTCCCAGTTGCCTATATCACCTGCTGCCGTTCCAAGGAAATCTGTGGCCCCTCTACAGCTTCTGCTGGGTTGGGAGCTCCAGGGTTCTTCTGGCACGGGAGTGGTAGCATTCTGAGCCACAGGATTGTGTCACAAGTAAAAAGACCAAGGAAAGCTGATGAACAGACCCTGGCCATGTTTCTCAAGAATTTGAATGGGGAAGCCTAGTGATAATTAGCCAGTTGGAAGAGAGAAACGGGGAGAAAAGAGAAGTGCCCCCGGAAGAGTTGGAAAGAGTTGTTAAGTCACTAGACTGAAGCCATGTGCTCAACTCCTGCTGCTGAGTCCTCTGGCCTCCTTTAACCCTAAACACATTTCACTTTTGCCTCCCAGCAACTTGGCCATGCTGCACTCCCAATCCTGGCACCTCGTGACTCTTCTTCCCCTAGGTTCCCGGGAGGCCTGGCTGCACAGACAAGAGCCTGTCCTCCTCGTTTCCCTGTGTCAACTTAAGCCACCTCCATCCCCTTCCATGTGGAAAGCTGAGTGATGTCTGCTCTTTCCTAAAATGGGCACACATGGAGGCTACCTAATTCCAGGCCATTCTGATTGACTTAGCCAAAGTGCTTTCTCTAGAAGAAACCTAACATGGATGTTCCAACGTAAAAGTTGTCAAAGTGGAATTGCCGTGTTTCAAGACTCTCAAACCTGGGCCCAAAAGTAGTCGGCTGCTCCTGGTGGCGTCCGTGGAACCCCTAGGGGGTCTGTGGAGCATATCTGAAAATCGACAGCTGTAGATCCCGATTGGGTGACACCCTCAGCGTCTCCCTGGAACGCACCATCTCCTTTGCTGGTTTCCAAGAATCACATACATGCACACCATATCCAGTTCCACTGTCACCAGCTGTAGGATTCAAGCAGCCAGTTTAGCTGGCTGCTGACTCCTCACCAAGCTCTCTGCATCTGCAAGAATGAGGGTAATTAAGGTGCCTTGCATGCATGTGCCCCAGATCCCAAGGTCTTCTCTAGAAAGAGAACTTGGGCAGACACTTTGATGCAATAATAAAGTCCTAGGCCAGGGGTTCTCCAAAGATGCTGTAGTCTCCTGATCAGCAGCCTCAGCATAACCTGAGAGGTGGTCAGAGAGGTATAGTCTCAACTCCACCTCAGACCTAACAAGTTAGAAACTGGGGACAGGCCTGCCATTTCTCTTGCTGATTCTCATGAGCTCACCTGGGATTTGCCTTTCAGATCTGTCTCCTGGCCCAACCTTCTATGAACTCATTGCAGGCTGCAAACACACACTGAAAAGCTACATAATGAAATCTCTGAGCCCTTGGGAGATGAGACAGTGAAGTTTCCTTCCTCTAATACAAAGGGCAGCCCAAGAAAGAGTAGAGGCCACCTCTTCCACATCTGCCCAGAGCACAGCTTGGTCTCAACACACCGTGTGCTCTAGAGAACACAGCTCCATTTTTATACCTTGAGGGACTCACCTCTAAGATACTTTCAGAGAACTGAGCAAAAATCATGGCCTCCTTTCCAAGAACTAAAGGTCATGCAATAGCATATAGGCAAGAGGCAGAGGGATGGGATTCCTTCTGTTTCCCCATGAGAGTGTGGCCTGGCAAAGTTCAGCTTACACAAATGGTATGCTTTCCAAATCTTACCACTTTTGGGAAAATACACACACACACACAATTCTCTCATTAAATGTAGATACTCGGCCAGGTATGGTGGCTCACGCCTGTAATCCCAACACTTTGAGAGGCTGAGGCAGGCAGATCACTTGAGGTCAGGAGTTCAAGACCAGCCTGCCCAACATGGTGAAACCCCGTATCAGAAATAGAAAATTAGCCAGGTGTGGTGGTGGGTGCCTGTAATCCCAGCTACTCAGGAGGCTGAGGCAGGAGAATCGCTTGAACCCAGGAGGCAGAGGTTGCAGTGAGCCAAGATCGCACCATTGCACTTGGGCCTAGGCAAAAAGAGTGAAACTCCATCTCAAAAAAATTTTTTAAATAAAAATGAAATGTAGTGACCCTTGGTTACCTTCCATCTGGGTTTTAACATTACTTATGTACAAGAAATATAGATCTTAGAGAACTGATACCCTCACACAGTTTTGGCGGGGACAGAGATGAAAAGAGCACGCTGATGTTACCTAATATTATAGAGTGTCGAGACCAGCTCGGTCGGGGAGACCCTAACCCAGTGGCGCTAGAGGAATTAAAGACACACACACAGAAATATAGAGGTGTGAAGTGGGGAATCAGGGGTCTCACAGCCTTCAGAGCTGAGAGCCCCAATAGAGATTTACCCACGTATTTATTAACAGCAAACCAGTCATTAGCATTGTTTCTATAGATATTAAATTAACCAAAAGTATCCCTTATGGGAAACAAAGGGATGGGCCGAATTAAAGGAATAGGTTGGGCTAGTTAACTGCAGCAGGAGCATGTCCTTAAGGCACAGATCGCTCACGCTATTGTTTGTGGCTTAAGAATGCCTTTAAGCAGTTTTCCGCCCTGGGCGGGCCAGGTGTTCCTTGCCCTCATTCCAGTAAACCCACAACCTTCCAGCGTCATGGTGGCATTATGGCCATCATGAACATGTCACAGTGCTGCAGAGATTTTGTTTATGGCCAGTTTTGGGGCCAGTTTATGGCCAGATTTGGGGGGGCTTGTTCCCAACAATAGAGGGTCTTTCTGAGATATGTGCCTGTCTCACACAAAATGTATTTACTCTGCCACATTACGATTCAGCTCTTTTATGATAAGACTAGTAATATTGATACTAAATATTATTTTTGAGTTCCTACCCTATGCTCTATACCATTCTAAGCACTTTATTTTTTACATGGATTGCCTCTGTTAAATGTCACCATAACTCCAGATAACCTCTTCTGATAGATGGGAAAACCAAAGCACAGATTGGTTTATAAAATTGCTCACACAGCTAGCATCAGAGAGACCTGGGATGTCTCATCATTTATGTTCTTGTATCACAGAGGGCCCTTGTGAGCCTCTCAGTTGCCCAATCCTAACACTGGTCAATTGGAATCTACTCCCCAATGTTCCAAGGAATGGATGTCATGAACCATGGCAGGTGGCATGGATGCTGGGATCCAGAGTGGTCCAGGTGGGGCCCCAGCCATACGCAGTGTGGCCTCAGACTTTGCCTCCTTATAGGTTATGATGTCGGGGCTGCCATCTTTCACCAAATAGGAAAATGTTTGATCAAGTCTTTTTATAATTACAAATTCTTGTTCTCACCCGGAAAACAGACACAGAGGAGCAAGCATTATTGATTATTTGACTATTGGTTTTTCTCTCCTTATCTTTATCTATAAAGTTGAACTTTTAAAATTGGGGTAGAAAGTAATTATTCCTCCTTTAATTCACTCTGTTTTTAATTTGGTTCTCTCAGATTTTGGCTGCACCCATGGTCAAGGCAGCCAGGTCAAGGGGTTGAAGACACCAGAAAATGCATTATTTGCTGTAACACAAGAAGTTTGTCATTCTCTCGGGTCATCTTAGGAGAGTCTTCCCCCATGGATTGTGTGTAAAAAAAAGGCTGGCTCCAAAAGCACTAGCTGCCCTAGCTCTTGGCAAATCAGAGAACTCACACAATAATAGCAGCTGCCATGCACTGAGCCCTGAGGCGCTGGGCGCTGAACCAAGCATTTGACAATCAATACTCCAAAATCACTAAGAATTGACCACATGCCAGGCATTCCAATGCTTCCTGACAATTGCATTTAACAATTAATACTCCAAAATCACTGATAATTTACCACATAGCAGGCATGCCAATGCCTCCTGACAATTGTCTGGCATAAGCGCTCACCTTTCATTTGAGGAAACTAGATACAGAGAGGTTAAATAAGTCACACTTGGCAGGGGGAGCTGAGGGTGAGGCCAGAGATGACAGGGTGGTCATGGAAGCCAGGGTGTGGGGCGGGAGGTGGCAAGTGGGTCTAGGCTGCTTGGTGAGGCCCAGGTAGCGGAGGAAGGAATAAGGCCATGAGGGGACTGAGAAGCCAGAGAACAAGAAGGCCGGATGTTCTCAGTGAGGTGGAAAGCAGATTTGGTGGCAGGAGGGACTAGGAGAGGCAAGAAGAAGGCATAAAAGGAGGGCTAAGCTCTGGAGAAGGTTGACCTCCTCTAGGAGATCCTGCACTTTCACCTCAGTGGAAATAATAATCACCCGCTTCCCGTTTCTGATACCCAGGGTATTACCCACCAACATCATGCTGGAAGGAATAGGGAATATGGTCTAAGCCCCAACAGTACTTCTTCCAAGGCCATTCATGTACCCACAGAAGATGGGAAGAGTGTATAAAATGGTCCTGTTTTGAGTTATCCAGTCTAACCCCTGATACGGAGTCCATGGGGGAGGCTTGGAGTGTGTGTGGCCTCTCCCCCTATTCCAGGGGCTTCTCCTCTCCAGGTGCTCACACTTACCAAGCCTGGGTTCTCAGCCCTTGATTCTCAAGGCCACCAGCACCATCTTCCTTCTCCTCTAGCAGGGTTTATCAGAGGAACCGCTTCTGTTGACTTCCTGTGTCTTTTCCCTGGTCCCCTCAGACCCACCTCCTTTAATTCTCACTCCTTCTTCCTCCTGAGTAGGCTCTCCATCCTTGGCTGCATCTGGAACCCTGAATGCAGCCTGCTGTGGATCTTGCAATGGTTAGGGAGAGGAGGAGAGTGGCCTTGGGGTGGCATTTGCAGACATAACCAGGTTCATAATGCTGTGGGTATTTCCTGTGCTTCTTAAGGAAGGGGCTTCCTCACTATCCCAGATAGATGAAGAGGGAAGGGGGAGGGAGAAAAACCCATTCTGACATGTAAGAACCGCTCCGTGTGCTGGGCACTGTGCTAAGGGGTTTACATGCATGACTTGAATTTCCTGCCCAGTGATTGGTAAAGTTCAGATTCAGACCCAGGCCCTTTGGCTTTCTAATGCAGGGCTCTCACCCCACTGCAGCCCCTCTGCGGAAATGAGAAGGAGATGACAGAGCAGTAAGTGTGGTGGGAGGGCCCGTGGGTGCAATTCATGGCTATTCTAGCTGTGGCCAGAGAAGCTGTCCAGTGTGGGGTCAAGCCCAGGGGTGGACAGAGTTAGAGGCCTAAGCTAGATGTCGGTTGGGGAGGTAGGATATAAGAAAGAAGGGAAGAGGAGAGAGTAGAGGGAGTGGAGATGCCGTGGGTGGTTTGCTTGGAAATTATTCATGGATCAGCACTTCCAGAAGGAAAATGCCCCATCAATCCTATCTCAGTGACAGTATTGTTTCCTCCAGATCATAAGCCCGGGCTCTGGCACAGCTTCCCCTATGTGAATAGAGGGAAGCGAAGGGCTAAAGACAGACCTGGCCTGGCAGCTGCTCTGCATTTCCCTTCCACAGAACAAGACACTGAGAATGCCTGGCTTGCGGTTCTCCCAACACTGCTCCACTCAGCTGGTGTGAGTGGTCCTGGAACTTTCCTGGTGTTACAAATGGGTCCTTTGTTTAAGACTCAAAACAGGAGCACTCAACTGGTGATGATTTTGTCCCCCAGGGAACATTTGGCAATGTCTGGAAATACGCTGGCATCCAGTGGGTGCAGTCTGGGGAGCTGCTAAACATCCTGCAATGCACAGGACAGGCCCCTGCGACGAGGTAGTATCTGGATCTAAATGGGGTGGGAGGAGGGGAGAGAGAGGTTTTCCCATCCTGTTTGATTCCCGCAGGCTTCCTGGTACTCTGTCCTGAAGGGCTCTGTCCTGAAGGACTAGGGGGATGTGCCTAATGGTAACCATGGCCCAAAGCAGAAGTGGAATCGTGGCCTTGTGAATGGCCGCCTCTGTCCTCACCTGGTGAGTGGGGCTCCTGCAGGTATTTTATATGTTTCCAGTCTGCCTTCAGTTTTTCTGGAGCACAGAGAGTGACTGGAAAGAGTCCTGTGCCCATCAGTCTGTGCAAATCCCATCATCACAGGGAGAGGGTTAGAGTATTTAGGGTGGAATTTCCTGACAGTGGAGGCAAGGGAACCGAAGAGGGGGTGAGTGGAGAAGCTGTGCTCCTTCAGCTGCCCAAGGGGAAAAGGCATAACTTGGAAACCCAAGAGAATCAACTAAAGGACAATTCAGCAGATACATTCTTCAGGACAGTAAACCAAGCTCCTGTTTGTTCCAAGACAATGTGAAAACCACAACATTTCCATCAAGTTAAAAAACAAAAAACTTTCCTGGCACAGCTAGTCATGTGAATAGCTCCAACCCGAACACCAGAACATTGTGGTGGCACCTGCCTGTGTCTGCAGCCCTCTCTGCCTGGCCCCAGGCCTCCAGCAAGAAGGCCGGTCAGGGCTGAGCCTACAGCGCTTCATGAGGACTAAGAGCTGGATGGAGAAGGGACTTTTTCCCTCAAGTGGGTGGCTTTCCAAGGGTTGGACTCACACTGTTGCCTCTTGCGCCCTGCCTGGGGGCAGCGCCATCTGGAGTAGTGGCAAGGTCTCCAGGACAGAAAGGTAGAAAGAGAAAATACTTTCTTTGTGGTTCATCTCTCTGCTCCTCTGCAGTACAGCTTGCATGTCACCTGCTCTATGTGGCTGCCTTGGGTGCCTGGAGTGTTTGCAGTGCCCTGCGTCACTGCATATCTAGGCTTTGTGGCTATTCATTCCTGGACCTGCTCGCCACACCGCACAAGACGGTTTTGAAAAAGGACTGAGGTTGCTGAAATGTAAATGGAAGACGTCTGGTTCTCTCTGTATTCCACATTGGGAAACATATGGTCTGAATTAAGACATTTGAGATGGTTTTCAAAATGAGCTGCTCTGGGTGAGAATGTTGATTGGATCCTGCATCCAGGAAACCAACTGGAGAAGACATTTTAGACACCACTGGGGAAATGTGATTAGGGCCTAAGTATTAGATTATACTATGGTTTGAATGTTTTTGTCTCCCCTAAAATTGATGTTGAAACATAACCCCCAATGCAACAGTAGTAAGAGATGTGGCCTTTAGGAGGTGGTTGAGTCATGAATGGGAGTAGGTGCCCCTATAAAAGAGTCTGATGGAGAGAGTTTATCCTTTTTGCCCTTCAACCTTCTGCCGTGTTAGGATGCAGCGTTCCACCCCTCCAGAGGACTCACTGTTCAAGGTGCCATCTTGAAAGCAGACAGCAGCCCTCACCAGACACAAACCTGCTGGCATCTTGATTTCAGACTTCCAAGCCTCCAGAGCTATGAGAAAATAAATGTTTGTTCTTCATAAATTACCCAGTCTCAGGTATTTTGTTATAGCAGCACAAATGAACCAAGATAGACGATATTAAGAAAACTGACCTGACACGGTGGCTCACGCCTGTAATCCCAGCACTCTGGGAGGCCGAGGCAGGCGGGTCACCTGAGGTCAGAAGTTCCAGACCAGCCTGGCCCACATGGTGAAACCCCGTCTCTACTAAAAATACAAAAAATTAGCTGGGCGTGGTGGCACACACCTGTAGTCCTGGCTTCTCAGCAGGCTGAGACAGGAGAGTTACTTGAACCCAGGAGGCAGAGGTTGCAGTGAGGCGAGATCGCACCATTGCACTTCAGCCTGGGTGACAGAGTGAGACTCTGTCTCAAAAAAAAAAAAGAAAGAAAATTGTGGTTAATTTTGTTAGGAGTGATAACAGTATTTTAGTGAAGTAGGGAAGTATGCTTATTTTTTAGAGGTGCAATTGAAGTATTTGGGGGTAAATTGTCATGATAATGATAATTTACTTTAATATTTATTTATTTATTTAGAGTCGGAGTCCTGCTCTGTTGCCCAGGATGGAGTGCAGTGGCATGATCTCAGCTCACTGCAGCCTCTGCCTCCCAGGTTCAAGCAATTCTCCTGCCTCAGCCTCCCAAGTAGCTGAGATTACAGGTGTGCACCACCAAGCCTGGCTAATTGTTTTGCATTTTTGTAGAGCCGGGGCTTCACCATGTTGGCAAGGCTGGTCTTGAACGCCTAACCTCAAGTAATATACCCACCTTAGCCTTGAAAGTGCTGGGATTACAGGCGTGAGCCTGTATTTTAAAATACAACCTCTCCAAAGAATATTATACTGTCCTCCTTACTCTTCCTGTATGCTGAAAATGTTCACAATGAAAAGTAAAAACAAAACCCAAAGACCCTAGAAATCCTCAGTTTCTTTATCTGAAAAAGTAAATGCTGCCCTGACTTTGAGGTAAAGGCAGAGCAAGTCTGACATGGGGAAAGACCACCTCTCTTCCGTGAGGGCTGGAGCCTGTACCATTACTGTTCCCACCTTCCTGACCTTCGGTGCTGGACACATCTCTGAAAATAAATGGAGAATTCGTTGCCCTGCAAAGAAACCATCACAGATCATTCATCCATTCATTTATTCCGCTACTTGTTTATCCAGTCATTCAACAAACACTGATTGAGGATCTATAGCTTGCCAGTGTCTGTGCTGGGGGCTGGGAACAAAATGATAAGAGAAAACAAGCACAGCCCCTGCCCCTGTGGAGCTTAAAATCTTGTGGAGTAAGCAGGTGTTAAAGAACTGCAAAGATAAATGCAGAAGTTACAACCAAAGAAAATGAGTAACATTATAAAAGAGAATATGAGAGAGAGGAAAATGACGAAGCCAAGAAGATCTAGGAAGCTGAGTGTGACAGGAGGAGAGAAGGGAGGTGCAGAGGCCCAGTGGCCGAAGGCAGCAAGGCAGCACTGAGGGCTAGAGTCTGGTGTGACTACAGTGAAGGGGAAATGGGAGTGGCTAGAACTGGGGAAAGAGGGGGAGGTAGAGGCAGGGATGCCTGGTCCATGGGCTACTTCCCGCTTTTCTCTCCCGGAGTATGGAGATGAACCTGAAATTTGTCTTCTTCCCTCACTGACTTGCCCCCACCCCAGCTTTTCACCACTGTGCTTGGCCTTCTGAGTCTCAGATGCACCCTCCACCTGACCCTTACCAAGTTAAACACTCTGTGGCCTTCACCGTGGGGTCACTTCGCCCCTTAGCATGGCAGGTCCCTTCCACTGGCTCTCTGACTCCTTCCATGCCAAGGGAAAGCTGTGGAACTCTAACCCAGACCTCTCCACCCCACCGAGTCGGGTCTCCATTTGATTCTGGCTGCTCCATGTAAAGATGGCCGCTCCATACAATGGGGTCTTTACCCAGAGTCCCAGCCCAGACAACACGCACAAACCCCTCCACTGGTGGCGTCACCTCAAGACATCCTAGACCGGCGCGGTGGCTCATGCCTGTAATCCCAGCACTTTGGGAAGCCGAGGTGGGTGGATCACGAGGTCAGGAGATTGAGACCATCCTGGCTAACACGGTGAAACACTGTCTCTACTAAAATACAAAAAACTAGCCGGGCGAGGTGACGGGCACCTGTAGACCCAGCTACTCGGGAGGCTGAGGCAGGAGAATGGCGTGAGCCTAGGAGGTGGAGCTTGCAGTGAGCGGAGATCATGCTATTGCACTCCAGCCTGGGTGACAGAGCGAGACTCTGTCTCAAAAAAAAAAAGACATCCTCACGCCACTCCGCCACATCCCGGGAGGACTTTGGCCAAGGAAGCCACGATACCTGTGTCTCAGCCATTGCTTCTCCTCCTCTGTCCCTCTCCCTTCCATGGTCCATCAAGGGGAAATAGGAAGATTTCTACTTCCCCTTCACGTCTGGAAGAATCTCCTCTTCATGCCATTCCCTTCCCTAGGCTGCAATCCCCTTGACTGCTAGGGTATCTTCTCGACATTCTAGAAGAACTTTAGGGCTGGGGTCTACTAGGCTTGGCACTAGCCATCACCCTGGATGAAAATATACTGACTTAAGATCCCCCAAGGACATGGCCTCACTAGAGCAACATGTTCAATCAATAGCAGCTATTGTGATTATTCCCTGGTCTAAAGAAGGTTTTTCCTAGACTCTCTGGAATACTTCCTGTTTGACTCAAGACTCGCCCTCATGTAAGTCTTTGCCTCTGGGGTCCTCAGTTGAATGACACCAGTCCACACCCCCAAACCTTCAGCCTCTAATGATAGAGCCGGGAGATCTCCCCCAGCCCATGTGCCACGTCTGCCTCCTTTCTGCTGCTGAGGTTCACCTGCCCAGCCCCAGCCCCAGCCCCAGCTCTCTGCTCCCCTCTGGTGGAGCCCTGCCTGGCCCCTGGCTGACTTCATGAGCTGGAAGAAGCTTCCAGCAATAGTCACTTGGCCCTATCAGAAAAATGTAAGGGAAGTTAAAGCCCCAAAAAGGTGGGCCTTATCATATAAAATGAAGACCCGCAGAGGTGCTTTCGCCCTAATTTGTTGACAGGATAAAAATAAGGATGGGGTGGGAGAGGAAACTGGTACTTGTGAAGTCCCTGTAATGTGTTAGGCCCTTGCTAAACACTTCATGTATGTTATTTCATGATAGAACTGGAGGCAGGGCCGGGGGCGGTGGCTCACACCTGTAATCCAAGCAGTTTGGGAGGCTGAGGCAGGCGGATCACCCAAGGTCAGGAGTTTGAGACCAGCCTGGCCAACATGATGAAACCCTGTCGCTCCTGAAAATACAAAAATTAGCCAGGCGTGGTGGCACATGCCTGTAGTCCCAGCTACTAAGGAGGCTGAGGGAGGAGAATCGCTTAACCCCAGGAGACAGATGTTGTAGTGAGCTGAGATCGTTCCACGCCCTCCAGCCTGTGTGACATATCAAAACTCCACTTCAAAAAAAAAAAAAAAAAGAAAGAATTGTGAGGCAGGCACTTGTGTTTGCAGAGGAGGGAGATGAGAGCTTAAGTGACCTGCCTGAGACAGAATAGAGTAAAAGTGGCAGAGGTGGGATTGAAACACAGGACTGTAGTCTGCTGAATAAAGAGGTGACATAGGCCCAGCATGGTGGCGCACGCCTGTAATCCCAGCACTTTGGGAGGCTGAGGCGGGCCGATCATTTGAGGTCAGGAGTTCGAGACCAGCCTGGCCAACATGATGAAACCCCTTCTCTACTAAAAAATACAAAAATTAGCCAGGTGTGATGGTGCGTGCCTGTGATCTCAGCTGCTGGAGAGGCTAAGGCACGAGAATTGCTTGAACCCGGGAAGGCAGTGAACTGAGATCACCGCTACTACGCTCCAGCGTGGGTGACCAAGCAAGACTCCATCTCAAAAAAAAAAAAAAAAAAAAAAGAAAAGAAAAGAAAAAGAGGCAGCATCAAGCAGGGAGATAACAGAGAGGGAGTGAATGTACTCAGCCCCTGTGTTGCTTCCAGATGTCCAAATGGGGAAGGTTAGAGGCCCCATGCGGTGCCTGGCATTCCTGGGAGGGAACATCTCCAGCCTGTGGTGGATGTAATACTCTGAATGTGGCTCCTCCACCCCTGCTACCTCACTCCACCTGCTCAATGTCTGTCACCCTTGGGACCAGGGTGACCTTTTCAAGGTCAGTGAAAGCCTGGCTTGGGAGCAGATGAAGCGAGTCTTCTGGGAAAGGAAACAGCTCTGAATGCAGCAGTGCCCTCTGTCTGGGCTCTAGACCCTGAGGCACACAGTCCCAAGTCTTCAGTAGAACTATATCTTGTCTCTGATAAACCCAGTCAGCTGATGGATGCTGTACCCCACCCTCACCCCAACCCTTTGGAGGAAGCCACTATTTATACAAAAGCATCATTCACGGCACCAGCTATGGGAGTACACCTTTCACCAGTGCCTCCTCAGCTGCGGAAGCGCCTCGTAATACTTCTTAAAAAGCGCTTTGCTCATTTTGTAGGTTAAAATGGCACTTGTACAGTCATTGAATCTGAGTTTTTTTGGTGATTCGTGTTTTGACTCTTAACTACCTATTTTCAGGTGAGAACTGTGTTTGACTAAGCAGATCTGGATTTAAATTCTGGATAGAAGAACCTGAGCAATTTGCTTAACTTCCCAGTACTTCAGTTTCAACATCTGTAACGTGGAAATGATAATAGTTTATAGTTAAAACACTAGCTGTGAGATTTGAGATAAAATACATAAAGCACTTAGTTCCCAGCATATAGTAAATGCTCAATAAATGGTAGCCAGTAGTGCCAGAGTAGATCACTTCTGTCTTAAGTTCTAGCTGTTTCCTTACATGTTTATAAGAATTCTGTGGATGTAAACCCATGGTGATTTCTAATGCAAATATGTTTTGCAGTCACTGTTCCCCCTTTCATTTCAGTTTGTTTGTATTTCACTTATAAAAAATTGATACCCTTGTTGTTGATTCCTTTCCTTGGTGTTTTCTTTGATTACTTGAAAGCTGAGAAAATCTCAGCTCCTTACTTTCTATTCTTTGTTTTGAACGACAAAGTGATAGATAAGTGAGAAATGGGTGTATGGAGTTGGGAAAAATGACAAGCTGGTTTTCCCAGCCATGTCATGGGGCCTTGGCTAGCAGGTTTTCCTGTGGTGCTGGGAACATTCTTAGAATATTCTGAGTGACCACATTCCACAAAATGTCTGAGAATTCATCAGCAGACATGCACACCAGCTAATGATAAATGATGAATTCCTCAAATATTTATTAATAATCTGTTATATGAGGTCCTGGGCTTGTCATGGATTCAGAGGCAATTCTGACATAGGTTCTATACTCTAGGACTGGGTAGTAGGGAGGAAGGGGGGATGCTGGAGACCCCCTGTTTGCCCCATGAGATCTCTCTGTGCCCTTCTCTACCTGCTCTGAGCCCCAGGAGGCTGGCCCATGTGGGCAGCATCATGAGGTTTCTCTACCCTGTTTTCTTGGGCTCAGTCAGTGGGAGGCACCCACAGTACATCAGAGGGCAGGAGGAGAGAGAGGCCAGGGTGTTTATTCCCCCAGCTCCCTACCTGCAAGGCTGTCATCTGGCAACCTCTGTGCTGCTTTTTTCAAGGCCACAGCTCCAGTCAGGTGACCCTTTCCTGGTTCTAGTGTCTGCTCCTTCTTGTCCCTAGCCCTCGGAGTAGCTTTGACTTCTAACAGCTCTGGGGTGCTTCGTCATCCTTGTTAATGTCCCTTAATTCTGCCCACACCTTTGTAAATAGTCCCTGTCATTAAACCCTCTCCAGCTCCTCCTCTTGTGTGTGCCTAATTGGTAAAGCATGATTTAAAATAATTGTCAGTGAGGCTGGGGGCTGTGGCTCATGCCTGTAATCCCAGCACTTTGGGAGGCCAAGAAGGGCGGATCACTTGAGGTCAGGAATTCAAGATCAGCCTGGCCAACATGGTAAAACCCTGTCTCTACTAAAAATACAAAAATTAGTCAGGCAGGGTGGCACGTGCCCATAATCCCAGCTCCTTGGGAGGCTGAGGTGGGAGAATGGCTTGAGCCTGGGAGGCAGAGGTTGCAGTGAGAGGAGATTGCACCATTGCACTCCAGCCTGGGAAACAGTGAGACTCTGTCTAAAAATAATAATAATAATAATGATAATAATAAATTGTCAATGAAAGAAGAAAAAAATTGCTACAGAGTGGTGAGCAGTGCTGAGAAAGTGCAGCTGCTGAGACATTTCTTCTACTTGGGCATCAGAGACAACCTGGTAGAGCAGGTAGCACTAGACTCAGACCCCAAGGATGGAACTCAGATGTGAGCACAAGGGTACTCTGGGCAGGAGCAGCTGGACGCCAAGATCAGAGGTGAAGAGGGCAAGTTGGTGTGGGATGGCGGTTCTCAAAGTCTGGTCCCCAGACCAGTGTCCGCAGCATCATCTGAAGAAATGCAAATTGCGCTGAATCAAAAACTCTGGAGATGGAGCCCAGCAAGCTGCATTTTCCACAAATTCTCCTGGTGGTTCTGTTGCATGCTCCAGTTTGAGAGTCACTGGGGTAGGGACAGCAGTTCAGAGAGTGGAGTGAAATGGAGGAAAATGTTGGAAAGGCATGTGGGCCCAGGGGTTGCAGAGCCCTAAACAGTTGCAGGGTTTGGTCAGGCGCCATGGCTCACGCCTGTAATCCCAGCACTTTGGGAGACCGAGGTAGACGGATCACGAGGTCAGGAGATCGAGACCATCCTGGCTAACACGGTGAAAGCCTGTCTCTACTAAAAATACAAAAAATTAGCCGGATGTGGTGGTGGGCACCTGTAGTCCCAGCCACTCGGGAGGCTGAGGCAGGAGAATGGCGTGAACCCAGGAGGCGGAGCTTGCAGTGAGCCGAAATGGTGACACTGCACTCCAGCCTGGGCGACAGAGCAAGACTCCGTCTCAAAAACAAAACACAAACAGTTGCAGGGTTCGGACTGCATTATTGTAGGTGATGAATGCTGTGAAGGGGTGTGTGTGCATGTGAGCATGGGAGTGTGGGTGTTGCCTGAGCAGGGATGTTTCTAAGAGTGCGTGCAGTTGGAGATGGTCAGGGAGACGATCACGGAGGTAACTGTAATTGACAAACAGAGGAGGCCCTAAAGCGGTGCCTCTCAACCTCAGCACTGTGGACATTTTGGGCTGATAATTCTTTGTTGTGGGCTATCCTGTGCATTGTAGGATGTTTGGCAGCATCCCTGAACTCTACTCGCTATGTGCCAGTAACATCCCTTGGCTGTGCCAAACAAAAATATCCCCAGACGCTATGGAACATCCCCTTGAGGGCAAATTCATCCACGTTGAGAACCACTGCCCTAAGCCTTACAATTTGGTTGAGACTACGGGATAGAACACTCAGGTTATCATGGCTGTAGTATCAGCTGCTTTTTGGCCCCCGAGGGGAGCAAAAGGCCTGCAGTGGTTACAGGCAAATGATCAGACATCAGTCAAATCAAGGATCTAATTGAAAATTGCTCATTAGAAATTAAATATTGATCTGTTTGGGCAAGCTGCTTTCAGTAATGTTCCTTGGTGGTCAGTTTGTTCAGGTGACACTTCCTGAGGACAGCAGCTTCAGGAGCTCTCACAGCAGGGCATGAAACAGTCAGGGGCCAGGCCTGGCTAGGTTGGGATCTGATCACTTAGAACAGCTTCCATCCTCTGCCTGCTTTCTCTACTGCCTTGGGTTCCTCCACTTCCTCTAGCCTCTTTTCTATGCTGTCCTAACAATCTCTATTTGGTCATAAAGAGCAGACATAGAACAGATGCCCCTTTTGGAGAGTGGGCCCTGCCTCCTCTCCCCTCAGGGAAGACACTCTTTTATTTTTTTCTTTCTTTCTTTCTTTTTTTTTTTTTTCTGATGGGAAATCCAACATCAAGGCACTGGTAGATTCTATGTCTGATGAGGGCCCTCTTTCTGGCTTATAGAAGGCCATCTTTTCACTGTAAATTCACACGATAGAAGGGATGAGGGTCTTTCTGGGGCTTCCTTTATAAAGGCACTAATCTCATTCCTGAGTGCTCCACTCTCATGACCTACTTACCTCCCCAAAACCCCACTTTCTCATATCATCACCTTAAAGGTTAGTATTTCCACAAATGAATTTTGTGGGGACATAAACATTCAGACCCTAGCAGGGTCCCATGCTGGATTTGGGGAAAAGCATGAAAACTTACAATACTGCCATTTAGAATGTACTAGTCTGTTTTCACGCTGCTGATAAATACGTACTAGAGACTAGGTAATTTATAAAGAAAAAGGTTTAATGGATTCACAATTCCACGTGGCTGGGAAGGCCTCACAATCATGGTGGAAAGCAAAAGGCACGTCTTACGTGGTGGCAGGCAAAGAGAGAAGGAGAGCCAAATGAAAGGGGATTTTCCCTTATAAAACCATCAGATCTTGTGAGACTTATTCACTGCCATGAGAACAGTATGGGAGAAACCACCTCCGTGATTCAATTATCTCCCATCAAGTCCCTCCCACAACATGTGGGAATTACGGGAGCTACAATTCAAGATGAGATTTGGGTGGGGACACAGCCAAACCATATCAGAGGAGGTCAGTCTTCTGGAAAACCCATGCCTTAGGAGTGACATTCTTAAATTTGACCCTGCATCAGAATCACCTGTAGAACTTATTAAAACACAGAACTCTCGGCTTCACTCCCAAAGCCTCCAATTCGGTGGGTCTGGGCCAGAGACTTTGCATTTCTGATAAACTCCTAGGTGATGCTGATGCCACTGGTCCAGGGACCTCACTTTCAGAACCACTACTCCAGACACATGATGAAGTTAAGAAAAGTCATATGACATGTTAAGCAAAGCAGAGGATTTGGCTTCCTGGGAGACCTAGTCCCACTCTTACACCTCCCATGCTGCAGAATCATAGGAGAGGGTTTAGCACTTCAGGGTCCCCATCTGTCAAATGATGGGTTGAACTAAATGCTGCTTAAAATGCCCACCAGCCCTGAAGATCCTTATCACTGTGATCTGACCTGGATGACTGATCCCTCCAGCCAAGGCCTGGGTGGCCTTTTGGTATCTCATTGGCTGTCCCAAGTCAGGTCTTGGGGCTCTAAAAGACCCCTCAGTTATGAAAAGCCTTGACCTCAGTCCTGAAGACCAGGAAGCTGCTGCCAGCTCAGGCCCTGATAGAGGGACAAACAGTTCCAGTTTGCCTGGGACTGATAGGTTTTCTGGAAAGCAGGATTTTCAGTGCTAAAACTGGAAATTTCGGGAAAAACCAAGACAATCTGGGCACATCTCAATCCCTCCCTGCCACTGAGCCCACATTCTCTGGGCTGCTCATCCCCCAGGGTAAATCCTGCTCCACAGTCCCACCTTATTCCCTGCCCATCCAATCAGAGCTCTGAAGCTTTAGGCCAACCTCTCAGGCAGGGGATAGGAAGAGGAGGGTGCTGTGATAAAAGAGCAAATAGGAAGCCAAGAAGTAGGGGTTCTAGTCCAATCGCCACCAATATTGATTGTGTAACCTCGGGACTGTGATTTAATCTCCTTGTGCCTGGGCCTCCTCATCTGTCACACCAAGAAATGGATAGGGGATGAGTGTGCTCCTGTGTCAAAATGAATAAGCAACTGGAAACTAGAGTCAGAGAGTTCAGTGTCTGAATCCTGATGTCACCATCTACAAGCTGGGTGAACTTGAACAACTCACTCAACGTCTCTGAGCCCAAATTTCCTCATTGTAAGAGGAGATAATATCCCTGCCTCCAGGCTTTTGTAAGGACTGAGATGTGAGAGTAAAGCCTTTAGCCCAATGCTTAGCACATCATAAGAGCCTTTTATTGTTACTATTGTTGCTATTGTTCCTTATCTGTCTAACAGTGGTTCCAAAGCTCACTGAGGACACACTTTCTGGAGGCTCAGCTCTCCTGGATGTGTTACCCAGGTCATGAGGAACTGGTGGAGCATGCAGGGAGCAGGCCTCTTTGCTCAACCCAGCCCCAGCCCAATGCCACAAGGCCATGGGTCACTTTTGAAGAGATGAGTGTACTCTAGGGACTGCGATGTGACTTACCTACTGGGAATTCAGAGACATGAGAGGTTGCTAGATCATTTTAAAGATTTTTCTGGAGGTGGCTTTTGATGAGCACTATTGGTCAGGGATTGAGTTTTCTTTCCACATCTTTACTGAGAACCCTCAAAGATTGTTGAAGGAGAGGTTCACAACCCACACATCCTGTTTTCCCATTACCTTGGCTCTTCACAACTGTCACATCCCAAAGCCACCTTAAAGCGCCTCTCTTTCCTCCAGCCTGGGCGACAGAGCAAGACTCCATCTCAAAAAAAAAAAAAAAAGTTTATCTTTCTTTCTCAATTTCTCACCCCAACAACCAAGAGAAACTCTCTCTGAACCCAACTCCAGTTGGCCTGTCACTCCCTCCCTTCTCTTCCCACTCCCACTCTCAATCTCTTATTTTTCCCCTATAAACAATTTTCCTGCCCCTTTCTAAATGCAATTAAGTATTTAATAAATCAGCTTGGCCGGGCGCAGTGGCTCACACCTGTAATCCCAGCACTTTGGGAGGCCGAGGCGGGCGGATCACAAGGTCAGGAGATCGAGACCCTCCCGGTTAACACAGTGAAACCGCGTCTCTGCTAAAAATACAAAAAATTAGCCAGATGTGGTGGCGGACCCCTGTAGTCCCAGCTACTCCGGAGGCTGAGGCAGGAGAATGGCGTGAACCCGGGAGGCGGAGCTTGCAGTGAGCCGAGATTGCGCCACTGCACTCCAGCCTGGGCGACAGAGCGAGATTCGGTCTCAAAAGAAAAAAAAAAAAAAAGAATCAGCTTGGCCCTCTTGCGATTGTTTCGCCTCTTCAAGACAGAATCATGTTTTGTCAGAAGAGAAGCAGCTCAGGAACCAAAATGGCAGACCCAGAAGCTCCCAAGGAAGGAAGGGCAGGGCGACAGTGACCAGAGATGGCATTTGCTTTGTTAGGCTGTGGGAAGGGGAAAATATCACACACACATGTGTTTCCATTTTATATTTTTGATAAACTGATTTTTTAATGATTTGTTATTGTTGAGATAGGAGAAAAGTCAAATCAATGGCATAGCAAGTGTCAGTGTGGTTGGGAGGCAAGCTAACACCCACACGCAAGAAAGAGGATCCCTCATTCCTCCTCCCTGAATTTCTCCTTTTCTTTTCACCAGGGCTATGCAATCTTTGTTTCATTCTCCAACCTCTACACCCCAAAGGGAAAATGATTGACTAGGAAAGCCCAGACCCCCTGCGAGCAGGTGTGGGTGTTTCTATCAGTACTGTCTGAGGTGAGGATCTGCAATAGTTGCTCAAGGAGATAGGAAACACCGTCAAGTCTGCCCCTTCTGGGACGTGTGGAAAGCCTCTCAGTCTCAGCACCTGAAGCTCAGAGGAAGACTAAGGGAAACTGAGGCACAGCTGAGCATTTCCCAAGCAGAAATGCCCTTCCTAGGAAGTAAGCATCCTTTCACTCCAGGCTGTCCATGCTGAGGTTTCTGTAAGTTCTTGAGATGGGGTATTTGTCAGGTCCTAAATATCTTAGGATTGAAGCTTGTCTCTACTACTTTGGCAACCTAGTAGAACGGGAAATCCAGGCTGACCCTCATCCATGCTGACCTCATGGCAGCAGGTGACATCTGGAAGATGCATGAGAGTTTCAGAAAGCACAGGATGAGGGAGGAATGCTGGACCGGGTCAGAAGTGCCGCTGCCGTATGGATGAGCTCTGATTTTATTTAATCACTGAGGAGGCAGGGGTTGTCATTTGATCTCCCTGTCCTTAATTCCTCCCATCCCCAACAGATTTGCATGAGACAGAACACCAAAGAGAGTGAAGAAACTTCGAGGAGGAAATTGTCTGAGGCCAATGTCCTGGTAAAATAGGCAGAGGATAAAGTGGGGCCTCTGTGGCCTTCTGGAAGTCCATCTGAGGCTCCTTGGCTGGGCAGCCTGGGCCCAGGCCAGCCGTGGGCTCAGCAGTGGTCTGGGCAGAAGGCTTTTCTCTTGACCCGTTTGGCACGTCTGTGACTAGAACAGAGCTCAGCTATTTCCTCCCTTTTACATCTAAATACAGGATTGTGGCTGGGTAATTAGAACCTTTTTTCCCCCCCTGCTGGACCACAGGGCAGCTATGTATCAGCCAAATTGCTCCCATTCTTAGCATGGCTCAGTCCTGGGCCATTTTCCCAAGTTCTGAACTATTACATGTTTGTCTCTGGGATGGCACCATTTGTGGTGGTGAATGTGCAGTTATCCGTGAAGCTCTCACATTATTTTCTTTAAATTTCCACCATGTGGCTGGGAAGAATTCAGCCCTTTCCTCAACATCAGCATAGTTAGGGTCTTACGAGTAGTTAGCTAGTAGAGCTGTGCTTCCAGGGAACGCCTGGCTTCCAGGGGCACACAGACACATTAGCGCTTCTACAGGGCATTTAGCCAGGAGGGAAGGAAGGTCTGGAAAGCAGGTTGGGTGAGAAGAGAGGTTCAAGGGAAGGGGTCTCTCCTCAACATCCTGGAGCATTTGTTCCTGGGACTATTTGCACCTCTTGACTCTTGTTTTGGTTCGTGTATGTGTACAAATATCCTAAAAGTGTAAGTGTTCCAGCACTTTGGGAGGCTGAGGCAGGCAGATCACGAGGTTAGGATCAAGACCATCCTGGCTAACATGGTTAAACCCCGTCTCTATTAAAATACAAAAAAAAAACAACAAAAAAAAATTAGCTGGGCGTGGTGGCGGGCGCCTGTAGTCCCAGCTACTCGGGAGGCTGAGGCAGGAGAATGGATGAACCCAGAAGGCGGAGGTGGCAGTGAGCTGAGATTGTGCCACTGCACTCCAGCCTGGGCAACAGAGCAAGAATCCATCTCAAAAATAAAAAGTGTAAGTGTTCAGAGATAACCAATTATGCCAAATTCCATATGATAAAATTATAATGTTAGAGTTGGAATGGCCCTTGGAGAGCAAGTTGCTCCCAAAGTCATGTTTTATGGAGGAGAAAGGAGAAGTCCAGGGTTGAGCAACTTGCCCAATATCACAGGGCAGGCACGAAGCAGGACCAGAGCTGGGACGGACATTGGCTTATGCTCTTTCAGGTCATCGGCTGAGTCCCTGAGGAAGAGGGCGAGGAGGGAGAGAGGGAGGGAAAAAGGGAAGTACCTTGCAGATGAGTACCTACTATGTGCTGCACACTAGGTTCAGTGTTTTCCAAGTTCATTCCCCACTTAGAAGCCCATAAGTGCTTATTGACTTAGGTTAAAACTCCAAGTCCACAGCTGCAGATCTACATCTAGGAACCTTAAGAAGCTGTTGAATGTCACCAAAGGACAATGTCATCTGTGCAGCATAGAAAGTGAACCCATCAAAATGACAACTGGGTATCCACTCAGACACCCTAACTTCAAGCCTAGCAGGGTTGAGAGCACAGTGTCAGTCCTGTGACTAAACGTCTAGAAGAATCATTGCAGCACACCAATGTTAGACACTGCCCAACAAGCCACGGACCTGGCCCACCCTCAAGCTTCCCTGAGAAACCCACCTCTCATCCTCAGCAGCTCACTCTTGGAAGCTGCATCTGCTCTTCTGTCCCCTTTGTACATGTCCTGACAATAAGTCTCTCTGAATGTTCCCCTCAGGTGACTGAGTGACAATAATGAACAACTGTCGTAAGCAACACTGACTGAGGGCCGTGCAGCAGGCCCTTTGCACACGGTGTCTCACTTAGTCCTCACCAGGACCCTACTATTATCTCCTACTTTACAGATGAGAAAACAGAGACCCAGTGACGTGGGCCCCCCGCCCCTACCAAAGTCCCCCAGCAGAGCCAGGACTCAGCAGCAGGTCTGCCTGACCCTAAAGCTTGTGCTCTTGATCTTTCAACTCTCCTGCTTCCACGTCCTGCTCTTTTTCTAGAAGACACAACTTGAAAAATTAATTACAAATCCAGTAAAGGAAATGCTATGTGGAAATTAAAACAAAATAAAACAAAAAGCACAGGACTCTTCAGTCAGCAAAGAACTCAAAACTGAATTTACAAAGTTTTCATACAGTAGTAACCATGAAATCTACATGTTTTAACAAAAGAGGAAGACTCAACAGAAAGACAAGCAAAGGATATAAATAGAAAACTCAAGAAAAAGAGTTACATAAATGGCTCAAAATATATGAAAAAAAAAGTCAAATTTTCTAACTAAAGAAACACAAATTAAAGCAACAAAAGATTTTGGAAAATGACCAAACCCTATGTGGGAGGGAGGCAGATGGCAAAATGGGCCCTTGCGTACACTAACATGGGGAGTGGAAATTTGAAAAATGCTTTTGAGGCAGGGCCCTATTAATGGCACTATTTAACCTTAAAAATATATATAACCAGGGCCAGGTGCTGTGGCTCATGCCTGTAATCCCAGTACTTTGGGATGCCCTGGTGGGTGGATCACGAGGTCAGGAGTTTGAGATCAGCCTGGCCAATATGGTGAAACCCCATCTCTACTAAAAATACAAAAATTAACTGGGCATGGTGGCAGGTGCCTATAGTCCCAGCTACTAGGGAGGCTGAGGCAGAAGAATTGCTTGAACCCTGGAGGCAGAGGCTACAGTGAACTGAGATCGCACCACTGCACTCCAGCCTGGGTGACAGAGCGAGACTCCATCTCAAAAAAAAAAAAAAAAAAAGCATAACCTTTGACTACCAATTCTAGCTCTAGGAATTTTCCCTTAGGAAATAATCTTTGATGGACATAAAGAATTATCTATAAAAATGTTCTGTGCAACATTGTTAATGGTAGCAAAACTTGGCAAAATGTTGAAATTTGATAAAACAATAGGAGTTATAATTAGTAAACACAATATGTGCACCACGGAAATTATGCAGCTATTAAAATGATGCTACAGCCTGAGTAACATGGTGAAACCCTGTCTATACAAAAAATTAGCGGGTCATGGTGGCATATGTCTGCAGTCCCAGCTGCTCACAGGGGCTGAGACCAGAAGGTTCGCTTGAACCCAGGAGGTCGAGGTTGCAGTGAACTGAGATCTTCTCTCTAGCCTGGGAGACACTCTGTCTCAAAAAAGAAAAAAAAAACGATGCTTTATAAGAATATTTAAAACCTGCCAAATATTTAGAATAGTGTAAGTGAAAAAGGAGTTAATAAAACAGCATATTCAGTGTGATCTGAATTTTCTTAAAAAATATCTGTCCTTCAGCGGAGTACAGTGGCTTATGCTGGTAATCACAGCACTTTGGGAGGCTTAGATGGGAGGATCACTTAAGCCCAGGAGTTCGAGACCAGACTGGGCAATATAGGGAAACCCCATCTTTACAAAAAAAAAAAAAAAAATTAGCCAAGTGTGGTGGCACATGCCTGTAGTCCCAGCTACTCAAGAGGCTGAAGCAGGAGGATTGCTTGAACCCAGGAGTTTGAGGCTGCAGTGAGCCATGATTGCACCACTTCATTCCAGCTTGGGTGACAGAGTGAGATCCTGTCTCAAAAAAAAAAAAAAAAATCTGTCCTTAACCAAGTGGTGAACCCCATGGTGGGGCAGGCCCACTTCATCTGCATCCTGCTATGACGTGCTGAGAAAACAACATCACTTCTGGGGATTTTGCATTCCCAAAATGCAACACCTGGATCTAATAATGAGGAAATGTCAGACAACCCCCAGTTGAGGGGAATCTTGTAAAATAACTGGACTATATTCTTTAAAAATGCTAAGGTCATAGAAGATAACTTTGGAAGACTAAGGAACAATTCCAGATTAAGGGAGACTAAAAAGACCTGAAAAGTCAATGCAGTGGGGGATGCTGGCCTGAATGCTCAGCCAGGAAATAAAATTGCTATAAAGAACATTATTGAGGCCTGGCCCGATGGCTCATGCCTGTGATTCCAGCACTTTGGGAGGCTGAGGGGGGCGGATCGCCTGAGGTCAGGAGGTCAAGAGCAGCCTGACCAACATGAAGAAACCCTGTTTCTACTAAAAATACAAGATAAGCCAGGCGTGGTGGTGCATGCCTGTCATCCCAGCTACTCGGGAGGCTGAGGCAGGAGAATCGCTTGAACCCAGGAGGTGGAAGTTGCAGTGAGCTGAGATCACGCCATTGCACTCCAGCCTGGACAACAAAAGTGAAACTCTACCTAAGAAAACAAAACAAACAAACAAACAAAAAATTATTGGAGCAATTGATATAATTTGTTTATGGGCTGTGGATTAGTTAATAGTGTCAATGATAAATTTCCTGATTTCTATGTTGGTGCTGTAGTTATTTAAGAAAACTATCTTTTTTTTTTTGGAGATGGAGTCTTGCTCTGTCACCCAGGTTGGAGTGCAGTGGCGCGATCTCAGCTGCAAGCTCTGCCTCCCAGGCTCACGCCATTCTCCTGCCTCAGCCTCCTGAGTAGCTGGGACCACAGGCGCCCGCCACCACACCCGGCTAATTTTTTGTATTTTTAGTAGGGATGGGATTTCACATTGTTAGCCAGGATGGTCTCCATCTCCTGACCTGGTGATCCTCCCGCCTCGGCCTCCCAAGGTGCTGGGATTACAGGAAGAGAATTCTCTTATTCTAGGAAATGGGGATGCTCCGGGCCCAGCATCCACCCACAACCTCTCACTGATCTGCTCCCCTCTGGCACTGAAGGAAAAAGGGATAAAGGAAAATGATGTTTTCAACGTGGTCCCAAATGGTTCAGAAACTAAATGTCTGTCTATATTAGAATATTATTTAAATTATAATTTTAATATTCATAACATCATTTAACATAATTATCTTAATTATATTAAGATACATGTAACATAACTATAATTATATTAAGATATATTTAACATATAATAATACTTTAGAGAGAGAGAGGTAGAAGGAATAATAAAGCAAATGGGAAAATGTGGCCAGTTGGTGGATCTGGGTGAGGAGCATATGAGAGCTCCTTGGACTCATCTTGGAAACTTTCTCCGACTCTGAAATCACATGAAAATAAAAAGCTACCCCAAAACTACATAAAAAACTGGAATGTTATTAACAAAAATATCAGTAATACTTATCTTTCAGTGGTAGGATCACACTTGATTTTAATTTCATCTTCCTGCAGACAAGTGTTTTCTCAAGTTGCCCACAATACACATGTGTAACAATGTCAGTGGTTCATTGGACAGTCTGAACTCAGTGGGGTACAGACCTGGAACTACCTTTAAAAAGCCCCCACTGCAGCTGGACAGCACTTTTCAGTTCCTTGATGGCATCTTGGAAGATCTCAAAACTCCCTGAGTACCTGTAAGTATGAAAACATCTGGTCCAGATTGCAGTGTTTATTTCCTATCTAACAGAGAGCTCATCTCCTTGCCCTGGCCTTGTCCTGGCCTTGGCTAGAAGAAGGTGGGAGGGGAAGGAGATGGCATGCTCTGCTTTTACCCTCCTCCTCTGCTCGCCTCTGCCCCTGAGTGGTCAAGGTCAGGACAGAGGGTAGAGGTAGTGGAGGAAAGGAGACTACATTCCCTTACCCACCTTGAGCTGTTGAAGTTTCCCAGTTGGCTGGGATACCTCTGGTAGCCACAGCCCAATGGCCACTCCTCCTGGGGGCCAAATGTGAGTTCTTCAGGAGGCCCTGGAGGGAGCTTACCACTACACATCCCCCTGGCACACGAGATCCTCCTGCCCCAGCACTCCCCATGACCTCTCGCCACTCTGGTTCCCTTGCCCAGCAGGCAGTGTACTCCAACCCTTACTGGAGGACTGGAGGTCCCACAGGGCAAAAGTCTGGAACTGATTCCACATCACCCTCCCGGCCCCACCAATCTGGATCCTCTTGTAGAATTTCCCCACTCAGTGAATGGCACCCCCTTCCTCCCCTGTCATTCTTCCCACCTCACCTCCCTCGCTCATCCACAATCACCAAGTCCTTTCTCATCTATCTCCTGAATATTCCCCCAAACCAATAGTTTTTCCAAACTTATATTTAGAAATAGGCTTTTCCTTCTCAAACAGAAACTTTCGTGGTACCCTAACACAGAGAACATATCAAAGTAGAGCCACCTGGGTTAAAGGGAGAAGGGGAAGGTAGAGACGGCAGGTGGAACTTCCCCCACTGGCCACCCTCCAGCCACACACTGGTTCCTGGAATCCCTCTCAACACAAAAAACTCCAGGGGTCACGGTGGTGAGAGTGTGCTCCAATCTATCCACTTTTCCCACCACCTTGCCTCTGCCTGGATGTAGGCCAGCATTATCATGGTGCAGGGCATGGCCACGTTCTTTACTGAACCATAGTCTCCATTCTGTAGCCAGAGTGGTCTTCTCAAAATGAGAAATAAAATAGTACAATAGTCTTCCCTTATCCACAGAGGATACATTCCAAGACCCCCAGTGGATGTCCTGAACCCTACATACACCATGTTTTTTCCTATACCTACAAACCTACCTAGGATAAAGTTTAATTTATAAATTAGGCACAGTAAGAGAGTAACAACAACAACTAATACCAAAACAGAACTAGTAACACAAAATACTGTTCATGATTTCACAAACAGGAGATTCATTCTTATTATAGATCTTAGCAACCTCAGCATATGATTTCTTTTTCTTTCCTTATTACATTGAGAACTTTCAGCTTTTCACTTACAGGAAGCACTTTGCAGCTTCTTTCTGGCATATCCAAATTGCCAGCATTGCTACTCTTGCACTTTGGGGCCACCATGAAGTAAAATAAGGGTTACTTGAACACAAGCACTATGCTACTATGACAGTCAATCTGATAACCCAGACAGACCGCTGCTAAGTGATGGGCGGGTTGAGCCATGTCTACAGCAGGAATACGATGGACAAAAGGATGATTCACATCCCGGGCAGGATGGAGCTGGGTGGCATGAAATTTCATCACACTACTAAGAACAGCATGCAATTTAAAACGTATAAGTTGTTTATTTATGGAATTTTTCGCTGAATATTGTTGGACCTCAGCAAACCATAGGTAACTGAAACTACAGATAAGGGAGGACTACTTTATGTCATTCCCTTGCTTAAGTTGCTCCTCGTTTTGGAGGATAAAGTTGAAACCCCTGAACATGATGTAAAAGTCCCTTCATATTCTTCCCTCTGCCAGACTGCTGTCTGGGACCCCCCACCCATCCCACATCTCCAAATTCATATGCTGACATCCTAAACCTCAACATGATGGTATTAAGAGGTAAGGCCTTTGGGAAATAATTAGGTCATGAGGACTCCACCCTCACAAATAGGATTAGTGCCCTTATCAAAGAGGCCCAAGAAAGCACACTTGCCTTTTCAACACAGTAAGAAGCCATCTGTGAATCTGAGAGTGGGCCCTCACCAGACACTGGATCTGCTGGTGTCTTGGTCTTGGACTTCCCAGGCTCTTACAATTTATGTAAGAAATAAATTTCTGGGCTGGGCATGGTGGCTCACTCCTGTAATCCCAGCACTTTGGGAGGCCGAGGTAGGTGGATGACGAGGTCAGGAGATCAAGACCATCCTGGCTAACACAATGAAACCCCATCTCTACAAAAAATACAAAAAATTTAGCAAGATGTGGCAGTATTCTCAGCTACTTGGGAGACTGAGGCAGGAGAATGGCTTGAACTCAGGAAGCAGAGCTTACAGTGAGCCAGGATGGTGCCACTACACTCCAGCCTGGGTGACTGAATGATACTGTGTCTCAAAAAAGAAAGAAGAAAGAAAGAAAAAAAGGAAAGAAAAGAAAGGAAAAGAAAAGAAGGAAGGAAATGTCTGTTGCTTTTTAACCACCCAGTTTATGGCATTTTTACTATTGCAGCCCAAATGGACTAAGACATAGCCCCTCCAGTCTCAGTCTCAGCTTCCTTCACACCAAATTCATTCCAGTGTCCACACACGTGATGATGTCTGACTCCAGATCTTTAGGTACGCCTTTCTCTCCTCCTGCTGTCCCTCCCTCTGCACAATCCCAGATCCCCTTTCCTTGACCTGGAGATGCCCCTCAGGCTTCTGGTCCCACAAGACAATGGACTGAATGGGCGGAGGTTATCGATGGGCCTGGGCCACACAAATGGGATTTGAAGTCTATAGAAGCTCCCAAATGAAGACAGGAAAGAAACCACTTTGGATGTGTTTATAAACTGGATGTTCAAAGGTCAGGCACCAGAGATCATTTGAGCTGCTTTGGGATGTCTTCCTTAATCCCCAAAGACCAGTCCATCTGCCTGGGGTCTTCTGTACCTAGTTCCAAACAGAGTCACACCAGCAGGGTTCTGGAGGCTATCTAGAGATGCTTTTGGAGCTTGTCCTTCTAAAACTCAAGCCCTCTAAGGAGTTACTTGTCAGCAGAGGTGGATCCAGGCTTTTGTAGGGCCTGAGGTTCACGTAATTGAGGAGTTTTTTCTAAGAAAACAAAGTCACAAATAGAAACTTTGGCCTCGGGCAGACAGGGGGCCCTGAAACTTAGCTTCATTGGCTTCCCAGTCAATCCAGCTCTCCTGGTCAGAGGCTGGAATCAGGACAGCAGCTGCAGCATGTTTCCCATTTTCAGGGTGATTCTGGTATCACTGTGGGGTGTGGGAGTCTGGAGTCAGGCAGGCTTGGGACCCAGCCCAGGCTTTGTCTCACCAGTTGTGTACCCTCTGGAAGGTTACTTCAATCCTTTGCTCCTCAGTTTCCTCTTCTGAAATAAACTGAGATTGCTCATGGGGTCATTATTCTAAAAGGTCTTAGCATCTAAAATGTTCCCTGTTTACCGTTCCAGAAAAGCAGCCTTAGAACATTCAGAATTCATCAAATGACTCCAGCCCCATTTGCACCTATAAGGACTAAACCAAGTGCCTGTGAAACTAGGCCTTATAAAACTTAGAAACTAGGCCTCATATAGAAAAAATTAACACCAGGTGGCTCTGGATAAGGTCCCACCCTGCCTCGATAGGGACCCACCCTGATAGGGTCCCACCCTGCCAATTCCGGGAAACAACCTCATGGGGTCCCACCCTGCCAATTCCGGGGGTCCCACCCTGCCTCGAAGTTCCCGGAATCAACAACTCCAGGAAAAAAACCTCATAAGGTCCTGCTCTAACCAATTAGCATAAGACACCTTGCTCAGGCCATAGCTAGACCCAATCATTTTGGGCCTTAAGCTTTGTTTGAATTTTGCGCCATAAGCTGTGTTTGAACTTGTGTTTGCCTATATAAACAGCCTGTAACAAGCAGTTGGGGTCCCAGGGCCAACTTAGAGCTTGGGACCCTAGCGCACTAGTAATAAATAACTCTGCTGTGAATCTCGTGTCAGTGATCCTTCGCGGCGACCCCTGCCCAGGAGGGAATCGACAGTTCGGTTCCAACATTTGGTGCATTGGCCGGGAAGTGGGGTCGTCCGAGGACCCCCGACCCATCCAGCGGAGACCCATCTGGCCTGGGCCATGGACTGCTGACTGAATGGACCCACTAGGTACTTTCGTTTTGTTCTGTCTGTCTTGCCGGCTAACTCTGAACTCTGGGGAGTACTCCTTCTGAATTAAGTGGGGAAGGGGGACAGACGTGTCCGGCACCTTCCCACTTACGCCCCGGGGGACGCCCTGGCGGTAGTCTGGGAGAAGGCTGACGACTCAGTCAGCCTCCTCAAATCTGTAGGCAGGTCGCCCCTGCCGTCTGAATATTTTGTGATCTTGTGGCGCCACTCTCTGGCCGCGTGGCTTCTCCTTACTTGTCTGGTCTTTATTTTTGTTACTTTCGTTTTGTCCTTGTTATACGTGGATGAAATGGGACAGAGGTTGACGACTCCTTTGTCTCTAACCCTGACTCACTTCTCTGACGTCCGGGCTCGAGCCCACCACCTATCTGTAGAAGTCCGTAAGGGACGATGGAAAACATTCTGCTCGTGCGAATGGCCAACCCTCCATGGGGAGTGGCCCCGGGACGGAACATTTAACCTCTCAATTATCTTGCAGGTTAAAGCAAAAGTGATGGATCCTGGGCCACTCGGACACCAGGACCAGGTGGCCTACATAATTATTTGGGAGGATCTGGTCCGAAATCCTCCCTCTTGGGTGAAACCCTTCCTCCATTCCCCTTCCCCATCCCAATCTACCCTCCTTGCCTTAGGAGCCCCAAAGAATCGGAATCCGGACCCGCCTAAGCCAGTCCTCCCAGATGAACCCCAGAGGGATCTCCTCCTTCTTGACCCCCTGCCTCCTCCACCTCAAAACCCCCTTCTGGGACCTCCACCTTATGCTTCACCCTTGCCCCCTGTCTTGTCCCCAGCTCTTTCCTCTACCGCCTCGGCCCCTACCCTTTCTCCAACTTCTCCCTCGGCCCCTCCCTCCACCCCGTCTCCTTCTCCAGCCCCGCCCAAGCTCACCCCTCGGACGCCGCCGCCAACACCTCCACGTCTCCGCTTGCGGCGGACTGAGGACCCAGATGGCCCTTCCACTTGGCAATCCTCCCTTTTTCCCCTCCGTACTGTCAATCGCACGGTCCAGTACTGGCCCTTCTCTGCCTCTGACCTCTACAACTGGAAAACCCATAACCCTTCCTTTTCCCAAGACCCCCAGGCCCTAACCTCATTGATATAATCCATTCTCCTCACTCACCAGCCCACTTGGGATGATTGCCAGCAACTCTTGCAGGTCCTCCTAACCACTGAAGAAAGGCAGCGAGTCCTCCTGGAGGCCCAGAAAAATGTGCCAGGACCAGGAGGCCTCCCAACCCAACTTCCCAATGAAATAGACGAGGGATTTCCCCTCACCCGCCCAGACTGGGACTATGAAACGGCACCAGGTAGGGAGAGTCTCCGAATCTATCGCCAGGCTCTGTTGGCAGGTCTCAAAGGGGCAGGAAAGTGCCCCACAAATTTGGCCAAGGTAAGGACCATAACTCAGGAAAGGGACGAAAGCCCGGCAGCTTTCATGGAAAGGCTTCTGGAAGGGTTCCGAATGTATACCCCATTCGATCCAGAGGCCCTAGAACATAAGGCTACCGTAGCTATGGCATTCATAGACCAAGCTGCATTAGATATCAAAGGAAAACTCCAAAGGCTAGATGGAATCCAAACCTATGGATTACAGGAATTGGTTAGGGAGGCAGAAAAAGTGTATAATAAGGGAGAAACCCCTGAGGAAAAGGAAGCCAGGTTAGCGAAGGAACAGATGGAGCGAGAGGATCGTAGGGACCGAGTGAGGGATAAGCATTTAACAAAAATCCTGGCGGCAGTTGTGAGAGAGAAAGGACCAGGGAGAGAGGGAGAGAAGCGGAGGCGGCCAAAAGTGGAAAAAGACCAGTGTGCCTACTGCAAAGAACGGGGACATTGGATCAAAGATTGCCCCAAGCGTCCTAAAGACCAAAAGAAACCTGCCGCTGTCCTCACCCTAGGTGAAGATAGCGAATAGGGGTGTCAAGGCTCTGGACCCCCCCCGAGCCCCGGCTAACTCTCTCTGTAGGGGGGCACCCCACCACCTTCTTGGTGGACACAGGGGCCCAACATTCAGTTTTGACAAAGGCAGACGGGCCCCTGTCTTCCCGCACATCCTGGGTCCAGGGGGCAACAGGGGGAAAATTGCACAAGTGGACTAACCACCGGACAGTTAATCTTGGACAAGGAATGGTGACACATTCCTTCTTGGTGGTACCTGAATGCCCCTACCCCCTCCTAGAGCGAGATCTTCTGACCAAGCTCGGAGCCCAAATCCACTTCTCCGAGACTGGGGCCCAAGTATTAGATCGGGACGGTCAGCCCATCCAAATTTTAACTGTGTCTCTGCAAGATGAGCATCGGCTTTTCGACGCTCCAGTCATCACTAGCCTCCCCGATGTTTGGTTGCAAGACTTTCCCCAAGCTTGGGCGGAAACGGGAGGACTCGGGCTAGCTAAGTATCAAGCCCCAATCATAATTGATTTAAAGCCCACGGCGGTGCCCATGTCTATCAAGCAATATCCCATGAGCCGAGAGGCTCATATAGGAATTCAGCAGCACATTAACAAATTTCTAGAACTCGGAGTGTTGCGACCTTGTCGCTCGCCCTGGAACACTCCTCTTCTGCCAGTAAAAAAGCCTGGTACTCAGGATTACAGGCCTGTCCAAGACTTGAGAGAAATTAACAAAAGAACCATGGACATCCATCCCACGGTCCCCAATCCTTACAACTTACTCAGCACCTTAAAAACCAGGCTATAACTGGTATACAGTATTAGATTTAAAAGATGCTTTCTTCTGTTTACCTCTGGCCCCCCAAAGCCAAGAACTCTTTTCCTTTGAGTGGAAAGATCCTGAGAAAGGAATTTCGGGCCGATTGACCTGGACCCGGCTTCCCCAAGGATTCAAGAACTCTCCCACTCTCTTCGATGAGGCTCTTCATCGAGACCTGACCGACTTCCGGACCCAAAATCCAGAAGTGACTCTACTCCAGTATGTGGATGACCTCCTCTTGGCTGCTCCTACAAAGGAAATCTGTATACAAGGTACCAGGCATCTACTCCAGGCACTGGGTGAAAAAGGATACCGGGCATCCGCCAAGAAGGCACAGCTCTGTCAGACCAAGGTAACATATCTGGGGTATATCCTGAGTGAAGGGAAAAGGTGGCTCACCCCTGGGCACATAGAGACAGTGGCTCGCCTTCCACCACCACGAAATCCCAGGGAGGTACGTGAATTCTTGGGAACTGCTGGGTTCTGTCGCTTGTAGATACCCGGTTTTGCTGAACTGGCCGCCCCCCTTTATGCACTCACCAAGGAGAGCACCCCTTTCACCTGGCAGACAGAGCATCAATTGACTTTTGAGGCACTAAAACAAGCACTCTTGTCTGCCCCGGCCCTTGGGTTACCGGACACCTTGGGTTACCCTCTTCCTGAACGAGAGGCAAAGGATTGCCAAAGGGGTCTTGACCCAAAAATTAGGGCCTTGGAAAAGACCGGTAGCATACCTGTCTAAAAAGCTGGACCCTGTGGCAGCCGGCTGGCCCCCGTGTCTTCGTATCATGGCAGCCACCGCTATGCTGGTCAAGGACTCTGCTAAGTTAACCCTTGGGCAGCCACTGACTGTTATTACCCCACATGCTCTAGAGGCCATAGTGCGGCAGCCCCCGGACCGGTGGATAACCAACGCACGCCTAACCCACTACCAGGCCCTCCTACTGGACACGGACCGCGTCCAGTTTGGCCCTCTGGTCACCCTAAACCCTGCTACGCTGCCGGTACCAGAAGACCAACCAAGCCCACACGATTGTCGGCAAGTACTGGCTGAGACCCATGGAACACGGGAAGACCTTAAAGACCAAGAACTCCCAGACGCGGATCACACCTGGTACACAGATGGCAGCAGTTACCTTGACTCAGGTACTGGGAGGGCGGGAGCGGCGGTAGTAGATGGCCACAACACCATTTGGGCACAATCACTACCTCCTGGCACGTCTGCACAGAAGGCTGAGTTAATAGCACTAACCAAGGCCCTAGAGCTGTCCAAGGGAAAGAAAGCTAACATTTATACTGATAGCCGGTATGCCTTTGCAACGGCTCATACTCATGGAAGTATCTATGAAAGAAGAGGTCTCCTAACCTCAGAAGGAAAGGAAATCAAGAACAAAGTTGAAATAATTGCCTTATTAAAAGCCCTTTTTCTTCCTCAAGAAGTGGCTATAATTCACTGCCCCGGGCATCAGAAAGGACAGGATCCAGTCGCAGTAGGAAACAGACAGGCTGACCAAGTGGCCAGGCAAGCCGCCATGGCGGAAGTACTGACCCTAGCCACAGAACCTGATGAAACCAGCCACATAACTATTGAACATACTTATACCCCAGAAGACCAGGAAGAAGCAAAAGCCATAGGGGCTATAGAAAACAAAGACACTAAAAACTGGGAAAAAGGAGGAAAAATAGTCCTTCCCCAAAAGGAGGCCCTGGCAATGATCCAGCAGATGCATGCCTGGACACACTTGAGTAATCGAAAGCTAAAATTACTGATTGAAAAAACTGACTTTCTAATCCCAAAGGCAAGTACCCTCGTAGAACAAGTGACATCTGCCTGTAAGGTCTGTCAGCAGGTAAACGCTGGGGCTACCCGAGTGCCAGAAGGGAAACGAACTCGTGGTAACCGCCCAGGAGTCTATTGGGAAATAGACTTCACTGAAGTAAAACCTCACTATGCTGGATATAAGTACTTACTGGTGTTTGTAGATACCTTTTCAGGATGGGTAGAAGCCTACCCCACCCGGCAAGAAACGGCACACATAGTAGCCAAGAAAATTTTGGAAGAAATCTTTCCTAGATTCGGACTTCCCAAGGTAATTGGGTCAGATAACGGGCCGGCCTTCGTTTCTCAGGTAAGTCAGGGGCTCGCCAGGATATTGGGGATTAATTGGAAATTACATTGTGCCTATAGACCCCAGAGCTCAGGACAGGTAGAAAGAATGAATAGAACAATAAAAGAGACCCTTACTAAATTGACCTTAGAGACTGGTTTAAAAGATTGGAGACGCCTCCTATCCTTAGCTCTGTTAAGGGCCCAAAATACGCCTAACCATTTTGGGCTCACTCCATATGAAATCCTCTACGGAGGACCTCCCCCTTTGTCAACCTTGCTTAATTCCTTCTCCCCCTCTGATCCTAAGACTGACCTACAGGCCCAGCTAAAAGGACTCCAAGCAGTACAGGCCCAAATCTGGGCCCCCTTGGCAGAACTGTACCAACCAGGACATCCACAGACCAGTCACCCCTTCCAGGTGGGAGACTCTGTCTACGTTAGACGGCATCGCACTCAAGGACTAGAGCCTCGGTGGAAAGGACCCTACATTGTTCTCCTGACCACGCCCACAGCCATAAAGGTTGACGGAATCTCCACTTGGATCCACGCATCCCACGCCAAGGCTGCTCCAGAGACGCCCGGACCAACACCACCTGAGACATGGAGACTCCGACGTTCCGAGGACCCGCTCAAGATAAGACTCTCTCGTATCTAGCCCCTTGCTTATTACTAGCCCTCCTTCCCTGCATCGCTGGCAGTAATAACCCCCACCGGCCATATAACCTGACCTGGCAGGTAACTGATTTTAGTACTCATGAGGTCTTAGATAAAACCTCAAAAATTGCTCCTATGGGGACTTGGTTCCCTGACCTCTATTTCAACCTAGACAAAATAGCAAAGATAGATGACATGGAAGGGGGAGAATGGAGAAAACAGGCTAGAAGGGTGTCCGTAAGCCGGAACGGGTTCTATGCCTGTCCCGGATTCAGGACAGGAGAAATGAGAAAAACTTGTGGAGAAATAGATGCCCTGTTTTGCGCTAGTTGGTCCTGTATAACTACTAATGATGGAGAATGGAAATGGGCCACGAAACCCTGGTACATAACCATGTCCTTTGTCCAGCGCTGCACCAGAACCCGATATTCAAAAACTTGCAATCTGGTCCGCATCAAGTTTGAAGATGCAGCAAAATCTGATAACCGTTGGATATCCGGGTTAATATGGGGCCTATATATATACCAAAAGCCACTGTATGGAATCCCTATCCAAATCAAATTAATAGTCAACCCTATCACAGCCCCTGTCGCAGTAGGACCAAACCAAGTTTTATCAGAAACAAGGAAGCCCCTGGTTCCTGCACCAAGAGAGCCCCAACCAAGAGCTCCTAAAAGCACTTCCCCACCTTTAATCTCCACCTCCTCTAAATACACACCCTCAGCCCAAAACGTCACCCGTGGGCCCCTTGACCTGGGAATAGGTGACAGGCTCCTAAATCTCATAAAGGGCTCCTATTTCGCTTTAAACCAGACAAAGCCAGAATTTACCTCCTCTTGCTGGCTATGTCTGGCAACAGGCCCCCCTTATTATGAAGGCATTGCCTCCACTAATAATTTCACTAACTCCGCCAATCCTACTGGATGCGCATGGGAACAACAAAGAAAACTAACCCTGGCTGAAGTTTCTGGGTCGGGAACCTGCATAGGCCAAGTGCCCCCTGGTCATCAGCATCTTTGTAATGTAACCTTGACAGTACCCAGCTCCAATCACTATTTGGTCCCCTCCGAGACAGACTGGTGGGCTTGCAACACTGGGCTCACCCCCTGTGTATCCACAGCCGTTTTTAGCAGTGGCACCCACTATTGCGTGTTGGTACAAGTTGTTCCCCGAGTATACTATCACTCTGGAGACTCCTTTGATCTCCGGTATGAGCAAAAAACTCATACTAGACCGAAGAGAGAACGTATCTCCCTCACCCTCGCCGTCATGTTAGGAATTGGGGTAGCGGCTGGAGTTGGGACCGGGACAGCAGCCCTAGTGCATGGTAATCATCATCTGCAACAACTTAGAGTAGCCATAGATGAAGACCTTAGAGCCATAGAACAATCTATCACAAAACTTGAAGAGTCCTTGACTTCTCTGTCTGAAGTTGTATTACAAAACCGACGAGGACTAGAAATTGTCTTTCTGAAAGAGGGCAGGCTCTGTGCAGCCCTGAAAGAGCAATGTTGTTTTTATGCAGATCATTCAGGAGTAGTTAAAGATTCTATGGCAAAACTAAGAGAAAGATTAGACAAGAGAAAAAAAGAGAGAGAATCTCAGCAAAATTGGTTTGAAAATTGGTACAACCAATCCCCTTGGCTTAGCACCCTAATCTCCACCATCTTAGGACCCCTCATCCTGCTCACGCTCATCCTGACTTTCAGGCCATGCATACTCAACCGCTTACTCACCCTTATTAAAAATAGATTAAACATAGTACATGCTATGGTTCTGACCCAACAATACCAGACCCTCAGGACTGAAGAAGAGGCTCAAGATTGAGCCTCTGACACAAAAAGAGGAGGGAATGAAACTAGGCCTCATAAAACTTAGAAACTAGGCCTCATATAGAAAAAATTAACACCAGGTGGCTCTGGATAAGGTCCCACCCTGCCTCGATAGGGACCCACCCTGATAGGGTCCCACCCTGCCAATTCCGGGAAACAACCTCATGGGGTCCCACCCTGCCAATTCTGGGGGTCCCACCCTGCCTCGAAGTTCCCGGAATCAACAACTCCAAGAAAAAAACCTCATAAGGTCCTGCTCTAACCAATTAGCATAAGACACCTTGCTCAGGCCATAGCTAGACCCAATCATTTTGCGCCTTAAGCTTTGTTTGAATTTCGCGCCATAAGCTGTGTTTGAACTTGTGTTTGCCTATATAAACAGCCTGTAACAAGCAGTTGGGGTCCCAGGGCCAACTTAGAGCTTGGGACCCTAGCGCTCTAGTAATAAATAACTCTCTGCTGTGAATCTCGTGTCGGTGATCCTTCGCGGCGACCCCTGCCCAGGAGGGAATAGACAGTTCGGTTCCAACACCTGGTGTGATGTAGCTTAAGGATCCCGTTCACAAAGTGTCATTTAGCTTTTTCACCGCACACTTGGGAAAAGTGCACTTAACTGGGTTGGAAAATTCATTTGCTTGTCTGAAGAGGAGTTCTGTGGTGACTGTGTTGATGCTGCACTGCCTGGGTGAGGAAGAGCGCTGGCCAGGACCTGCAGCTGCCTGAGCTGTCCCACTCTGTAGCACTCCTGGTACCCAGGGCAGAAAAGAGAGGAAAGAGGACTAGGAAGAGGATTTCCGTTTCCTTTCCTGGATTCATGCTTAACCTGTAAAGTGAAATTTTTACATAAGCAAAATAAGTTTTGGCATCCTTTTGCTTTGCTTTCTATGCTCTTTCTTTTGGGGGGCTCCTTCCCCTCCCCCACCCTATCATATCCCTTAGGTCTTCCTTGCTGTGCAAAGGCAACCTTACTCTTTGCCCAACAGGCATCGCAGCACACCCTCACCAGTCCCCATGTCCATGGGATAGCTGCTTGGAGTTTGAAGTCAGCTCTGATTAAGCTAACAACCTCATTCTCAGTTCTTCATACCTTAACCCTCTGGAAAGTATTTACACGTAAAAGAACATTTGTGACCCATCTACATGAATTTCTAATTGGTGGACCATCAGAGTCAGGAAATGAAATTTGAAACTAAGCTGAGTAGATGAAGATAACTTTGGGCACCAAGGATAGGGAGGTCAAGCCTCACCCAGAATTGGATGTCTGCTTTTCATAGTGCCTTCCTTTCCTGCATTTAAGATGTTAAAATGCTTTAAGTATTCCAGGTCTTTCCAGAATGGCTAGGGCCAGGAGTGGAGGTGGGAGGAAATTAGGTGGGGAGAGAGGGAGAGCCAAGGTTGTTCACAGGTATGGTTTGTTTGCTAATAGATTGGATGCTGGCTTCTTAGATTCTAGTCTTGGGGCCTGAGGAAGGAGGGCTGGGGAAGGGTTAGGGGGAGAGAGCTGAGTAATGTTAATGGAGAGCCAGGACAGTGATTTCATATGGTGACAAATAGGGAATCTCTAAAAGTTTTTGAGCCAAGATGTGATGTATCACAAGCTGCTTTTAAGAAAGATTGATTTGCCAGTGATATGTCTGATTGATTGAATAAGGGAGCCTGGGGTCAAAGGCTGTGAGGGTGGTTGCCCCAGGAATGCAGGGCTGTGCAAAGCATACCAATAGTATTTCAATGAAAACATTACTATGTGGCATCTGAATATGGAGGGTGAGGAAAAGAATTAAGATCTACATACTAATAATAATGACACTAATGATACTAATATGAGGAAGTGGGAAAACTAGTGCTATCATTGATAAAGACAAGGTAACAGGATTTAGACGGGATATCTCTTAGCCAGTAGCCAAAGGGACTCTATAGCAGAAACTGGCTAGTTATTCACCACACTGTTGCATTGCATGTCTTTGTTCATATATCTTTGTAAACTCATAAGAATGTTTCCTTAGGATAGTTTCCTAAAAGAGGAGTTCGTATATCAAAGGACATATGCATATACACTTTGAAAATCTCAGGCAAGCATTTTTATCTTAAATGGTAAGTCCCTTTCAGTGAATGTGGGGGTGGGGGGAGAACAGGCATTCTCCTGTGTCACTGGTGCAATTGTAAGACGCTACGCCTTTTCTGGACAGAAATTTAGCAATACGGTCTTTCCAATGTAGTCTTATCAATGTGCTTATCTAGTAATTCCATGTGTAGTTTTTCTTAAGGAAGTAATCAGACAAATGGGCAAGGATATTTTTGTCAGATTTTTGGCAGCACTATATATTATAGTGAAAAATTAGAAGGAAATCTGTGTCTGGTATTAGTGGATTGATTAAATAAAATATGGCACATTCATACAAGTAAAAATTATGTTGTAGATGTACATTTATGGACATAGGGAGATGTTCTCAGTGGTGCATGCCACAAAAGCAGATTACAAAGCGCCAGTTTGGAGGCAACACGAGCTTAGGATTTGCTCCCCACTCAGGATTCCAAGATCTCGTTTCTTTTTTCTTTTCTTTTTTTCTTTTTTTGAGACAGAATCTCACTGTCACCCATGCTGGAATGCAGGGGTGCGATCTCAGCTCACTGCAACCTCCATCTCCTGGGTTCAGGCGATTTTCCTGCCTCAGGCTCTCGAGTAGCTGGGTTACAGACTTGTACCATCACGCCCGGCTAATTTTTGTATTTTTAGTAGAGACGGGGTTTTACCATGTTGGCCAGGCTGGTCTCGAACTCCTGACCTCAGGTGATCTGCCTGCCTCAGCCTCCCAAAGTGCTGGGATTACAGGCATGAGCCAACGTGCCCGACCTCCATTTATTTTTTGAGTCAAAGTCAGGAGAAGGAGTCTGCTGGGTCCTTTACCTTCCTTCCCTGCAGGATTGGCCTTCCCAAGTGAAGAATGGCAGGTGAGTAGGGGATCTTTCTCCTCAGCTCTCTTTGGGCCCCCTTCCTGCTGACTGACACTCCTTGGGTTTTCAAAGAAGTTGGGGCATGTTCTACTAGTATTCCCACCATGGATTATGGAATCATTCCTATTAAATCCTTGTGAACATCTGGGTATTGAAGGAAAGGGGACTCGAGGCTTCGAGCTTATAGACAGCAACTTGGATTGGATGTCCCGGCACTGCCCCTTACTCCATGCTCTTGAGAATCTCTGTGTTTCCATGGACAATTCCACTCCCATGCCACCCTCCATCACCATCATTAGGATTGAAGGAAACTCCATGCTCAGTATTGTATCCTTTATGTTCTTATCTCCTTCATAATTTTTCTAACCATGGAATTGAAATCACATTGACCTCCTCCACATCCCCCCATTTTTCGCTTCTGAGAATGTCTTGAAACTTTCCTTTGAAATCTAAGAGAACTGACAATACCCAGTGTCCCCATTGCTCAATGTTAGAGAAGTTCTAAAAAAATATATTCAGGTGGTGGTGGTTTTGGAAAAGTACAGAGGGTACTGAGGACGTGAGACTGATGCTCCAACAAAGAGCAGGACCAACAGCGTGGGCTATGGGTTAGACCCCACTTGCCTTCCTTTTAAATGCTGGGAAGGGTGAGCTGTAAAGAAGCAAACCTTGGCCAGCTTAGATTCCTCGATCTTTGTGGTCACACCTTTCTCTTCCCCACCATTGACAGGGTACATGCTGCAAACGTGTTGGGAGGTAATTGAGATGTAGGTTAGTGAACAGTAAGGAAGTTTCATTCTTTCACTAAAGTAGACCTTCCTTACCTTGTTAGAACGTAAGAACTCCTCACAATGAGTAAAGTGCATAATAATAGATCTGACAGGGAGCTGGAATTTCTCTTGCTGTAGAAAAATTTTATTGTAAAGAAAAGTGGTATAGTATATTTGATTGAATTAAAAAATAGTACTTGTTATATTTGTTGAGAACCTAGTATATGCCAGTTCCTGGGATGCACACACACACACACACACACAGTTACATTTATGTGTTACATATTACACATTATATGCTACATACTATATTTGATAGTATTACATATCCACCACACACACACACACACACACACACACATATATATTTTTCTGAGACAGAGTCTTGCTCTGTAGCCTAGGCTGGAGTGCAGTGGTGCCATCTTGGCTCACTGCAGCCTCCACCTCCCAGGTTCAAGCGATTCTCCTGTGTCAGCCTCCCCATTATCTGGGATTACAGGCGCCTGCCACCACACCCGGCTAATTTTTTTGTATTTTCAGTAGAGAGGGGGTTTCACCATTTTGCCCAGGCTGATCTTGAACTCCTGACCTCAAGTGATCCTCACGCCTCAGCCTCCCAAAATGCTGGGATTACATGTGTGGCCACTGCGCCCGGCCTACATGATACATATTTAGATATCACATATTGCAGCCAGGAGGAGACTAGCACTGTATTTCTAATGCCTGAGATTTCCTTACTGACAATTTGACCCCAAAGGTTAATGGAGTTGCTTTTTTTTTTTTTTTTTTTTTCTGCAGGGGACAAGTGTGAAGGAGAGCTCTCTAGCCAAAAAATTTCCAGAAGATCCATTAGGGCTTTGCAACATGAGCCTGGGAGGGCAAGCTCCTCTTTGCTTGGGAGTTGAAAGTTGGGGGAACTTTTGAAATAACTCATTACAGAGAATGAGGTGCTCTTTGACTGTCAGCGGACAGAGTGCACAGATTCCCTGAGGGCTGGATGAGATATGGAAAGACAGAGCTAGGATCCGGAAAATACCTTGATGGGCCTGAGCGCTGCCCTGCTGCTGACAACTGCATCCATGCTGGGACAGGGGCCCTGGCTTAGCAGCCACATGTGTAAAAAGTCATTAGATACAGAGAGGTACATGGAGGGGAAGAATCTATGAAAAGGGCTTTGAACCTCAGGAAGTGTGACCCAGGTGCTGACCTTTGCCGGGCTATTTTGGGAGCTGGTAAGACCACACCTGAGCTTTGTGGTTGGCACCAAACACCACAAATGCTCCCTTTCTCAGCCGCCTGGGGACCCTGTCCCCTAATCATGGCTCTCTCTCATTTCCATCTCATCTTCACTCATATCTGCCCTGGCCTCCTCCACCTTGACTTGTGGCTGCCCACTCTGAACCACTATTGATTCTCTAGGGCCCCTTCTTTCCCAGAGCTCTCTGCCATCCTTTGCGTTGCCCATCGGTAAACCTTTCAACGTGGAAGCATTGGCGTTTGTTCCCTGCCGTCTCCCATCCCAACCCTCCAGTGGCTCCTCACAACAACAGCAACAATAGCCACCAGTTACTGAAAGCCTAACCTATGCCCGTTATCATGTGCCAGGCAGTGTGGTGCAGGTGGTGGTGGGGATTTTAAATCAGTTGCTCCTGGGTACCTCCCTGCTCTCCTACTCCCCACCCCACCAACACACACACAACACACACCATCAGTTTAGCTACTTAGTGATGTCCATTTTCAAAAATCAGCCAGAAAGAAGAAAAACAGATATTTTCTGGGCGGTGTTAATTAGTGAATAGTGTGTTCAATTGTTACCCACGAGAGTTGATTGTCAGCAACAGCAAACACACACCCAGATACAGGAACAGCACTGCACCATGTTCTCTGGGTCGACTCAGGCTGGTGCATTCTTTAGGCAGAGCTATGGTGGGAGAGGAACTAGGGTGTGCTGAAGACCTACTAGGTGCAGGGCCTGTTCTTTTCATTTGTTTCTTTTTTCTTTTTCTTTTTCTTTCTTTTTTTTTTTTTTTGAGACTGAGCCTCACTCTGTCGGCCAGCCTGGAGTACAGTGGAGGGATCTCAGCTCACTGCAACCTCTGCCTCCCAGGTTCAAGCGATTCTCCCACCTCAGCCTCCAGAGTAGCTGGGATTGCAGGTGCACGCCACCACATGCAGCTAATTTTTTTGTAGAGACAGGGTTTCACCATGTTTGCCAGGCTGGTCTTTAACTCCTGATCTCAGGTGATCTGCCTGCCTCAGCTTCCCAGAATTGCAGGTGTGAGCCAATCATTACACCCGGCCTGTTCTGAGAGCTGTGTATTTGCAAGTTCCAGGCTCCTATCTTCTCTGGAAAGGCCACAGGCCCATGTGAACATGGAATACCCAGCCATGCTGACCACATGGACCCAGTCCCCTTGCACTGAGTTGGCGTCCTCCAGCCCAGATCAGCTGGCATCTCCTGGCCTCTGCCCTCTATTTGATTGATACAAACCCTCCCAGGAAGGATACACGGAAGGCTCAACTCTCCCTGAAGATGTGCCAGAGGGCCCCTGGGGACCTCTGTTCACCCGATAGCCAGTTTTTGTGAATTCACCTACTGAATTATTGTTTCCCTGCTCTATGTCCTGCAGTTGCTTCTTTATCTCTACCCCAGTAGGCACCAAAATAAACTCTTTGCCTTGTTTCCCTGCGCAACCCAGCAAATGGGGATGCCCTGGGCTGTCCTGTCAGCAGAACATGTATTGATGAGTTGTGGGCCACCGAGGAAGTTCACGTGGTAGAACTGAGCGCAAATGACTTAAAGCCACATCTTTGAGAGTCCTGTTGCAGAAACCCTTTCAGCCAGTCTCCCAGGAGGCCTTCTCACTGCACTTGATCTGTGGAGCCCCCAGCCTTCTGCCACTTTGCTAGGTTTTTCCTCTCTCTTCTCTTCCAATCTCTCTTGTTATCTTCCAAATTTGCCTCCAGGCATATCTGAATCCATGGAGGTGCTTGGCTGAACAAAAGGATCTTTATAGGACAGGATGTCCCTTCCTTAGAAGAGCATTATGGTTATAAATGGCAAAGACATTTTCCTCCTTTACTGAATTACGTTTAACGACCCCAAAATGCTTCGCCTTGTATGTTGATGTTGAACATGAGGCAAGCAAACAGTCTGTGGACTTGGGTCACTGACACAGGCTCCTTTCCCTGGCTCCCCTCAGAGGTCTGCCCACCTTTCCACAACTTTGGTGTGTATAAGGATACCACATCTTCCCTCACCTGAGCCCGCCTCACTTGGCATGTTGGCCATGGCCTCCCTCAGGCCAACCCTTTATTGAGACATGTCAAAAGAAAGAATGAACTCTCCTTCACTTCCTCCTTCTTCTTTTAATTAATGGATTTTGTTTTTTAGAACGGTTTTAAATTTCCAGAAAAATTGAGCGGATAAGACAGCTCCTATATACCTTGATTTTTGTTCTCACCAAATTTCTCCTGTTATTAACATCTTACATACCAGTATGGTACATTTGTTAGAATTAAGACAATTCTACTGATGCATCATTATTAACTAAAGTGCACAGTTTATTCAGATTTCCTTTGTTTTTACCTAATGTCCTTTTCATGTCCCAGGATCCCATCCAGGATCCCACATTACATTGGGTTGTCAGGTGTCCTTGGGTGCCTCATGGCAGTGACAGCTTCTCAGACTTTCCTTGTTTTTGAAGACCTTGACAGTTTTGAGGATTGCTGGTCAGGTATTTTGTAGGCCGCCCCTCTGCTGGAATGTATTTGATGATTTACTCCCACTTGGACTGGGGTTATGGGTTTTTTCGAGGAAGATGGCAGAGGTAAAGTGTCATTTTCATCCTGTCACAAAGAAGCTGCATGCTATCAGCATGACTTATCACTATGGATGCTGGCCTGGAGAGTCTGGCTAAGGGAATGTGTGTCAGTTTCCTTCTCTGTCAAGTCACTCCTTTTATCCCCTCTTTCCAGGCTGTACGCATTGGAAGCCCCCATACACAACTCACACTTGCGAGGTGGGGAATCACGCTCTATCTCAGAGAATGGAGTATCCACAAAGGTTCTATAGAATTCGTCTGCATGGGAAATTTGTCTCTTGCACATTACTAAATTTATTAAATTGCTAATAAATTTATTAATTTATTCAGTCATGTATTTACAATGGTACAGACTCATGGGTATTTATTGTATGCTTTGGGTTATAATCCAATGCAACTTTATTGATTTATTTGTTCAAATTCTTCCTGCTTTGACCTTGGGGGGTTCTTTCAATGGGCTCCATTGCACCTTTGCATACTCCCGTCTCTCTCTCTCTCTGTGTGTGTGTGTGTGTGTGTGGATGATCACTTTCTTTCTTTTTGGCACTACAAGATGCTCCCTTTTCTTCATTTCATTCCTGCTCTTGGTTATTCTTGCTCCTGTTTTCAAATCTGTTTGAGATTTAAAAAACATGAATGTCCCAACTACCAGAGGGCCAAGAATATTGACTCCTCTCCATGAGTAACCCAGTGAGTGTCCACCTTCCTTCTTGGCTGCACAAGCATGTTTTCATTTAGTCCTTGTAGCACACCTTTGAGTGCATAGCAATATTCTCATTTGACAGAGACTCAGAAATGTTAAATTACCAGGTCAGAACTACACAGAGAAGAAGTGGGGAAATGCAATGGCCTCACCTTTGAGGGGAAAGTTCCCAGTCTCCACCTGGGGGAAGCACAATGTCAGCGCCAATTTGAAGAGGATACAGACCTCCAAGTCTTTCCCATGTGCCCCTCATTCAAAACCCTCTGGTAGATCTTGGAGTACTGTCTCCCTCAGGCCACTTTAGCTGTTTGGGACTTTGGAAATTCACCTCCCTACTAGAGAATAAAAAATGGGTAACTGGATAATTTTTGCAAAAACAAACCATGTCCCTGTCAGCAGCTCGATATCCATTCCCTGTATTAAAAATTGTCTGCTGGCTGGGCATGGTGGCTCACGCCCGTAATCCCAACACTTTGGGAGGCTGAGGTAGGTGGTTCATGAGGTCAGGAGTCTGAGACCATCCTGGCCAACATAGTGAAACCCCGTCTCTACTAAAAATACAAAAAAATTTAGCTGAGTGTGGTGGCAGGCACCTGTAATCCCAGCTACGTGGGAAGCTGAGGCAAAGAGAATCGCTTGAACCTGAGAGGCGGAGGTTGCAGTGAGCCAAGATCGCTCTACTGCACTGCACTCCATCCTGGGCGACAATGCGAGACTCCCTCTAAAAAAAAAAAAATTATCTGCTGTAAACAGGGAGAGGTGTGAATAGTGTTGCGCTCACTCTGCTCATTACAGGGTGGCTTTTGGTGGATTTTCAATGATGTTCAACAAATGAAGGGGGAAAAATAAACCAAAACCACCCTATTTTTATGAGAGGGTATGCATATTTACATATCAGTCTCATATTTCAGGTTCCAGTTTGGGCTATGGTTTTTTAAAAGGCACTATTTGTTTTTCCTTTTTATAGAAACAAAATTCACTTTGAATTGTGGCAGTTTTTTTTTTTCCTAAAGAAAAAGCTACATTTGAACTTTAGAACTGAATGAGTGTCTGGTTCATAGCAACCACATGAACGAGATTTCAAGAAATCCTACAGGACTCTACCAGAAATGAAATGGAGGAGTTGTCTGCGTGTAGTTCACGGTCAAACACTGTAGTCCCTGGGGCCTGTGGTCCAGACCACAAACATGTGATGAGGACCCAGAAGAAGGAGCCAGGCTGAGTCAGACCTTCGGCCTGCCTGGGCACTGGCTCTGCAGAGCCCAGAGAGATGTGTCTCCCTCCCTCCCACCTCCCTCACCTATGGCTGGGACCTCTCCTGCCTGCTCCCGTCCATGCCCCTGCCCGAGGCCACAGCTCTGATCTCCTGCCAAAAGCTGCCCCACTCCTGGGCCGCAGAGTCTGACCCAGGGCCGCAGAGTCTGGCCGCTGGAGGGGCTGGATTGTGCTCAAAGGGAGAAGGAAGAGCAGGGCTGGGAAGTGTGGCCTAAGTCACTGAGCCCAAAGGGCCCAAAACCCAGCAGCCCGGCTTGTATCCACCATGGGTGTCTTACGCTGGTACAAGTACCAGTCAGGTCCACCAGAGGGTGGTTTAAATTCTCCTTCAACCCCCAGTTGTGGACCAGGACTTGGCTCGCATTCAGTTTTGGAGGGAGGATGAACTCAGCGTTTTTGATGTTTGGGGTGAAAAAAAAAACAAGCAAGTCCACAATCTGCACTCCATTGACTGGCCCTCCCTCTAACTCCCAGTCCTCATGCTGTGTTCCTAAGATTAGCTGTTCAACAGGGCCCCCTCCAGGTGTTTTACTGAATAACAACAACAATGATGGAATAGTTTCAAGTGCCAGGCACAATCTGAAGTGCATTATAGACATGTATTATCTCACTCAAGCCTCACAGCATCCCTCTGTGAAGGTGGAATTGTTATCCCAAATTTGCAGACAACAAGACTGAGGCTCGGGGAGATGAGTAAGTAGTAGAGCTGAGATTCAAACCTGGATTCACCTCACTCCATAGTCCCTGTGCTAACTAACCACTAGGTTAAACTCCCGTGTCGGGCCTCACCCATGAATTGGAAAACTAAAACCTGGCTCCATCTTTGTCTGTCATTGGCTGGGTCACCTTGAGAAAGTCACTTTTCCTCTCAAGTACTCTTATTTACTATGAGTCAAATACAGTCAGTACCTGTCAGGGTTTCCTGAAGAAGTGCACATGAAAAGGATTTGTTTCCCTGCTGTAAGGGATAAGAAAACCTCCAAAGATAATGCCCCCCTATCTTTTTAAGGCTTCTCGTTCTTTCTTATGGCACTTTCTGCTCATGAATGGAAACTTATGTGTATTTACTACAGGGACAACCACATTTTGTCCTCAGAGCTATGGGGTGCAGCAAAGGAAGGTAGGATTTGGGACATTTCCCCAACTCTCTCCTGACCCAGATCCATGTATTCTCAGCTGGTTGGAGGCATGACTCCAATCTAACTGACCCACAAAACCTCTGCCTCACTCCCTTCTCTGCTTGCCTCATCCATTCTTCAGAACCCAGTTTGGGAGACCTCTTCCAGAAAGGCCTCTGTGACCGTTGGTCCGAGTGTGGAGCTTCTCCCTGAGCTCCCACCAAGCTACCTTTTTTTCCACACAGGATCTTGCTCTGTCGCCCAGGCTGGAGTGCAGTGGTATGATCGTAGCTTACTGCAGCCTTGATCTCTTGGGCTGAAGTGATCTTTCCACCTCAGCTTCCCAAGTAGTTGGGACCACAGGCATGCATCATCACGCCTGGCTAATTTAATTTCTTTCTTTTTTTTTTTTTTTTACAGAAGGAGCCTTGCTATGTTGCCCAGGCTGGTCTTAAACTCCTGGACTCAAGCAATCCTTCTGCCTTGGCCTCCCCCAGTGCTGGGGTTACAGGCATGAGGGACTGTGCTGGGCACCAAGCTCTCCTTGTACCTTCTTCCCCACTCCACAAAGGCAGGGACTTTGTGTGTCTAATGCCTGATCTGCTGCCCAGCAGGAATGCTCTCATTAAAAGATGAATGAATGAAAAATGGGTCAGATGCATCTCCTATGATGTGTGATTCATTCTCCAAGTTGTGTGGGTGTCTGGTTGGACTCTGCTCATGTTTCTCCTGTGTCCCCAGGTCCCACTTCTCATTGATGTGCCCCAGGCACTCTACTCTTTCTCCAGGTCTTCCTATCACTGAACCTACAGGACGGACCTGATGAATCAGAGGCAGGTAGCACAGGTGGATGGCAGGGGTACAATGTGCCAGAAGTGAGGTATTCACCACTTGTTCGGGTGGTTTGGGTTGGAGTCTAAGCTGGTTTTCTCTATTCCTATCTTACTCAAGGGAAATTCCTACCTGTGGCCAAGACAGAAATAGGAGAAACCAGCTTAAAATCCATCCCTTTCCTCTGAGACAGAAAACCATCAAAGTGTACCACATTCACCTTATCTAAGGAAACCTCAAATTTACTCAAAATGGCAGAGAGAGAAAAATGTGTCTCTTGTGTGTCTGGAGTTGGAGCCACATAATGCACACTCAGAGGGTTTACACCCCTCATGGAGGATTGTGCTCTTTATAAAGTTGCCACAAAAGAAGAGACACAGCCACTGATGCTCACAACCTAACTAAGATTAGGATAAGCCTAAGGGGCGGGGTGGTGGAGCAGACAGACAGGAATACAATGCCTTCTGCCTCTGCATGCCATTTGTCTTTCGGGGAAATCTGGCTGACAACTGCTGTAGATATTTGCTATCATTAAGACACTCTCCCATTTCCTATCCCACAGTTATGAGGAGTGTAAATGCCGCTGGACAGGAGCAGCGCCTGGGCAGATTCCATAGAAGAAATGTAATTCTGATGGAAATAAAACAAACAAAGCAAACTCAGCAAAAGTCTCAGCAGCCATGAACCTTCTGGGAAAGAGTTGCACTAAATTACTGAGTCTCTTCATTTTGATGAAAGTTCATGTCTTGAGAAATAATTGTTATTTTAACCATTTGGGAGGAAAGTATTCTCCCTAAAGCCTGAGCTCCTTGAAAGCAGAGCTGTGTCTTACTTATCTCTACATCATCCATGGCGTCTGGTTGTAGCAGTTGCCTTCCTAATATCTCTTATTTTTCTTCTTTGCCAACAGAACCTCTGTATTGTTGGGGTTTGAAGTAATAAGCTACATTTCCCATTCTTCTTGCACAGAGAGATGGCAAATGAGATGTAAGCAAAATTGAGCTGTTTGAAAGGGATTGAGAAGAATGCCTTTTTGCTGTTTCCCTTTCCTCCTGCCTGCTGACTGGAATTTAGATGTGATGACTTGTATTTCAGCAGCCGACAGAGTCTTGCTCTGTCGCCCACCCAGACTGTGATGCAGTGGCATGATCTCGGCTCACTGCAACCTCCGCCTCCCAGGTTCAAGCGATTCCCCTGCCTCAGCCTCCTGAGTAGCTGGGATTACAGGCGCATGCCACCACACTCAGCTAATTTTTGTATTTTTAGGAGAGACAGCGTTTCACCATGTTGGCCAGGCTGGCCTGGAACTCCTGACCTTGTGATCCACCCACCTCAGCCTCCCAAAGTGCTGGGGTTACAGGTGTGAGCCACCGCACCCAGCCACATCTCAAACGTCTAAGAGCTCAGGCACAGGGAGGTGAGCATGACGTCAGGTAAGGGAAGTAAGGGTTCGGTCTGTCATTCCTGCTGGACACTGAAGGTGGACGTGTATTAGATGACCAGATAGACGATGGGTTCTTGTGTAGTCTTTTCACTTCAGATGAGTTCCTTTGTTCTCCTGGGGCTTCGGGTTCCCTTTCTGTCCAGATGCCCAGACGCTCCTAGACTGGTTCTTCCCTTTCTTCTCTGGCTATTTTCTGTGCTTGCTCAGGGGGATGGTGGGAAGACAGTTTCCCTTACAGTTGCAAGGCAGTACGGCATTGTTGAGGGTCTCCTGCTGGAGAAGTGGAGCTTTGCGACTGTCACTCAGGAGTGCAATGCAGGTTCTGAGATGAAAATTTGTGAACCAGTTTCATGTGGTCAATGTTGTGAATGAATTAATAACTAGTGACGCTCTGAGTGCTGATCAGCTGGGATGACTTTGGAGCTAGATCTGAATACTAATGGGACTGGGTGACTTTAGTCGGTGAGAATTTGGAGACCCTCTTTGTTTCATTTAAAAGGGTCTAACTGAAACTTTTTTTTTTTTTTTTTTTTTGAGACGAAGTCTTGCTCTATTGCCCAGGCTGGAGTCAGTGGTGCAATCTTGGCTCACTGCAACCTCCGCCTCCCGGGTTCAAGCGATTCTCCTGCCTCAGCCTCCCGAGTAGCTGGGACTACAGGTGCCCACCACCACACCCAGGTAATTTTTGTATTTTTAGTAGAGACGGGGTTTCACCATATTGACCAGGCTAGTCTCGAACTCCTGACCTGATGATCCACCTGCCTCGGCCTCCCAAAGTGCTGGGATTACAGGTGTGAGCCACTGCACCCAGCCACTGAAACCTTCTTTAAAAAAGGAAAAAGAAAAGAAATTCAAGTGCACAGAGGAGCCTAGAGAGTGACTGCTGTATGGAAAGGAGGCATTGACATAGAAGGAGGAATAGAGTCGCGAGTAAATGCAGGAGAGGAATGCATGTAAAAGACTCCAGGAACGGATGCAAACACTAACATGAATATTTCCTAGTTAGAAGGGCCAACATGTGGTCTCAAGTATTTTTCATGCTCCTCCCAGGTGCGCTATATATATATATGTATGTTTGTGTGTGTGTGTGTGTGTGTGTATATAATTTTTTGAGATGGAGTCTCGCTCTATCGTGCCCAGGCTAGAGTGCGGTGGTGTGATCTCAGCTCACTGCGACCTCTGCCTCCTGGGTTCAAGCAATTCTCCTGCCTCAGTCTCCCAAGTAGCTGGGATTACAGGTGCCCATCACCATGCTAGGCTAATTTTTTGTATTTTTAGGAGAGACAGGAATTTCACCGTATTGGCCAGGCTGGTCTCGAACTCCTCAGGTGATCCTCCCACCTCAGCCTCCCAAACCAGACCCACTATATTTCTAATTTAGCCATAAGTAGTCAAGTAAGAAAGACTTGAGCTTGGGAGTGAGGAGAGAAAGATCCACATGCAGCAGATTCTCACGCACAGACTTGGCAAAAGGAATGTCCGGACCAAAGCTGAGATGACCCTTTTGTGTTTTCAAGGAAGAAGCTACAAGGAAAACATTATGGAAAGAAGCCTAATTTTTTTTGGTGCATTTCCTAAGTGTGTGTAGCTGCTCAGAGATTGTGTATCCCCAGGCATCGCTCCAGTATATGTGTTACTTGCCTATGTGTTTATACAGTGAATAGCTCTTTAATGCTGTGGTTCTAGCTTCTGATGTTCTGTGTGTATCTGTGCAGGGTAAGAAGAGAGGCTTCTGGGCTGAGCGCTGTGGTTCATGCCTGTAATCCCAGCACTTTGGGAGTCCGAGGAGGGCAGATCAAGAGGTCAGCAGATGGAGACCATCCTGGCCAACATGGTGAAACCCCGTCTCTACTAAAAATACAAAAATTAGCCAGGCGTAGTGGCAGGTGCCTGTAGTCCCAGCTATTCGGGAGACTGAGGCAGGAGAGTCACTTGACCTGGGAGGTGGAGGTTGCAGTGAGCCAAGATAGCACCACTGCACTCCAGCCTAGGTGACAGAGGGAGACTCCATCTCAAAAAAAAAAAAAAAAAAAAGAAGAAAGACTTCCACTGTAGTGGAGAGATCAGCCCCAAGAATGACATTAGAGGGAAAAGGCAGAGGCCTGTTTGGCATCCTGGGACAAGGATGGAGGGTGTGGGGGACAGTTACTGAAATGGGAGTTGGCTGGCAAAGGGAAGGACAAGGATTGGGGCGTGTCTAAGTACAGAAAATCGATCCATCAGTCTGGGCTAGCTCTGCTTGCCTGGCCCTCTCCAACTGGGGCTGCAAGGCTTGGCTTTGCTCACCACAGTTTAGCCATGAGAAGCACCAAGGAAGTGACGTCACCTGCTGCAGTTTCTGCCTCCTCATCTGCTATTAGTTCAGGCTCTTCAGACTCAGCAGAGGGGAGACCCCTGTGGAGAAGAAATGGAGCAGATATTTTATTTTATTTTACTTAATTTAATTACAGGCTAGCATCTTCCTATTTGCTTCATTTTTTTTTATGTTACAAAAGTTTTACACATTTGTTGCAAAATCTTTAAGCAACCCAGAAGCCTATACAGTAAAAAGCAAAATCTCCCCTCTCTCCCACCACTTCACTTCCCCAGGTGCAGAGTCTACCATTGTTTACAGTTTGAGACATATCTTTTGAGATCCTTTTCTAAATGAACACACAAACATAACGATATTCCTCTATACATACTAATCTACAACTGTTTTTAAAAAAACACATATCATGGATATCTTTCCAAGTTGATACATCCATATTTAATTCGTTTCCTTTTATCAGCTCCATCATAATCCATTGTATGAATGTTTGATCATTTATTAAGTCGTTCCTTATTGGAAGGCATTTGCATTGTTTCCAATGCTCCACTATTAAAGAAAAAGGTGGGCTGGGCATGGTGGCTCATGCCTGTAATCCCAGCACTTTGGGAGGCTGAGGTAGGTGGACCATGAGTTCAGGAGTTCAAGACCAGCCAGGCCAAGATGGTGATACCCCGCCTCTACTAAAAATACAAAAAAAATTAGGCGGGTGTGGTGGCAGGCGCCTGTAATCCCAGCTGTAATCTTGCCTCGTGAGGCTGAGGCAAGAGAATCACTTGAACTTGGAGGGTGGAGGTTGCAGTGAGCCGAGATCGGGCCACTGCACTCCAGCCTGGGCAACAGAGTGAGACTCCATTTCAAAAAAAAAAAAAAAAAAAAAAGAAAGAAAAGAAAAAGAAAAGAAAAGAAAAAGAAAAAAAAATGCTGGAATGAACAATGGGTATTCCCATAATATACAGTCCTAGAATGGAGTGTGCATCTCTAACTAATCAGCACGTACTATCAAAATTCCCTCCAAACGTTCTGTGGGTGCTTACTCTAATACACAGATTCAATTAATAACAGGCATGAGTGACTGGGGTCGTGTGCTCAATGCTCACCACCCCTTCCTCACCCATGCTAGTTGTTAGTTGACAATTTGAGTCCTGTGATTAACACCAGATATCACCCCATTTGTGTTGATATCTCTGAGACATGCAGGTCTCATGCCCAGAGTTCCATAGCCTCTATTTCCAATGAGACTTTGCCTGGAATGCCCTCCCTACATTGTCTCCTCTCAAAGTCCTCCAGAAGATTATCCTTGACATCTCTGCAAGCCCTTGGTCTTCCCCCTTGGTGTCCTTATTGCGTCACTCCACGAAATCTGAAATTATTTGTTAGCACGTTTTTGTCTTTTTTCTCCCAATAGACTGGGAGTTCCTGGAAGTCAGGGACTGAATACTAGCCAATCTGGCATAGAGCACACTATTTAACAATCAAATGATTATTGCCTGTTTTCTTTTTGTTATTGTTGTTGTTATTTTTTTAATGTTGGTTGTTTCCTGGACACTCTGAGCCTAGTAGATGTTCTAGAAATACTGATTAATTTGTTCAGTCATTCCGGATAACTTGTACATCTACCAGTCATAAAATTCTGCACTAAAGGGTAAAAATGTGGAAATAGGAATTGGCAGATGGCCAGCTATGGAGAAAATGTTGGGACTCACCAGCAGAGAGAGATGAAAGTTGGGTGGGTTTTAGGGAGGGGAGAGGACAAGGGGTCAGAACCATGGGAAGTGGATGGAGACAGAAGGAGGAACTGGTAAAGGAGAAAGGAAAGGAGTCTGAGGGGAAAGATGATGCAGGGGAGAGACAGGTTAAGGGACAAGCAGGGAAAACTTCCTGGAGAAAGGGGACTTAGGTGTCAGGCAAATGACAAATCCTAGCTGAAATCCTAGTTCTGCCGCTTAACAAGCTATATGGCCTTGAACTTAATATTTAATAAGCAGCCTTCTCATGTATAAAATGAGGGTAATACACCTACCTGCTGGGGTTATTTTAAGGACTAAATGGACTTATGCATGCCTTTAGCACAGTGCCTCTAACATGAAGAAAAGAGGGGGAATGTCTCTTTTCTTTGCTCAGCTCTCACTTAAGAACAGTTAATTGTCAAAATCAAATTGTATATTTACTCGCTCCCTTATAAGTTGACTTTTAAAAGATCTGTGGAGATTTACCAATACTTTGATAATTTTCCCCCAGACTCAACACTTCCAGCCCATACCACCCTGATCGCACTCCTCTGAGCCCTTTTCTTAAGGTGATACTTGGAACTGAGTGCTGGTCTTCCGTGTTCTCCGGATGTGGTTGACAAATGTGAGGTACAGGGGACACTGTTAGCCACCCCTGCTCATCCCATATCAGTAATGGACATTTACAATTTTATTTATTTATTTATTATTTTTTGAGACGGAGTCTCGCTCTGTCACCCAGGCTAGATTGCAGTGGCGCAATCATAGCCCACTACAGCTTCAACCTCTCGGGCTCAAGTGATCCTCCACCTCAGCCTCCTGAGTAGCTGGGACTATAGGCATGTGCCAGCACGCCCAGCATGTGATTTTATTTCTAACATTTCAAATTGTGCCATTGCCTTATGATGAATTTGTGGTCATCTGAAACTCTTAGGCACCTACTATTACAAATACACTTTTTGGAATGCAAAAGCAGAACTTTAAGTTTAAAGCTGCCAGACTGCGTCTTGTTGGTTGACACCCACTGCATCATCATTTCAGTTTGATGGGTTTTCTTGAATGCTTATTCTGTCCAGAGCAATCTCAGCTAAGATGTTTTCCACATCCAAAGATAATGGTTTCTGACCATCTTTTCCATTTTTCTTCTAACTAGTCCTCCTCTCTAGACCCCTCTGAAGTGTTGCTTCCACCCCTGCACTGGTGTGATCTTCCTAGCACCAAGCATAGTGGAACAATTACTCTCTTGATGTAGACGTTCCCTTCTATTTGTTCAGCCTAAGATTGTGACCATTCTTGGCTCATATGGCATTTGCTGTTGAGTAGAATTCTGAGGTCTTTTTCATGTGAAACCTTCCATTCATAGAAGCTGCTGCTTCTATGGGCCGTCGTGAATTTTTATTAAGAATCTAGCTGCTGCCTCAGGGGTTTTCTGATCCCACACACTGTGCAGACATTAACCATTGCTTATTGCTTCCAAAAAGGGAATGGGAGGGTTTGGCGATGTCTGAGCACAGTCATAACTGGCTAAAGAGGGCTGTCATTTTGGTGGTCAGGCATCTGCCCTAAAGGGGCAGACCTTCAGCAGGTGGGATGATGCATGAGCAGAGCTTAAGATCAAGCTCCAGGGACAAAGACACAGAACATTTGAAAACATCTGCACAAACATCACCCAACAAAGAGTGTTTGGAATGGGCAGGGAATGCATGGGCTCCATGAGGGCTCTCCAGGCAGGCATCTGTGGTGGTCACACCCTGTTTGTGGACCCACTGCTTTTGGCCCCTTCCCAGCCTTAAATAAGTAGAGATTATTTAACATATGAGACATGGGGGTTTCCCTTCATAAATCAGAAGTATAGCATAATGGGAATACAATGAAAGCCTTATTGTCTGGGAAAGAAATGAAATCCTGTCCAATGTCACGGTGGCGGAGTCTTGCCTTGCATTTTGTTCCCTAAGATGTTTGAAATAGAGAGTGGAAGGGGTCTAGGAACACAGGATCCCCTTTAACTTCCTCTAGAAACTTTTCCTTCCCCCAGGCAAGAGCAGTAATGCCTTATGTGTCAATGACTCAGTGAAAGCTGTTGGGGTGAGGTGACCCTCCTGGTAACTCCACGGGATGCCCCTCTAACTCTTGTGTGCATATGTATGTGTCTAATAAAGACAAGGTTTCCTCTAGACTAGTGCTGTCCCAAAGCACTTGGAGATGATGGGAATGTTCTGTAATTGGTGCTGTTCAGTATGGTAGCCACCAGCCACGTATGGCTGTTGAACACTTGAGATGCGGCTAGTGCAACCAAGTAACTGACTTTTTAGTTGCACTTAATTTCAATGAACTTTAAGTGGCCAGATGTGGCTGGTGGCTACTGTATTGGACAGTGCAGCTCTAGACCACAGAACTAAGGTTTCACTTCATTTATTCACCCACCCACTCACTCTCATTTATTCAGTGAAAGTTATCCAGGCAGCCTCTCCGTGCCCGCTGGAGGCTTACAGCCTTACAGAAAAGTCGTAAGCCACGGCACCACGTTACAGAGCACTTACAGTCTTGTGGGAACAAAGCAGCAAGTAAAGAGATGATCCCATGCAGGGTGGAAGGTGCAGTCATCAAGTTATATACAAAGTGGTCTTCAGGAAGGGAGGTGAAGTTCTATGTCCAAAGGGCACTTATAAAGGCTTCACAAAAGAGGTGATGTTTACTGATGTGTTCAAGTAGTGATTTCTGAAATCCTATTCCTCAGTACTTATTTAAAAGGAAAAACTAGCCTTGAAGCTCTAGTGCTAGTGAGCCTTCAGTTTACTGCCTCACATGGCATTTCATTAACTCCTGGCAATCACACCTATGGAAACAACTGTCCCTGTTTTGGTGTCATCAAAAATCCACTGATCAATCTATCAGTTTATCAATTAAGCTAATACCAACAGGAAGTGTATTTTCAATGTATATCAACATTTCTGCAAGTACATGGCGGTCATCTAATCAATGACTTTTTAAGGAAACTGAGGCACAGAGAGGATAGCAATTTAGGTGACTGCAGATTAGGCATTCTTCAGGAGGATGTGGATAGGCTGGGCTTCAAAACGGACAGGAGATATTTATTGCCAGAAGATAATTTGTCTATCCTTCTTAATTCATAAATAGCTTGGTAACTTAAAAAACAAACAGTTCTGGCTGTTGAGATTAAAGAACATTTAGTACAAAAATGAAATCTAGAATCCTATTTGTATACTGCTTAGTGTTCTGATTTTGAGACTAACCTTCTTGTCAAAATTGAATATGGATTTAACAGCCTAACGTCTGTATCAGTGAAAATGGAAGAAAAGCTTCTTTAACAACTCCCCGACCGTCATCTGGGAGCACTCCTCCTTTGCACCATCATCAATTAAGAATCCACAGACTCTCAACTGCTCTTTTGCCTTTGACGAAGTTTAGATCACACACCCATCAGAATCTTTGATTTGCTTTTTCTATATCTTAGACTGATGGGGATGAGTGATTCAAGCAATACAAGGAACAGGCAACGTAATTGGACATGAGAAATAAAGAGAAACTAGGATGTCATCATTTCAGGGGACACAATATCATACCTTATTAGATGAACATAAATATGTCCAAAGAGGCCAGACACGGTGGCTCATGCCTGTAATCCCAGCACTTTGAGAGGCCAAGGTGGGAAGATTGCTTGAGGACAGGAGTTCGAGGCCAGCCTGACAAAAAATGGCAAAACTCCATCTCTACAAAGAAAAAAAAAAGTTGGGTACAGTGGCGTTCACCTGTAGTCCCAGCTACTCGGGAGGCTGAGGCAGGAGAATCGCTTGAGCCTGGGAGGCAGAGGTTGCAGTGAGCTGAGATCACACCACTGCACTCCAGCCTGGGTGATGGGAGTGAAACCCTGTCTCAAAAAAAACTATATATATATCTTTCTCTCTCCAAAGAAGCATTCTGAATACAGTGCAGTGAATACACTTGAAGGAAATTATTAAAGACAGCCACCTTTGCAAATTCAATAAAAGTATTTTATTACAAGGGAATAAATACTTGAGATATGACTGGCATCTTATTTTTTATTATGAAATATTTTACACATAATTGAATATATACCTATAATATATATAAAGAATTTTCAAAGCAAAATAATGAAAGGAGCACTCAGCACCCAGTTTATCTATAGACTCCATAGAAAGAAAACAATATATAAAATGTTATTGAATGGTATAAATAAAGATTTAAATAAATAAAAATAGTATGCTTCATATGGGAAAGCTACATGCTATTGAAGGTACCCCATTCTCCATGATGTGCTTATTTCACATTGCACACCTGTATCAAAACATCTTATGTATCCCATAAATTTATACATGTATGTACTCACAAAAATAAAAATTAAAGTTATTGGAAGATGATTTTTACTTATGAGGTATTTATTAGATTGAATATAGTCACAATTAAAAAGCCAAGAGATCTCTTATTGGAAATATATAACATTATTCCAAAATTTGTTTTAAAAGACAAAGAGGGAAGAAACATTTACAATGAAATTATTTAAAATTTTATATTAAAATACATTTACAAACATTGAAAACAAATAAATATAAATCAGTGGAACAGAATAAAATATCTACACATAAACCCAGCTAAATATAAGAATATAATATTCAATATTTTAGAATAAGAAGGCAATGAAGGATTATTTGATAAGTATTGCTGGGACACCTAGAACGGTATGGGGGATCACTCCATGTATACAACACACTAAGTGCTTCCTGGTGCTGCTTGTACAGCATTTTTTAAAGTGCAGATGCGCACCCTTTCAGCAGCTGGCCATTTTGAAGGAGAGACAGGCAGTGAACAGGCAGCCACAGTGGAGGATGACAGGTGCCCAAATTGAATTACACATGGTGTGCTCTGGGAACAACAGGAGAACTCATCCCAGACTTGGGGGATTCCAGACTTCTTCTCAGAGGCAGTGAAAGCTAGGCTGGACCTGAAGGGTGCTACGAAGGGTGCTATCTAATGGAAGGAGCTGTTTCGGTGAAGTGGAGCCTGAGGCCAGAATGGCTCTGTGCATTTAGGGGTGAAGGGAGGAGAGGCGGCTGACAGCTCTTTCAAGAATCTTTTTATGAATGGACAGAGAGGTAGGGCAGGAACAGCGGTAGGTGCAGAGTGAAGGGGGGAAAATTCTTCACGAAGCAGGAGAGACTGGAGCATGCTGACACTGTAGTGGGGAAAAGAGTGGGAATTTGAAGATACAGGGGAGAGGGAGAGCTTGAGTTTGAGAGAGCTTAAATGATCAAGCAAGATCCCTGCGGAGGAAGAGAGGAAGACAGGCCAGGGGCGGAAGGAAGAGGACAAGGAAGGGGCTCTACCATCATGACCAGAGGAGGATGGTCCTGGGAAATGAAGCAATGTGCATGGTTCTCATTGAGGCGAAATTCACATACATAAAATTAACCCTTTAAAATGAACTAGTCAGTGGCATTTAGTACATTCACAATGCCATACAGCCATCACCTCTATCCAGCTTCAAAACATTTTCATCATTCCCGCAAAATAAACCTTGTACTAATGAAGCAGTTGGTTCCCATTCTTCCCTCCTCCTCTGTTCCTGGAACAACCCATCTGCATCCTATCTCTATGGGTTTGCCTGTTCTGAGCATTTCATATAAACGGAATCATGCAATCTGTGACCTTTTGTGTCTGGTTCTTCTTTCACTTAGCACAATTTTGTTCAAGGTCATTCATGTTATAGCACGTTTCACTCCTTCATTCCTTCTTACGGTTGCTACAGACTGAACTATGTCTTCTTAAAACTCATATTTGAGTCCTAACTCCCAATATCTCAGAATATGACTGAATTTCAAGATAGGGCCTCTAAAGAGGTAATTAAGGTTAAATGAGGTCATGTGGGTGGACCCTAATTCAACATGACTAGTGTCCTTATAAGAAGAGGAGACTAGGACACAGACACACACAGAGGGAAGACCATGTGAAGGCGCAGGGCTAGGACGGCCACCTGCATGCCAAGGAAAGAGGTCTCAGAAGAAACCAAACCTGAAAACACCTTGATCTTTGACTTCCAACCTCCAGAATCATGAGCAAATAAATTTCTGTGGATTAAGCCACTTAGTACGGTGTATTTTATTTTGGCAGCCCCTACAAAAGTAACATAATGGTTGAATAATATTCTGTTGTATGGATATACTACAATTTGTTTATCTACATATCCACTGTTGGATCTTTGGGCTGTTTCCATCTTTTGTGTTGTTTTTTTGAGAAGCGGTCAGTTCTTTCTGATGATTTCTAAATCTCTATAAAGTCCTAGTCAAGGTTATCTTCTCTGAGTGGTGGTGAAGGAGACAGACAAGAAAGCTATGATCCAGAAACCAAAGTAGGCTGAATTTGATCTCAGCGGAGCAAGTGTAGACATCAGAGTGAAGAACTGGTTCTGAAGCATCTTCAGAGATTAAAGAAGACATCCTCAAGTTGAATGATGAAGAATCACTAAAAAAGGAAGACATCCACTGACTCCTTACTCTCAGGCACTAGGTGGGGCGGTGTTGGGGGTGGGAGAGACAGAGAGTGTTCCTGAGAGAGTTTCAGGCCAGTTTCTGTGAGAGGGAGAGAGAGAGAGAGAAAGAGAGAGAGGGGGGGAGAGAGAGAGAGAGAGAGAGAGAAAGCTCTTGAGAGCGTTTCAGGCCAGGTCCTGAGAGAGAGACAGATAGAAAGCAAGCTCCTGGGAGAGTTTCGGGCCAGGTCCTATTAGAGGGAGGGAGAAAGAGAGAGAGAGAGAGAGATCCTGAGAGAGTTTTAGGCCAGGTCCAGAGAGAGAGAGAGAGAGAGAGAGGAAGCTCCTGAGAGAGTTTCAGGCCAGGTCCTGTGTGTGTGTGTATGTGTGTGTGTGTGTGTGTGTGTGTGTGAGACAGAGAGAGAGAGAGAGAGAGAGAGAGAGACAGAGAGAGAGAGAGAAAGCTCCTGAGGGAGTTTCAGACCAGGTCCTGTGTGTGTGAGAGAGAGAGAAAGAGAGAGAGAGAGAGAGAAAGCTTCTGAGAGAGTTTCAGGCCAAGTCCCTAGCGAGAGAGAGAGAGAGAGAGAGAAAGCTCCTGAGTTTCAGGCCAGGTCCTGCATGTGTGTGTTTGTGTGTGTCTGTGTGTGTCTGTGTGTGTCTGTGTGTGTGTGTGTGTGTGTGAGAGAGAGAGAGAGAGAGAGAGAAAGCTCCTGAGAGAGTTTCAGGCCAGGTCCTGTCCTTCAGGGAGAACCAGGTGGCAGCAGGGCTGTAGGCAGAGGGGTAGAGGGTGTGTTTAATGAAGGGGAGGGAGTACATAGGAATTTGACTGCAGAACAAATTGCGTGTTCTAGAGCAGGGGTCCCCGACCCCCAGGTTGCACAGCAGGAGGTGAGTGGCAGGCAAGTATTACTGCCTGATCTCCGCCTCCTGTCAGATCAATGGTGGCATTAGATTCTCATAGCAGTGCAAACCCTATTGTGAACTGCACATGCAAGGGATCTAGGTGTCGCACTCCTTGTGAGAATCAAACTAATGCCTGATGATCTGAGGTGGAAGAGTTTCATCCCAAAACCATCCCCACTCTGCCCCCAACCCCATTCATGGAAAAATTGCCTTCCACAAAACTGGTCCCTGGTGCCAAGAAGTCGAGGACTGCTGTTCTAGAGGACACAGAGGGAAGATTTGAAAAGGAGGAAAGTAAAGGGAGAAAGGTCAGAAAACAGGATGCATTTAACAGCAGATTTGGGGGAGTATATATGACCAGAGAGACTTATGTTTGGGTACTTATCAAATAAAATATAAAGAACTTATTCAAATTTTTAAGAGTAACATGAAATTCTTAATGTTAAAGGGTAAAGACTATAGTCTATTCACAAAAATCCAAATAAAATCTGTAGTTTAGATAATAGTAATATACCCATTGTTTTTTGAGACAGGGTCTCACTTTGTTGCCCAGGCTGGAGTGCAGTGGCACAATTTCAGCAGCCTCAACCACCCAGGTTCAAGCAATCCTCCCACCTCAGCCTCCAAGTAGCTGGGACTACAGGTGCACACCACCATGCCTGACTAATTTTTTTGGTAGGGGAAGGGGGGTAGAGACGAGGTTTGCTGTGTTTCCCAAGCTGGTCTCGAACTCTTGAGCTCAAGTGATGCACCCACCTTGGCCTCCCAAAGTGCTGAGATTACAGCCGTGTGCCACCACACCCAGGCGTATTATATCAATAGTAATTTCTTAGTTTTGGCAAATGTACCATGATTGTGTAAGATGTTAATAGTAGGCAATGCTGGATAAAGGGTATTTAAGAATTGTGTATGCCATCTTTGTAACTCTGTAAATCTAAAATTATTCCAAAACTAAAAGTTTAAAATAATTTTTAAAAAGTCAATCACCAAAAAGTAAGTACATTTAGGATATAGATACATGCAAGACATGTGTAACATAACTGAAAATCAGATTTTGGAGTCGGACGTACCTGGTTTCTCATCCTGGATGCCCCAATTGCTAACTGCAATGTTGGGCAAATTTCTTTATTCCTTCAAGCTCTGTGTTCCAATCTCTAAAATAGGAATCCTAATTATATATACTCCAAGGGGTTCCTGGGAAGAGTAAATGAGAAAATACTGGCAAAGTGCCTTATCATAGTGCCTGATTGCCTGATACATAGTAAGAGCTCAATAAAATTAGCTTTTATTATTCTTGCAGGTGATCAAAGAAATGCAGAGTCAAACAATGTTGGCAAATGATTTCACACCTACTGAATCGGCAACAACTGTGATCCCCAGTGCCTGAGAGAGTGTGCTGAAACTGGTACATTCATAAATTGTAAACCAGTACAGCTATTTGGAAAAACAATGTACCAATATAGACACAGCAAGAGACTGCAGAGATGGTCCCAACCTTTCACCCAGACCTCCTCTTAATGATTTGCAGGGTTCCAGGCAAGTGTATAAATGGAGCCTCACATACCATATGTATAAGTAGTTTAAAGTTAGAAATCAGGTTACAAACTGTTAAATGAAAATATGTTCTAGCCTCCTGCCTTGGCAAATATACTGTCACCACCACCTGGAAGGGCTCAAGTTAAAAATTCTCAGATGTCTCTGGGTCCTGTGTTGGAACAAGATGGCATGGGGAGAGACAGTTGCCAGCCCCTAGACCCCCTGTCTTTCCAATTCCTAAGTCTGTCCAACATTGAGGGGGCCTCATGTGAATGTGTGTGGATAGCCTAGCCCATGTGTCCAAACTGTGTTCACTACCCCACTGCCTGTGGCCACTCCTCAGATCCGGGTGTGTCTACTGGTGGTGTGATTGGATCTCAGGAGGAGAGACTCAGGGACCAGGGCTGGGCAGGCCCTGGAGATGAACATGGGGCCAGTGGGCAGAGACTGTTGGGAGTCCTAGGCCCCCGGAGAATGTTCTAAAAGGGAGGATGTGGATTTGCAGTTGGCATGTTCCTTTGGCCTGCGGACTCCTCACCAGGTGGGAGGGACACGGCCCAAGGAGGGCCAGGGGGACAGCCCCTGCCTAATCTCACTGCAGTACTCCTTAGAGCCCATCCAAAGGAAAGAAATAGTTCAGCAGAATAAAAAGGTTATGGGCACAAAGATAGTATCACTGCATTGCATTTGACACTCAAAAACCCCAACCTAATGTTCAGCAGTAGGGAAACGTTAAGACAACAATGGTAAAGCTATTCAGAGCAGTAGTATGCTACCATCAACACTGGTACATGTGACAACCATGCCATAACGTGGGATAATGTCTATGTGTAGGTAAATGAACACTGGCAACTGTGCAAACATCTGTGTGCCCTAGGTGAGATGCGGGAGTCAACCTGCAGACATGAGAACAGCTGCCTCCAAGGGGGTTGAACTCTTTCAGGCAGCTGAAATATTTTCCTCCCAAAATTGTCTCTTTCCTGAGGCTGGGGAGAGGCAGGGACTTTTCAGGGTCTAATAGGTAAGAGTTGGCTGGTTAGACTGGAGCTTTTTGTGCAACTCTACTAAGGAGTTGGAGATAAGAACCTGCCGCATGGAAGCCAGAAAAGCACTTTAAATAATCACACTCCCTCTCTGCGTGGGCTGAAGATACCCTTGAGTCCTCCCAACCCTCAGCCCTTTTCCAGGGGCCAGCACACCCAGAAACCATGCATACAGTGTTTGCTCTAGATGCTCAGGATGGTCTCTGCTGCGCTTCTAAAGCTCTGCCATGGGCTGGTATGGTATGGGCCATGTCTCACTGAGTCCTCGCAACAACCTGGTGAAGTGGGAGCCTCAGCATGGCAGACTTGGACACTGAGGAGCTGGTCCGGCATCACACAGTTGGCAAGCAGAGAAGCCAGACTTTGAAACTCTGTGCTTCCATTTGGGCACGTTCACTGGGAAATCAAAAGGCAGTGCTCCCTTTCTCCCCACAAATTGCTTCTAGTGTCCCATGGGTCCAGAGGAACTCAATCAAAATGATATTCTATAGATGTGGGATAGTGGTAGCATGAATAAATCAATAATTGCATTTCTGGGCACTTGACTGTCCCCGTGGTTCTAAAAATGAAAAGACTCTGGTATTTAATTTATATTTTATAAGAATGAAAAAGGCCAGGCACAGTAGCTAATGCCTTTAATCCCAGCATTTTGGAAGGTCAAGGTAGGAGGACTGCTTGAACTCAGGAGTTCAAGACCAGCCAGGGCAACATGGCAATACTCTACAAAAAATTAGCCAGGTGTGGTGGTGCATGCCTATATTTCCAGCTACTCAGGAGACTGAGGTGGGAGGATCACTTGAGCCCAGGAGGTCGAGACTACAGTGCCAAGATAGCGCCACTGCACTCCAGCCTGGGCAACAGAGCGAGATTCTGTCTCATAAAAAAGGCCAGGCGCAGTGGCTCAAGCCTGCAATCCCAACACCTTGGGAGGCCAAGATGGGCGGATCACAAGGTCAGGAGATCGAGACCATCCTGGCTAACATGGTGAAACCCTGTCTCTACTAAAAAAAATACAAAAAAACTAGCCAGGCGAGGTGGCGGGCGCTTATAGTCCCAGTTACTCGGGAGGCTGAAGTAGGAGAATGGCATAAACCCAGGAGGCGGAACTTGCAGTGAGCCGAGATCCAGCCACTGCACTCCAGCCTGGGTGACAGAGCAAGACTCCGTCTCAAAAAAAAAAAAATTGATAATTGTGCTGGGTAAGGAAGGGCTGATTTTAGCACGGAACAGAGTGGGGCAAACAACAACCATCAAGCCAAATCTGTTCCACTGCTTGTTTTTATATGGCCCATGATCTAAATAATGGTTTTTACATTTTTAAATGGTTGGGGGGGAAATGTGAAACTTACATGAAATTCAAGTCTCCATATCTATAAATAAAGTTGTATTGGAACACAGCCTTATTCAGTTGTACATATATATTGTTCATAGCAGCTTCTGCACTATACCAGCAGAGTTGAGGCGTTGTAAGAGGGAGATCATATGGCCTGCAAAGCTGAAAAATTTTACTATCTGGTCTTTTACACAAAGACTTTGCTGACCCCTGAAATGGAAGAAGACTACAGGCCTAGTTATTTAGTGATAATTGAACCCAGCTTTCATTGTTTGAGTAGCTTTTGTATGTCAATTGTTAAGCTTTACTTATCTAGATTACTTCAAATCCTACAAAGTACATATTATCGATCCCCTGAGCAAAGCTAGGATATTAGCTGAAGCCTTAAATTCAAGTTCTTACTATTTTTTTGTTTTCTTTTTTTTTTTTTTTTTTTTTTTTGAGACAGGGTCTCGAGTTCTATTGCCCAGGCTGGAGGCAGTGGCATGATCATAGCACACTGAAGCCTCAAATTCCTGGGCTCATGTGATCCTCCTGCCTTGGCCTCCCAGAGCACTGGGATTACAGTGCCCGGTCTCAAATTCTTACTTCTATACCATGGCAGAGGAGCAGAGCAAGGCCTCTTCAGAAACACGAGTTCTAACCAAGGCAGGGAAAATATATTTAGAGGTCCTGAATACTGAAAACATTATAGTGTACCTTCCCCAGCCACCCCTCTGTATAATCCAAAATATTAAACATTGTTGAACTCAAAACTGAGTGAAAGCAAGTCCAACGGAGTTCTAATTTCCTCCATGATAATTACATGTTTTTCTAAAATAGTATCTATTTTATGAGAATTTTTTGGTGTCCCTAGGTATATACTTGCTTCATTTGTTGGGTGATTAAACCCCAATACTGACCAAAATCTGTTGGCCTTGCTAAGTCTGAGCTCAGGGCACACATGAAGAGTCTCACAGTGTGACAGCCACCTGGTGTGGTGATAGAGTCCTGTTTTTTCCACCAAGAGAGAAGCCATCCCTAAAGAAGTCTCTCATTTAGGAAAGCAGAACGTATTTACTTAAAAAGCCATGGGGCCACCTGAATCAAATGCCTGTCAGACCTTCTCCCTCACCTCAGGTCTGTGTCTCTCTGAGCCCATGTCATGATCAGAGATGTTCCTTAAAGCAGGGCTCCCCAGTCCCTGGGCCTTGGACCAGTACAGGTCTGTGGCCTGTTAGGACAGGAGGTGAGCCGCAGGTAAGCAAGCATTACTGATGGTAATGGCAGGTCGTCTGGAGTGTTTGCTACCATCATACAGGCTGCAGCAGGAAGGTGCAGCTGGGGCTGTGTGCTCCATGAAGCCGGCAGGAACAAGGGACAAGTGGGAGTCCCACCCCTTCTGAGTTGGGGCTGGAGCTCCCTGGGTGCCACTTCAGCTGCCCAAATGGCAGCTGCAGACCCAGGTCTCTCAGATGGGAGCCACGCCCTCCCAGGCACAGCAGGCAGACGAGCTCCTGGGCAGAAGGAGGCAGGTCCTGGTAAGGCCCCACCTTCAAGCCAGGGAGGGTCTGAAGGCTGTGGGCCCAGCTGCCAGTCTGGTGAACGAGAGCGGGAACTTGCGCTGCCTTTTCTGGGCTCGTCCATGGCTGCCCATGGACCAATCAGCACACACTTCTTCCCCTCTGAGGCCCGTAAAAGCCTTGGGCTCAGCCAGAGCAGAGGAAAGGACGGAGAGACACTAGGATAGCCAGCTGCAGAGAGAAGCTACCCTCTCAGCAGGGAACTGCAGATGACACGACAACCAGCCTGCAGAGAGGAGCTACCCTCTCTGCTAGGAGCTAAACACTTGTCAGGACACCCTAGCTACAGAGGACCTGCCCACTGCAAGTCTTCTTTGAGCTGTTCGTCTTGCTCACCCTCCACTTATCCACATACCTTATTCTTCCATGTTGCAGGACAAGAACTCAGGACCCACCAAATGGTGAGGCTAAAAGAGCTGCTGTGACACAAGCAGGGCTGAAACATGCCCCTTGCTTGCCACGTTGTGGGTGAAGAGAAGGAGAGAAGAGCTGTAGCCCTTCAGGGAGCCCAGACTTGGGAGCTCCCTGAGCCACAGTCGTGACTCCCTCTTTGGGGTCCTGTGGTTCCTGGCGGCTCCAAGCTTCTGGGTGCCACTGCATTCCCCAGTGCCAGCCAGGGAAGTGACTTGCAGTGCACACGGTCCAGCCACAACCTTGCAGAGAGCACTGTTGGCACCTGTAGCTGCCTGCCCCACAGCAGCAGCCAGTATGTCTGACTGAGCAGTGACCGGACCCCGTGCTCGCTCACACACCCCTCACTGTTCCACACCTGACTCACCCAGGCCAGTAGTGTGAACTGAGTACAGCCTGCCAGGCCCAGTGGGCCGGAGCAAAACTTGGGCAAAAACATCACTGGCCACAGAGGTTTCTGGCCAGGAAAACAACACCCCAAGGATCCTGTAATATTACCACCTGAGTTCCACCTCCTGTTAGATCAGTGGTGGCATTAGATTCTCATAGGAGCACAAGCCCTATTGTGAACTGTGCGTCTAAGGGGTCTAGGTTGTGCGTTCCTTATGAGAATCTAAGATCACTTAGATCGATGAGATCACTTGAGCCCAGGAGTTTGAGACTAGCCTTGGGAACATGGTGAAACCCCATCTTTACCACAAAATCAAAAATTGGCTGGGTGTGGTGGTGTGCGCCTGAAGGCCTAGCTACAGGGACTGAGGTGGGAGGATCATTTGAACCCAGGGAGGCTGAGGCTGCAGTGAGCTAGATCACACCACTGCACTCTAGCCTGGGTGACAGAGTAAGACCTTATCTCAAAAAACAAACAAAACAAAACCAAAATGGTTTATCTTAAAAAAATGAATATGGTCAATAATTTTTTCTCCTCAGTTCTACTTTAATTTCAAGCACTCAAGTAAGCATCAAGCATCTGATCAGAATGGGAGAGATAGGCAGAGAGAGCTGGGTCTGTTCAGGAAACCACTTCCTTTCACAATTAGGGAAACAACAATTTTTCTTTTTTTGAGACAGGGTCTTGCTCTGTTGCCTAGGCTGAAGTGCAGTGGCACAAATCATAGTTCACTGCAGCCTCGACATCCCGGGTTCAAACAATGCCCTTAACTCAGTCTCCCAAGTAGCTGGGACTACAAACATGCACCATCACGTCTGGCTAATTTATTTTTATTTTTAATTTCTTAGTAGAAACAGGGTCTCTCTAGAAAAATTACAGATGAATTGGACAATTAAATACTGAACCCTGTGGAACAAATGGAAGAGAAAGTGAAGGCCTGTCTATCCCTAGACACTCTTTCTAGAACATCTGTCTTCCTCACAGTCCCCTCTTGACTTCCATGATACCCTAGGCTGCTGGTTTTCCCCCTACCTCTCTGGCCAGTCTTTTTCAGTCTTCTTGGCCAGCTCGCTGTGTCTCTGAGCCCCAGTCCCTATATGTTGGAGTCCTTTTGGGTCTCGAAGTTTTTTTTTTTTTTTTTTAACCCCTTCTCTTTTAGTGTTTTCTTCCTATGAGATCTTTCAGTCTTTAGCTTTTAATGCCACTGAATGTTGCCATTTCTACTCCCATGTTCATAATTCCAGCCCTGACGTCTAGCCTGACACTTAGAGACTGTCCACGGAGGGATACAGGAACAAAGGAAGTGACAGGAATGACAAAGGAAAATATGGGTTTGTGTGTTTCTGCATGTTTCTGTGTCTGTTTGTGTCTCTGTAGATTCTGCACATCCAGAAAAGAATACAAACTAAGAGGCCAACAACATCAAGGGGGGACATATTGCAGCAAATATGAAAAACAAAGAATTGCTATCTTATATACAAAATGTTCATAAAATTAGAAAAGAAACACATTAAGGTTCCAAGAATAAAACAGGCAAGAAGCAGGGTCAGAAAGTTCTCAGAAGAGAAGATACATTTGGTATACAAGCATAGAAAAACGTCCAATCTTAGGACTCACATTAATGCAAAAGAAAGCAAGTAGATACATAGTTATATAAGAGGAACAAAGGTTGAGAAGTTGTGAATGCTGTTGTTGTTGAAGCGAGTGAAACAGGTGCTCTCCCACAGCCAGCAAACTTGTATAGTCCTGTTGGAAAGCAATTTGCTGCATTTGATCCAGTAATTATAGTTGTGCCATAAATCCTAAAGAAATCATTCCATAAGCTAAAAAGCAAACTCTTAAGAAATCATCTATACAGAAGTAGATTAAGTAAGCCTTGATAAATCACTAGACTTTGGAATGTCTCAGATTTTCCTGACAATAGGAATCACCAAAAGTACTTACCATGTGTGCAAGTCCCTCTCCCTGGGAAATTCTGATTCTATACATCTGGGATGGTGCCCAGGAATCTATATTTTAAAAAGGCACTTTAGGCTATTCTTATCTTCAGACAAATTTGGAAAATACTGATAGAGGAAATATAATGAAATGCCATCATGAGGTCATTAAAGCTAATGTGTGCAAAGATCATATAATTCTTTTTTTTTTTTGTCAGACAAAGTCTCGCTCTTGTCACCCAGGCTGGAGTGCAATGGCACAATATCAGCTCACTGCAACCTCCACCTTCCGGGTTCAAGCAATTTTCCTGCCTCAGCCTCCCCAGTAGCTGGGATTATAGATGCCTGCCACCACGCCAGGCTAATTTTTGTATTTTAAGTAGAGACAGGGTTTCACCATGTTGACCAGGCTGGTCTCAAACTCCTGACCTCAGGTGTTCTGCCCACCTCGGCCTCCCAAAGTACTGGGATTACAGGCGTGAGCTACTGTGCCTGGCCACAAAGATCATATAATTCTATGGAAAAATACTTAATGACATTTTGAGTTCCAGGAATGTCAAATGAAATCGCAGGATATAAAAGTCTGTGAAGTATTGGTCTATTCAACAAATAAATATTTACTGAGCACCTACTAAGTGCCAGCCAGGTGGTGGGGAGACAGAAGAGAACAGCTGCCATTTATCCTCATGGAGCTTTGAGTCTAATGGGGAGATAAAGAGTAAAGTTAAGAAAAAAAGAAAACAAACAAACAAAAAATTCCATACTTACCTAACCGCATGGCAATGATCTCTTTACAAACACATTGTCTCCTTCCATGGGTGGAGAGCTGCTGCAGAACCCAACTGCTTTCGGTGGGATTCTAGCTCCATTACTTAGCAAGTGTTTGCAACTCTGCAGCAGGTTAGGAAAGAACTGGCGTTGGAAGGAAAGAGTGTGGTGCATGGATTTGGTAAAACAGTAAGAGTGGCCAGGCGTGGTGGCTCACACCTGTAATCCCAGCACTTTGGGAGGCTGAAGTGGGCAGATCACAAGGTCAGGTGTTCGAGACCAGCCTTACCAACATGGTGAAACCCTGTTTCTACTAAAAATACAAAAATTAGCAGGGTGTGGTGACGCATGCCTGTGGTCCCAGCTACTTGGGAGGCTGAGGTGGGAGAATTGCTTGAACCCAGTGACCGGAGATCACACCACTGCATTCCATCCTGGGCGACAGAGTAAGAATCCATTAAAAAAAAAAAAACAAAAAAAAAAAAACAGAAAGAAAGAGAGAGAGAGAGAAAAAAGAAAGAAGAAAAAGAAAGAAAGAGAAAGGAAGGAAGGAAGGAAGGAAGGAAGGAAGGAAGGAAGGAAGGAAGGAAGGAAGGAAGGAAGGGAGGGAGGGAGGGAGGGAGGGAGGGAGGGAGGGAGGGAGGGAGGGAGGGAGGGAGGGAGGGTAGGAGCAGAAAGAGAGTTAATAAATGACCAGGACTGTTTCTGAATTCTGTATGGTGGGGCAGAAAAGATTTTCTTTAAGGCAACTTCTGGATACCTGTAGACAGAGGTACTGAAAACCCACTGGCGGAACAGCAGCCCTTGTCTGGAGGGACAATGTGGGTCTCCAGAAGCTAATACCACAGGTCAGAGGTCGGATCACCCACCCCAAATCTGGGATCAGTATGAGTCTAGGACTGGGGCAAAAGCCCAGGGTGGGGATAGAGGGCTGTGTGAATTAACCTGCCATTCAGAAACAGCCTCAAGTTTAGGCTTGGTGTTCACTCCAAATGAGATTATGAATACTGTCACAGAGAGTCACCCATAAGATCGAAAAAAAGAAAGTTAACTAGGACTTTTATGCTTGTGTGTTATGACTGAGCTGTATTGACTCTGATGCAGTCTGAATATTTTAAAAATAAATCATACGTTTATCTGGGAACCAGGAAAATTATGTTGCATTATAGTTAGTTGAAGTAAATATTTAATATCCTGGATATGATAGCTTTTATAATTCTGGGTTGGCATTTCTTCCTCGTATCAAAAACTATACTAGGGCCAGTCACGGTGGCTTGCGCCTGTAATTCCAGCACTTTGGGAGCCTGAGGTGGACAGATTACCTAAGGTCAGGAGTTCAAGACCAGCCTGGCCAACATGGTGAAACCCCGTCTCTACTGAAAATACAAAATTATCTAGGCATGGTTACGCACGCCTGTAATCCCAGCTACATGGGAGGCTAAGGCAGGAGAATCGCTTGAACCTGGGAGGTGGAGGTTGCAGTGAGCGGAGATCATGCCATTGCCCTCCAGCCTAGGCAAAAAGAGAGAAACTCCATCTCAAAAAACAAACAAACAAAAACCTATACTAGAATCCTCGAACACTGGAAGTGGTTTGAGCCTGCCTTGACTCTGAGAGGCTATTCCAGGGCAAGAATGCTGCCCAGTACTCTCAAATCCTGCAGAAAAGGGGCTGGTGCTTATTTCCTTAGGGGTATTTCTGTGTAGTTTATCTTTGGTGCTGATGTGGTCCTTTTCAACTTACCATGTTAAACCCGACATTAGGGTTGTGTTAAGAAGAGATGTCACCAAGTGAGGGAGAACCTCTCCTGGGATATGTCCCACCAGGGAGCATATCTGCAGGATCAGATTATAGGAGGTAATAGAGCTGGGGACTTAGAAACAGCAGCAACCATTGACCTATATAAGCTGTCTAGTCTCCTATTTATTTACTCATTCTAAGCACTGTCCATTGGAATTTTTTTAGGAAGGCAGGCTTATTGGTGTGGGCTAGAGAGTTAGATCCTGAGACCTGCTGGTCCTGATCTGTAGGGAGCTGACTGGATGACCTTGGCCCCAGGCCTGCCATAGATGTAACAGGGAAGATGCACTTGGCCATCTCCAAGGGCCACTGCAGTCCAGAACATTCTACATTAATAAGACTCAGAGTGTTTGCCCAATGGCAAAAACAAAAGTCACACCTTCCAACTCAGACCATCCAAACTGTTCAGGAGCTTCCAAGTTTTATTTGTTGAATCCCACAGGTCTATCTTCATTCTAAACTCTTATTCCCCCCAGTAATATATCTGTAATAATCCTGAAGCATGAATATCTTGAAAATAGCTGCAGATGCCAATACTTTCCCAACAGCGCTGATAAAAGAGACCTTTGTTTACATATTCATCATTCAGAGTGCTTTGAGAAATTAGGAAGTAAACTGAGTTGCAATTCTACAAGTTACTTGGCCCTTAGGACTGTCTTCCAGTGTGTGGTGTGTACCTTGTGCCTATTCAGGACCATTCCTATCAAAATGAATTTGTAATACAAACATGTCGTCAGCCAGTGGGACCACAGAATCTCACCTCATCATAAGAGATGCAATCAGAAGTATTGTGCAAACACCTTTCCCTGACAGAATAAGTTCCTGGCAACCCAGTAGCCCCCTGCATAATCAAACAGTAAGCCAGATCCTAAATGGTCTGTATAAATGTAGAATATGGAAGCTGTAGTCAAACAAAAATAGCAATAGTGGGGTAGAAACCAGCACATGGCTTGGAGCCTGCAAACTAAGTTCTCACTACTTGTATGTGACCTGATAAAACTTCAGCCAAATTAAATGTAAAGGAGTTTAATTGAGCAGCGAACGATTTGTGAATTGGGCAGCCCCCAGAATCACAGCAGATTCACAAGAGACTCCAGTGCAGCCACATGGTGGAAGAAGATTTATAGACGAAAAAAAGGAAATGATGTACAGAAATTTGAAGTGAGGTACAAAATGGTTGGATTGGTTACAGCTTGGCTTATGCCTTATTTGGACACAGTTTGAACACTCAGCAGTGTATGAATGGTTGAAGTATGGCCGCTGGGATGGGTCAAGACTTAGCTATTGTTACAGGTGCATACTACTAAGTTAGGTTTTCAGTTTTGTCTGCCTATTAAGCTAGGTTACAGTTCATCCACAAGGACTGAAATACAGAAGTACGGAATCCTTCTCAGGCCATGTTTAGTTTGCTTTAACAGACCTCAGCCTAGAACTGCCCTTAAACCTGGCAAGGGGGGCCCTGCTCTGGTCCCATACTTTCAAGGATCTGCTCTCCTGCAGATGTGGCTCCTTTCTTAGGGGGAAATGTAGGGCTAAGGAATGTATATCTCAAGGCCTGGGCCTCCCTAGTTTAGAACATTCTCTGGATACCCAGGATTCCCTGCTCAAATGTTCTGGGCCTATTTTCAGGACCTGCCCAGGTTCTTTGCTTGGTCCATCCTCCTGAGGGCAGACTATACTGAAGCCTTAGGCTAAAGAAGGGGCAGCTCTTTAGTTGGGGAGAGGGCCAGTGGAACTTGGACTTGTGGGCCGAGATGTGCACCCAGGTGCATGTGAGGCCTTTCTCAGTGCAAGATGGAGCTGGAGGGTGTGGGATGGGAAAGGAGGTGGTATCATGTGCTGTCAGCTGGCTCTCCCCATGCCAATGTGTTCTGTGAAAAAATTCCAAGGAGCCTGAGAACTCTAAACTTGGATCTGATCTTCTAGGTCATAAATGAAGGTGTGCATATATATCAAGGTAGAAGGATATGTTATCTTAAAAAGTTTGTGAGTTTCAGCCAGGCATGGTGGCTCACGCCTGTAATTACAGCACTTTGGGAGGCCAAGGTGGGCAGATTACCTGAGGCCAGGAGTTCGATACCAGCCTGGCCAAAATGGTAAAACCCTGTCTCTACTAAAAAAATACAAAATAATTAGCTGGGTGTGGTGATGGGCACCTGTAATTCCAGCTACTTGGGAGGCTGAGGCAGGAGAATTACTTGAGCCCAGGAGGTGGAGGTTGCAGTAAGCTGAGACCACACCACTGCACTCTAGCCTGGGTGACAGAGCAAGACTCCATTTCAAAAAAAATAAATAAATAAAATAAAATAAAAATAAAAGGTTTGTTAGTTTGATTGGTAATGTTTAAATATTTAGACATGGAGTAGGTGGGTGTCCCACTTGTGATCTTGTTCTGAGTGAAAATGTTAGGGACTGGGCTGCCTTAGGCAAATCTCCCCACCTCTGAGGCTTGGAGATCCTCTGTACCAGGAAGCCTTGAGTTCCTTGAGGGCTACTCGCTGGTCCAACTCTTTCATTCTTTGAATGTTGGCTGATGAGGCTGAAACTGAAGAAGAAAAATGTAGGCAACTTCTTTCCACAGCTGCTTTAGGTGGGATTCTTTTCAGTGCAAGGGACAACAATCTAATTCAAATCACCTTAAGCAAAAGAGAGATTCTTTCTGTTCACTTGCTTCGGACATGTTCATATTTAGTTACTCAAACACCATGTTGTCCATAATTTATTCCTATTTCTTTTTCTGTTTTTGTTTTTTGAGATGGAGTCTTGCTCTGTCACCCAGGCTGGAGTGCAGTGGCGCAATCTCGGCTCACTACAACCTCTGCCTCCAGGGTTCAAACAATTCTCCTGCCTCAGCCTCCTCCTGAGTAGCTGGGACTACAGGCATGTGCCACCAAGCCCAGCTAATTTTTGTATTTTCAGTAGAGACAGGGTTTCACCATGTTTTCAGGCTGGTCTTGAACTCATAACCTCAAGGGATCCACCTGCCTCAGCCTCCCAAAGTGCTGCAATTACAGTCATGAGCCACCATGCCCGGCCCCTAGTTCTTGACTCAGCTTTTTTTTCTCTGTTGGCTTCATTGTGGGGCAAGCCAAGATGGCCAAGAGCAACTTTAGGCTTGAATTTGGCAACTTCAGCGGAAGAGAACATTCCTTTCCTAATAGGTTCAGCAAAAATCCTAACTAAGCCTCTCATTGGCCCATGCTCATCCTCTAAACAAATCATTGTGACTCACCTGCCAGGAAGATGGGGGAGTGGAAGATGGTGGACTCGCTTGAACCACAGGACAGTGTGGGGTAAAGGGTATTTCCAAAAGGCAAAGAGGGGTTCTGATGCTGGAAGAAGGATGCTATGCAGGCAAAATCAACAGATTTTTCACCAGCAATTCTTATCACGTGAACTGTGAGGACCAAGGAAACAGAAACATATAAATATTTATGAAAGACAGAGATGAAATGGTGTGGTGGAAAATTGTGCTAGAGAAGCCAATCCCGCCCCCCTCCCAAAGCAGCCACACCACACGTAGCGAGCTGTGGGTCAGGGGTACCCACTCTACCCTCTCCTTGGCTCCAAAGCAGATGTTCACTACAGTCAACTTAGACATTGTGACTCAGAGACTGAAAGTTCTATCAGGCACTTGGACTGAGGATCTACATGGAGATAAGCAGAGAAAGGTGCTCTGTGAGAGAATAAAGCAGAAATGCAAAGAACGCTAGAGACCAGGCAGCCCCAGATGAAAAAAGAGATATGACTCCTTCCCTCCAGCCAGTGACTCCAGCGCCTTGCAAGACTCAGCTGTATTTCCTGCCCTTGGCAAAAACTCCTGGGTCCTTCCAACATGTTTTCCTTTGTGTGTGTGTGTGTGTGTGTGTGTGTGTGTGTGTGTGTGTGTGTGTGCGCGCGCGCGCGCACGTTAAAGCTGGATTTAACAGTTTGCTGTTCCACAAACCACAAATAAAGCACAATAAAAACATAAAGGCGGGGAAATGCTGTTTTTTCTTCTAACATGTAAGAATTGAGTCAGGTGTTTCTCAAGACTGTTTGATTTTTATCTTAGTTTTTCACAAACATCCAGAGAAGGGGTAGGGAAGGGTGCACATGACAAGGCAGCTGAGTTCAAGGTCTGGAGCAAGAAGCTCTGCATCGCTGTAGCTCTGATGGGAACGGAGACCCTCTGGGCAGAGCTATGCAGGGAAATGCTCATTACTCTGTACCCCCTACCCCAAGTCTGCTTTTGCCAAGAGGTGGATTGAGCTGTGCTAGCACCAATGTGGAGAGTTTTGGACATCCAGGCCATATCTGTAGCAGCTGTGGCTATCTTGATGCATAAGCTACATTCTCAAAGAATTTCACGTCAAACCAGTGGTTATAAACGGAACCCGATTTTCAGTGCTTGGAGATAACCTACACACTTCTGTTAAAATCACTTAGCAAAGTGAAATACAACCTGTTTATCAGCATTTATGTAAGGCAATATTTTAAAAATCAGAAAAAAACTTTTTTTAAAGGCAAAGTTGACAAGACAAGCTGGATGAATCAAATTTCTGCTTTGTTCTGCTTTCACTAATTCCTGACAGAGCCAAGTTGAGGCCTGATTATAAAGCTGTGCTTCAGCTCCCTTAGCAAATCTGTTGCTGGAAGAGAAGGAGCAAGCACTTACTTTTTGAAAGTAAACTGTATTTTAAAAGCACCAGGGCACAGGTCTATTTAAAAGAACAATGGGGTGAGTGGCACTCTAATGATGGACTCCAGCTTGGGGGCTTTGACTATCCTAGTTCCTTCTTGGGTCCCTTTTGGCTGAGAGTGAAGCAAATAAACAAACACCCCCTGATGGAGAGGTCCTTAACCAGGGTGTGCAGCAGCATCACCTGGGGAGCTGTAGCCTAGAACACACGCCCAGCCCCACCCACCAGCATTACTGAGAGGGGAAGGGATCCTGGCTGTGTGAGCTGGAAAAGCTCCCCAGGTGATTCCGCTTCAAGCTTCTGGTTAAGCACCCAGGCTAATGAGCCTTATTTAAAAGCTCAGGTTACTCAGCAAAATCTGTTGCTTTTAAAATGGACCACCTTTAGAAAAACCAGCAATGTTGCATGCCAGGATGGGACTCTCTCCCCGGAAATGAAAAAAGCAACCCCTGAGAAACGGCGCTGGGACAATAGGAGGGCCAGTGGCTTCTCCTCACATCCTAGGAAGGAAAATCAAAGGGGGAGGCTGCAGGGAGTTAAATGACTTAGTATGCAGCTAACCAGCCTTTTATTTAACTTGACATGCCAGGTAACAAAGCTATTACTAAGTGATAATTTCTTAATTGAAAGGGGGAAGAGAGATTTGTTTTATATTTTCAAAATAATCTATAATGAGCATTACTAATTTGACAATCAGAATTTGTGTGTGTGTGAAAAATGACTATTTTGAGCTGTTAAAAGGGAGGGTGAGCAGACCTGCATACGGCAGCTTAACTTGCTGTGTTTTTGCCTTTGGTAGCCGGTGTCTGATAGTGCATGACTGAAAGATGGTGTGGTTGATTCTATTAGTGTGCAACTGTTCGCAGGCATTTTACCTAGAAATCACTTGTGCCATCATGGCCATAGTATTTTTACAGCCTCATCTCTTACTGAAGTGTACCTCTAGCTCTGAGTTCAATCACAATGAACTAATTTGTAGTGTCTCAGTCATCCATGCTTTGCACATGCAATTTCCTCTCCATGGAATATGAAATACCTCCCCTTCCCTCCTCTTCCTTCCCTTCAGCTTCCAGACTCCTGCCAACAAGCTTATAAGTCACCTTTCAAATCTCAGTTCTCCTCTGAGACCATCTCTTACTCCACTTGCAAGACTCCGGGGCTCCATCTATCTCCTGTGATCCCTGGACCAGGCACCCTAGACTGTCATTATAGCAACTCATTGAGTGTATTACGATGGTGTGTTTTTGTGCCTGTCTCCCCATCATTCATAATAGTCGACATGCACTTGGTAGATGTCATCATTTGATCACTGCAGCAATCCTACAGGGTACCTTTTACTGTGACTCCCATTTCCCAGTGGAAGAAACTGAGGGTCAAGCATAGTAGCCTGCCCAGCTCTCACTACAAGTAGATGGTTTACCTGTGATATAATCCAGGTTCATCTTGCTTCTGAGTTTGTGCTCTTAACTGCCATGTGAGCAAACTTCAATCAGAAACTGTCTTTTCTTTTCTTTTGAGACACAGTTGCTCTGTCGCCCAGGCTGGAGTGCAATGGCATAATCTCAGCTCACTGCAACCTCCACCTCCCAGGTTCAAATGATTCTCCTGCCTCAGTCTCCCGAGTAGCTGGGACTACAGGCGCCCACCACCACGCTCAGCTAATTTTTGTATTTTTAGTAGAGGTTTCACCATGTTGGCCAGGTTAGTCTCGAACTCCTGACCTCAAATGATCCACCTCGGCCTCCCAAAGTGCTGGAATTACAGGCGTGAGCTACCGCACCCTGCCTGAGAGAGACTGTCTTTTCAATTTGTATCTTCAATGCCCAGCCTACAGGAAGTGCTCAATGGATAATGATGGATAATTATTTGGCAGTTATCCATTGCCAAAAGAATGGATAACGTCACTGCTACCGGCTTTGGCAGATCTCACTCCAGGTAAATCATCCTGGGGGCATTAATTACCTGCTGGAGTTCCCTGGTTAAAACACCTGTGACACCAGCCTACACATACGCACAGGGCTCTGAGGTGATTTTTTTTTTATGACAATAAAGACATAAAAAGATATAAGGTGAACCTACGTGGGCTGCTTATAGCACTGTCAGTTATGTGTGTGTTTTCATTTGCTTGAAAAACTGAGGATATTAAAATAAATATGACTCTATTCCATCTACTTGAGATTGTCATTTTTTTTTATTCGGAACAGAATTTAAGAAATGCTGACTTTATTAACAACATTGGCATAGGACAGTAGCAGATTGGATTAAAATACTGTATCAATGTTGAATTTACTAAAGTTGATCACCGTAGTACAGTTTTGGAAGAGAATATCCCCATTCTCAGAAAATATATACTGAAGCATTTAGGGGTAAAGGGCTGTAATGCACACAACTGACTCTTAGATGTCTCAGAAAACAAGCGTGTATGCATGTGTGTGGTTTGTATGTGTGTCTGTGTATGAGGAAGTGAAAGGGACTAATGTTAACAACAGATGACTCTGTGTAAAAAATAAATGCATATCCTGGCCAGGCACAGTGGCTCACACTTGTAATCCCAGCACTTTGAGAGGCTGAGGCAGGTGGATCACTTGAGGTCAGGGGTTCGAGATCAGCCTGGCCAACACAGTGAAATCCTGTCTCCACTAAAAAAAAAAAAAAAAAAAAAAAAAAAAAAAAAAAAAGCTGGGCGTGGTGGCATGCGCCTGTAGTGCCAGCTACTTGGGAGGCTGAGGCAGGAGAATCACTTGAACCCAGGAAGTGGAGGTTGCAGTGAGCCTAGATCGCTCCACTGCACTCCAGCCTTGGAGTGTTTTGGAGTTTGTCCACCTCAAAAACAAAACAAAGAATGAATGCGTATTCTTCATATTATTCTTATTTTTACAAATGTTCTGCAAGTTTGAAATTATGTCCAAATGAAGAATTAAAACAAATTGCTGACCTTGGAAGAAATGAACATCCCTGAGAGGAAGGTGTAATGAGAGTGTTTCTTTGAAATACAGTGAGCAAGAGCTGGTAAGGCTGGTCAGTGCCTGACAGTGGAATGAGGTTTCTTTCGGGCTGACTTGTAATGGCTGGTTTTCTTTACCTATTGATGTGTCTTGAATATGTTTACAGTTCAGCTGGCCCAGTTCTCTGAGAGGCAATTGGGTTTCCTTGCAGATGTGCCGCTGGGAGGACAGTGGTGCCTGTGCCTGGAGAAGCCCCTGGCCACGTGCTGGGACAGAGGGACATATGGTGGCACGACTCCAGCCACAGATGCAACTCCCTCAGGAACAGTGGGGCCTGCAGTTGGAAGGGGCCCCCTCCGGCTCGCAGCGCTGTGTGGACAGTAGCATCTGTGTGACTGCAAACTCGCCCACTGTGAGTGGGAACAGTCAAGGCTATCTGTGGCCTTGCATCTGCTGGTCCCATTCACCCGGGCAACACTGTGCATGGCCAATTCTAGACCTCCTGGACGCAGTACATGCAACTCAGCATTAGAATGTCAGTTTCAAAGTACTAGAATGACATTTTGCTGTTACAGTCACCCCACAAGCATTTTCTGAGCATCTTCTACTTGGGATTGCTTCCTTTTTGCTAGGGACTGTGTCACGTGCATACACATAGCATTTTATTTTTAGCTCTCATGCTGACTTTATTGAACACGGTGCAGTTAATATGCCCCCAATTTTCCATAAGTAGAAAACTGTGACACAGAGGTTAAGTGGTTTCTGAGCTAACGTAGAAAAAATGTGTAGCAGAGATTTCCTAAACAAACTTGCAGCCTGGCAGGAGGGGTAAGAAGACGCACAAGGAACACTGGACCAGGTGGAAGGAATGGGGTGCCAAGAGAGACCCAAGGTCTTGGTTGGGAGGTGAAAAGGAGTGTGGCCCCTTTTGATTCTGGGGTAGGAGGCTTTATTTGGGAGGTGGCATTTGTGTGGAGCCTAATAGGATGATAAGAATTTTGAAAGGAAAATCATAAAAAAGAGCTTTCCAATGGAGTCGAGAGAACATGGTAAAAAAACAAAGTAGGAATTGAGATCATAACAACTGTCATTTATTGAGTTTTTTCTATATGCTAGGAACTGTGAAAGGTGCTTTAGATAAACCAACTCATTGAAACAGGAGTTTTCTGAAGTGAGCCCTATTACCATCCTCATTTTAGGGTAAATGGAGGCATCCATGGAAGGTTACATGCATCTAGTGTGGTGACAAAGCCCACAAGCTTAGAAAGTACTTCATGATAATAGTGAAATGATAATCATAATAGGAAAAAGGAGGGAGAGGAGGAGGAGGGAGGGGGAAGAGGAAGAGGAGTGGGGGAGAAGGAGAGGAACATAAGGAGAAGGAGGAGAGGAGGGGAGGGGGAGGAAGGAGGAGCAGGAGGAGGAAGAGTGGAAGGAGAAGGGGAAGAAGAAAGAGGGGAAAAAGGGGGAAGAGGATGAGAAGAAGGGAGAGGAGAAGGAGGGGGAGGAGAAGAGGAAGAGGGGGAGAAAAGAGGGAGGAGAGGGAGGAGGAGAAGAAGGGAGGGAGGAGGAGGAGTGGGGGACAAGGAGGGAAAGGAGAAGGGGAAGAGGGAGAGAAGGGGGAGGAGGAGGAATGAGGAGGAAGAGGAAGAGAGAGGAAGAGGAGAGGAAAGAGAAGGGGGGAAGGGAGAGTAGAGAAAGGAAGAGGAGGGAGGAGAGGGAAGAGGAGGAAATGAGAAGAGAGGGGAAGAGAAGGGAGGAGTTGGGGAGGAGGAGGGGGAGAAGGGAGAGGAGAGGGAGGAGGAGGAAGGAAAAAAGGGAGGGAGAGGAGGAGAAGAAGTAAGAGGGGGAGGAGGAGGAAGAGGAGAGGGTGGAGTGGGGTTAGTGGTTAGTCCTGGAGGCATCAGAAGCTTCTCTAGGGAGCCTGGTTTCTATCCTACTCTGCCTTAGCCTTGAGCAAGCAGGCAGATAGCATTAGTATTCACTCCTTGCTTGGGGGCACTTGAAAAGTTTATAAAAAGTTGTAGGCTGTTAGGATAAAAGATGCTCTGGAGACAAGACGGTGCATCTTCCTCAGTCACTTCCTCATTCTTTTCTCAGCTCTGATTCTGGTGTTTGATGTTTACCCAAACCCGGCAAAGAAAAAAATCCCTCTACTCACTGTGCGGTTTGTAGGTAACTTAAAGGAAATGCATTCAGGTGGTTACTTGCCCGGCAGGGTGCAGGGATGGTGTGGGATGCAACCAACCCCTCAGAGGGCAAGGGCAGCTCATTCACAGTGGCCAGGATCCCTAGGGCCGCCTCGGGCGTCTGTCCCACAGCACAGGACACTCTAGTGAGGCACTGGAAACTCAGCCCAGGGCGTGCCAGGTCCCACGGGCGCCTTCCAGCCTGGGACACCTGTGCCAAACCTGAACAGGGAAGGTGCAGAAAAGCGTGTGTGTGCTAAAATATAAATTAACAATTAAGGGTTTCCTCTGCTGGATATTCTCTGCAGTGGGGAGGAGCGGTGGGAGAAAGAGGCTGTTTTTGCCGCTTGGGGTATGTTTGCCCAATTGGTAAAGGTAAAATCGTTCTTTTCCAAAGGAAAGTTGTGTGGGAGTTGCTTCTTTACTGAAAACAAGGAAAAGCATTAGTGAAAAGATGTAAGATCAACAGACAATCAAAAATGCACACTGCCAGTGTTAAGGGCACAAGCGAATTTTCCTTATAGGATTCTCAATACACAGCTATTTTGAAATAAAATGCTTCTGGGTCTTCCCTGCCTAAACCCATGTGGAGAATACTAACAGCCGGGTACAAACTTCATTAAACTGGCCACAGCTGAAAGGAGCTGGTGCCAACCCACTGCTTTTCGCTGACCAAAGTATCTGGCTGGGTTTTTGCCCTCATTCTGAAGTGACTGCTGCCCATCCCCTAAACCTTGAGCATTGTTTTTCTAGACATCTTCTAGTGTAGGGTAATTGGAAGAAAAGTAATGGAATATATCCCTGCCTCTTCTATTTCATGGTGCAGGGACACTGAGGGGAAAACGAGTTTCCTATAAGTGCTTGGAGATCCTCCCCAACTCCACCTTCTGATTTCCATAAGCATTTGGCATCAGAGTCTTCTGGTAAACCCCCCAGCTTCTATAATTGGACAATTGGCTTTGTATCACGGCAGGAATTCGTGCCTCTCAAGTTTCTAGGGAAGCTCTACGGCAGCAATAAAGTAGTAGAGTTGTTTGAATAAAAGTAGCTTCTATGCTTGTAGGAAGCATACCCAATTCCAGTTAGCTGTATGAGATGCATCCATTTTGGAGGTTTGTGAAAATACGCAAGGCTCCTGTCTTCAGGAGAAAAACAGATTTACATTCCTCCCTGTCTCAGCAGGGAGCCTTCAATCAAAGGCAACCAACAAATCAACACATGATTATGTCATCACATTGGTCCTGGTTTGTAATTATACATTTATTTGTGTGTGATCAATGCTAGTCTCCTCACTGGATTCTAAACTCCCTGAGAGCTTTTCTGTCTTAATTACCCTGAACTCCAGTGCCCACACAGTACCTGGCACATAGGTCATGCTGTAAATATCTGTGGAAAGAAGGAAAAAATGGAGAAAAGGAAGGGACGAAGGAACAGAATGGAGAAAGGAAAAGGGAAGAAAATAAATGTTCCAGGTGGAAGGATTTTTTTTTTTTTTTTTTTTACAATCATCCTGTCCAACAGTATATTCAAAGATATACATAAGATGGAGAAAATAGTCCTTGTCTCAATAGTTATTTTATGTTATTTTCTAACTCAAATAGTTAAAAGTCATTTGTAGGTCCCTGCTCTGGGCCCATGCTTTGCAGGATCTCACTATTGCTGTCCTCAGCTGTGCCCCTTCCTAGAGTATGAAGTCCCGGTGGGACTTTAAGCTTATTCTCCCCTTCCCCTTCCTCAGCATCTGTGTGGACTTCTCCCTGACAGTTCACCCAGGTCTCCACCACAAGTGTGCATGCCCTAGGCCCAAGGGGTGTCCAAGGAGTGACTATTTGCAGGGGATGAGGCATGGATGGAACTGTGGTGTGCCTGAGACCCTCTCTCATTGTGGGATGGAGCCCGCAGTGCAGTAGAGGGAAAGAAGGGAGGTGTGAGTTATGGCTCTTGACCCAGGCCCGCCTCTCTCTGCGTGGCCAGGGTTCAGGGCAGAACCTCAGGAGGCTGGAGGTTGTAGATTCTAACCTGGCCTTTCAGGTCATGATGAAGGTCTATTTGTCAGGGTAAGAGGTTCAAACCTCCTGCAATAGTCCTATTTAGCATCTGATAGCTTGGTTTATAACTTTTGAATATTTAGATACATTCCATGTGGGCAAATAGGAACACACACACGTATATATGTATATGTGTGCATTTATCTGTGTGTGTGTGTACATGTATAATTCTAAAGTTCACCCGTCAGTGTACCTTGATGATGAAAAGTGAGGGAGGACCCTGACTTTGGACAGCATGGATCTGCCCGCCACTTACCAGCTAAACTGTTTCCTTAGGGCAAAAATAGAGATAACAATAGTACCTATTTAGTTGGATTCTTGAGATTATTAAAAGAGAGTAACTAACATACTCCTAGAATATAAGTGCTCCATGCATATTATAAACTAAATTTTTTTTCCTGCTCCTTTCACTTCATGCATGAAGACATATTCACTCACTCATAAATACTTGCATTGTATCTATTATCTATCTATCTATCTATCTATCTATCTATCTATCTATCTATCTATCTATCAATCACTCTGTTGCCCAGGCTAGAGTGCAGTGGTGTGACCCTAGCTCACTGTAGCCTTGAACTCCTGTGCTCAAGCAATTCTCCCACCTCAGCCTCCTGAGTAGCTGGAACTACAGATGTGCACCATCACGCCTGGCTAATTTTTGCATTTATTTGTAGAGACGAGCTCTCACTATGTTGCCCAGGCTGGTCTCGAACTCCTGGGCTCAAGTGATTCTCCTGACTCAGCCTCCCAAAGTGCTGGAATTAGGGGTGTGAGCCACCATACTCGGCCATTATGTGTATTTCTTATTCAATCTGAGAACTAACTATTTTACTATTTACTATTTTAGTTCAAGTTGATTTCCCTTTAAAACATACACACCAAGTTTATGGGTATTGATACCAGTGGTTTCCCAGGTGGTGTTTTTTTGTTTGTTTGTTTTTAACGGATTCTCATTCTGTTGCCAGACTGGAGTGCAGTGGCACTATCTTGGCTTACTGCAACCTCTGCCTCCTGGGTTCAAGTGATTCTCCTGCCTCAGCCTCCCGAGTAGCTGGGACTACAGACACGTGCCACCACGCCCAGCTAATTTTTGTATTTTTAGTAGAGATGGGGTTTCACCATGTTGGCCAGGATGGTCTTGATCTCTTGAACTCATGATCCGCTCACTTTGGCCTCCCAAAGTGCTGGGATTACAGACGTGAGCCACCACGCCTGGCCTCATATAGGTATTTCACAAAATGATTTCCTCCATTAGGATCATATTCAAAAAGCCCTTCCCGTACTCCACAATTACAGAAACAGTCACATACATTCTATTTGATTCTTCTCTATGATTTCATTTTTGAAACTTAATTCCTTAACCCACCTGGAATTTATTGTGGTGTGGCTGTGAGGTTAAGAAAAAAAAAATTCAATCTAATATAATGTTTCTAAAAAGCCAGTTGTCTCAGCATCATTTTTGGAATAATCTTTCCCCTCATTCATTTACATTTCTACCTTTGTCACATAGAAAATACTTTTTTTCCAACTTGGGTTTCTTTCTAAACCTATAAGTCCATTTTAATGATCTAGTTAACTTTTGATGCCAGTATATACCGTTTTAAGTTTTGCAGTTGCATAACATAGTTAATACAGAAGAGTGCAAGGGCTGCTTGTTTTTCTTCTTTTTCCTTTATTTTGGGTGGCGGGGAAGGGAACAGGGTCTTGCTCTGTTGCCTAGGCTGGAGTGCAGCGGCGTGATTACTGCTCACCACAGCCTCAACCTCTTGGGCTCAAGCCATCCTCCCACTTCAGCCTCCTGAGTAGCTGGGATTACAGGGGTGCACCACCAGGACCAGCTAATTTTTTTTTTCTTTTTTTTTTTTTGTAAAGACAGTGGTCTTGCTTTGTTACCCAGGCTGGTCTCAAACTCCTGGGCTCAAGCCCACCTCAGCCTCCCAGAGTGCTAGAATTACAAACATGAGCCACTGTGCCTGGTCATTTTTCTTCTTTTTCAAAGTTGATCAATTATGTGAACATTAACACTAGAATCTGCAAATGTCACTTCCTGTATCAGCAACGAGGAAGCACCCTTATTTTATAGATAAAATAAGCACCTTATTTTACAGATGAGGAAACCGAGCAAAGAAAGAAGAGACACTTGCTCAAGGTCACAAAAACAAGGTAGGTCCAGGAACAGTGAGACACAGGTAGTCTAGCTGCAGGGACCATGATCATAAACTTTGCAAAGTGGGGCAGACCCAAGCTCAGAATCAACCTCCTTCAAGTCAGAACATTTTCTCTGCATATCTATTATTATTGACTTCTTGGTATTGGTTTTATTTATTTGGTTGTTTTATGATTTCATATGTTTCATTGTGTTTTGTTATATACTTTCTATTTATAATGCTTCTTAAAATTTTCTGAAGAAATTTACAGACTATTTTCTTTCTTCTATTCTCAGATGTGGAACTTATCATGTTCATACTTTAAACTCTTTGGCTAGGTTTACTAATAATTGTGCTTACCCAAAAGCACTAACAGCTACTTCTTTGGTTTTCAAGGTCAGTGAATCTTCATATGGCCGCATACACATTTTAGTACAATGATAACTGGAGAATTTTAATAAATAAAGTTGTAGAAGATACGGTTTATGAACATAAAATGATTCTATTATTAGATAAAATTTCAACCGCACTGTGACGTAATTTTTATTGTTTTAATTAAATTGCATGGAAAAGAAACAATTTTATCATGAGAATAAAGAGGATGATCGTTCAAAGTTATTTGTGAGAATATCGTGGCTGTACTGCATTAGCATCTTGACTTTTAAGGTGATGTTTAATAGAGACACAATAATTCTTTAGGTCATAAAGGCAATTCTTGCTGTTTTAAAAAATGTTATGAGAACAGGTGTGATCACATAAAGTATTAAAAAAGGTGAAAGAATTTTCAATATTTTCCACTCTATATTCTACTGCTTTATAAGAAGACTGACAAGAAAACCCACATTTCACTAGATCGTATCTACATCTCACTGGCAGGAAAGAAGAGCCCATATGAGCTACCTACCTAAGTAGTAACTATTATTCCTACTTTACAGATGACAAAACCAAAGCTCAGAGGCTAAGTGACTAGTTGAATGTCAACAGACCAACTGAAGAAAACTCAAAATGTCACCACTCACCAAATTCACCTGTCTATCCAGCCAGTGCACACATCCTTGGCAGATGTCTCCCAATTAAGCGGAGTGTGTGTGTGTGTGTGGGCACAGTAAGGTGGCCCACCATGCCTGCAGGCAGCTCTAAGCTTAAGGAAGTTCTTATCCTATTCCGGTATCCATCTTCCCCTAATATCTATCTATGTTCGGCCCTATGGAGTAGAAGCTTCCCATTGAGTAGTTTTTAAATATTGGAAAACTACCAATTTCCTCCATCGGTTACTATCCCTTTCCAATTGTGACTGTTTTAAACTTCATTTACCGAGTATTTTTGACTATGTGGCATTTTACCTTGTATTTATTTATTATTAATCTCATTGTCATTCTCAACTCTGAGGAATAAATACAATTAGCCTCTGTCTAAAAAGTAATAGTTTCTTTAATTATTTCTTTTATATGATGATTTTGAGTGCTTTTGCAGTCCTGGCTGTCTTTTTATGAGCACATTTCTATTTGAGAAAGTCAGCAGGAATCTGGATTCTGGAGTCACTGAAGTCCCAACGCTAGTTCCAACTCTTCCTAGAAACGTGATCTTAGAAACGTTAATTTATATAACAGAAATGATAATACATATATTACAGGTATGGTGTGAGAATTAAATGAGAAGGTGTCCATGTATTGTTCCCAACTGGTTTCATGTGCCAATGCATACTGCTCATTTTATTTTGCTTTATTTCCATGCTATTGAGGTCCTTTTAAGAATATTTGCCCACTGTGGCCAGACGCAGTGGCTCACACCTGTAATCCCAGCACTTTGGGAGGCCGAGGTAGGCGGATCACAAGGTCAGGAGATCGAGACCATCCTGGCTAACACAGTGAAACCCCATCACTACTAAAAAAAAAAAACAATGTAGCCGAGCGTGGTGGCAGGCACCTGTTGTCCCAGATACTCGGGAGGCTGAGGCAGGCAGGAGAGTGGCATGAACCTGGGAGGCAGAGCTTGCAGTGAGTTGAGATTGCGCCACTGCACTCCAGCCTGGGCGACAGAGCAAAGCTCTATCTAAAAAAAAAAAAAAAAGAAAAGAAAAAAGAAGAAAAAGAAGAATATTCGCCCACTGTGGAACGACTTTTGCTGCCGGTGACTCCTCTGTCTCCCCCAAGCAGGGTTATATAGTTCCTTGAGACATTCCCTTCACCAAAAGGCATTCCTTAGCTCAGGGAAAGGAAAGTGGAGAGGAATGGTGAGTGAGACCGTCTTTAAATGCCCTGAACTACTGCCCCCTTCCTTATTGTCTACTATGTAGATTTGGGGAGTGATTCTCTTTGCAAACTCTTAGGTTTGATATCAGCAATATTGACCCATGAGACTACCCCAAAGCCAAAGCATGAAACATAGAAGGTGTTCAGTAGGGACAATACCAGATTTCCTTAAATCACAAAGCAAGAGAGCACATCACACTGGATGTCTCACTCTGGCTTCCTGCCCCGCTCCATATCAACAGGCAATTGACATTGGGGGGGCCATTTCCTATTCTGGCCTTCAGCTTGCGGTTACATGAGAGTGTTGGACCACACACTCTCTAGCATCCTGCGATTCTAACTTTCTATGGATTTCATCAGTTTTATAGATATGAGTCCAACCTACGACTTTGGGAAACAAATGATTCAACTGCAAAAAACACTTGAATCCCACTGATCTATTTTATCAGGAAGAAAAAATGACACCTTCTTCCTGAAGATTGTTTCCGGGCTCCTTGAATTCTGAGAGATTTTACAACTACTTTCTATTTTTCTTACTCCTTTCTGCTATTGCAAAATGGTTATTACCAATTATTAACTAAGTGATGTTTAATTTTAGAAGTCAAGCTACTTGTAAGGGCCCATATAAATGTGTGCTAGGGTTAGCTTTAGATTTGTTTTCTGCTTCTATTTACAGCAAGGACAGGATTGAGAAGAGGTTTTATTTTATTAAGCTTTTCAGCATGATTTAATTTTTTAAACTCAGCACGTATTACTTTAAAAAGTTAACTGAATAAAGATGTATGTTCATAACTTGAACCATACAGAAAAGTAAAATACAAATAAAATTGTGATCTCATTACTTAAAGAATAACATCGTTGGCCATGCACAGTGGCTCACACCTGTAATCTCAGCACTTTGGGAGGCCAAGGCGGGCACATCACTTGAAGTCAGGAGTTCAAGACCAGCCTGGCCAACATGATGAAACCTCGTCTCTACTAAAACGCAAAAAAAATTAGCTGGGCATGGTGGCGTGTGCCTGCAATCCCAGCTACTTGGGAGGCTGAGTCAGGAGAATCACTTAAACCCGGGAGGCCAAGGTGGCAGTGAGCAGATCGCGCCACTGCACTCCAGCCTGGGAGACAGAGCAAGACTCCATCAGAAAGAAAAGAAAAGAAAAAAGAAAAGAAAAGAGAAGAAGGAAAGGAGGAACAAAGGAAGGAAGGAGGGAGGGAGGGAGGGAGGGAGGGAGGGAAAGGACCATTGTTAAAATTTTGATGCAATTCCTTGTAGCCTATTCATTCACTGTTTCTAATGCTTAGTAAGTGTTTAGTAACACATACATACACACTGCAAATTGTCTCCTTTCTTCTTCACTCAACATAAGGAAAGCATTTCCTATATTATTAAAACATTTTTAAAAATGTGTGTGTGTTACATGTGTTATATGTCACACACACTGTAACCACACAAAGACAACAGGAGAACATCAAAAATCAAGATGCTTTCACGTCTCCTCACACATGTGATTCTTATAATCCTGTGTGAGAAGCAGGACTGGAAATATTTTCAACTTCCAGCTGAAAATGCATAGCTCAGAGACAGGAAGGAACTTAACGTTGGTTAAGATCACAGGCTTGGGGTACCACATACCAGCTGTATGACCCTGGGCACAATAATGGATCTAAGATTTGTGTACCATGAAGCCTATATCATTTTAGAGGTTCTCCTTAAGGAAAATAATAAAAAATTTACTTGTGAAAATTTTAGTGATTTCATGTGATCTTGTAAGTATATTGCCAGGACCTCTCCCAGGGCCATGGAAGGGTCTGTGTTAAGTGAGGAGCCCTGTAGCTTCATTTCACCTGCTTGGAGGCAAATCTGCCTCTGTTTGGGTAAGTGACTTACTTTCATCTGTAAAATGGGGATCATAAAAGTATTTGACTCTGAGTAGTTAGAAAGATTAAACAAGATACTGTATTGTAAAGTATTTTGTAAACTTCCTGGCACATAATAAGCACTTAAGGGTCACCTGTGATTACTGTTATTCAAAATCGTGTCATTGTGGCTGGTGTCATTTGAGCTACTTCCCAGAGACTGAGCGATTTATGTACATACTTAAAGTTACACCTTCAAGATGGTACAGCTTGGCTCATTTAATAAGTATTTATAGAGTTCCTGCTAGATGCTATGCACTGTGCTAGGCTCCAGTCTCAATTCATTCTCACACCACATTCATTAGAAGCACAATTCAGGTATCCCCTCCTCTGGGAAGCCCTTCTAGGACCCTAAGTCGACTCACTACTATCTGGGCACTTATCTCGCTCTGTGACTGGGTTTGGACATGACCAGTATTCAAGGAAAAGACACTCTCCTGCCCCTCTGCCACCCTGTTCATTTCAGTTCAGTATAATCGATACTTTTCTCTATGCCTATAATACATTATGGAGGTGCTCAATAATCTTAAATGAGTTGACTGAGAATGTGTTTGTTCTCACAGGAAGATTTCAGTTTCTTTTGCAAGCTATTTAATTTGTAAAAGTAAGCAAGATGTGCGCGAAATAGTTTGAGACATCTGAAAACAAAACAAGGTTGCCTCGTTGTTCATCTCGTTTTTGTGTGATAGCTTTACTTTTTCTCATTTTATGACAACTGAAATTCTCTATTATATTGCCAGACCTCATTCTGCAAGCTTCTCTCTTGTGCTAATAAAAAATATTATGGCCACATCGGGAAGTCCTTAGGGAATGTGTTCCGCATCGGGAAAAGTAGTTAAGCTCTGGGGTCCTAAGGGAGCCTGGGAAAGTCTATCCAGAAACTATGGGGTTAGGATGTATTATCTATTTAAAAACAGAACTGGACTTTGCAAGTTTTACGATATCTTGGCTTATTAAAGCCATTAACTGAAAATTAAAATTTCTGGATTGTTACTTTTATAATAGCAGTCAAGTGTCGGAAAATATCCTGACCAGTCAGTAAGGCATACAAATAGAGAAGGCAAGGAGTAGCTGTGACTAAAGCGCCAAGTACATTTGCTTGGTACCTGGGAATTTACGAGTTAGCTTTTGCTATCATTATCTGTCTCGCTAAAGCAACCCTATGAGGCAGGTGGGAAGGTGGATGCCAGCCTCTTTTGACAGACAACACTGAAGAGCTGGCGCTGGAAACCAGATCTGTCAAGACATCGTGCTGCTTCTATCACTCTCACCACCGTCCCATGCTCTTGAGAGTGCCTTCGATGTTGTGGGTGTCTTCAGAAAAGCATGCGGATCTCTGTTTAGGTTTTACTCAAGTATTCCTCTCCGTGGAGGGTGACCTGGGCTACATGAACATGGGCACCTCAGCATCAGCAGCTTTCCATGAATTCCTATGGTAAGGGGTTCAGCTTATCCTTCATGTGGCTGAAGATGTATGATTTCACTGAACATTGGCAGTTACAGCCAAGTACAACTCCTGCCTTCAGGATCCAGAAGGGAAGAATGACATTAAGCATGTCACCTTGGTGAAATGTTGCAATCACCTTCTGGGTAATGACCCGGCAGCCCCAGGGACTCCTCTGAAATATCCAATCCTCTAAGTTTAAACACATTTCAGAATTAATCCATCTGAATTCTTATCGCTGCAGATGCAAGTAGAAGGAGTTATGGCAGGTCTGAAAATATTAGTGGCCAAGCTCCCTAGCAGAAGCAGACTCTCCCTACACTCCATTATCCGTGCACAGCTCCTCATCAGCGGAGGAACAACTTTACCTTCATTATATTTTCTACTTGGAAAAAAAAGAAATCTCAGTAGGCCCAATCCGAAGGCTATGAAATTCAGAGAAACAGAACTAAGAAGCGAGAAACTAGCCCTTTGTGTTAAATAGATGGAAATGCTCCAAGCGCCTTTCCAGTCTGCTTTCTGTTTAAAGGCCTTGCGTGAGCGCGGGAGGCTGGGCCTCATCTCTGGCTCTCCCCAGTCAGGACCCCTTACTCAAACCCTCCATCTCGGCAAGAACCCTTATTCCCAAGTTAGTTGGATTCCAAGTCCATAAACCGGGTGAAAAGAATACAGAAATTTCCTACTGGAGCTCTAAGTGGTGGCTTTCACGGAGGACTCAGCACCATCCTCCCACCTGCCTCCTCCCATCGAACATTCCCTTTTAAGAAAAACACACACCAGTCTTCGGGAAGCTGACGTAAACATCCTGAGGAAATAACCACTGTAAGTGGCTTCTAAACCCATTTCCCCAAGGAAATAATCAGCACCTCTTTCCCAAGACAGCTCCAGGTGAGTAAGCGGGGAAGTGAGCGGCACCTCCGCGTTCTCAAAAGTAAAGGCGCTTGCGGAACTGTCTACTGATTCCTAAGCGCGCGCCCATCCACTGTCGCATTTAATCCTCCGAACGACCCACGAGGTGGTAAGGGCGGGGATTTTTTTTTTTTTTTTCATTTTACGGATGAGAAACCAAGGCCCACAGCGCTCGTTCCCTCTAGCCGCGGTCACGCAGGGCACACCTAGGGGAGCCTCTGCCTTCAAGCTCCGGGACCCCCCCCGCGGCACCACGAGGTCTCCGGAGTTAGCCCGTGTACGGCTGCGGCCCTATGGCCTCATTGTTTTGGGCAGGCGTCCCGCTGTACGGGCCTTGGGCGACTCTATGAACCGCGGGCCCAGCCGCTCTGCGGAACGGTCCGCGGCGGGACGCAAAGGGCGCGGCGAGCCAGGCGGCTTCCGGAACAAAGGACAGGAGAGCGCGCGGGGACCGAAGGGGTGTCAGCCCTGGTGGGCAGCAGAGGGGGATGCGAGCGGAGAGGAGCAGCGCGCACCCTCCGGCCCGCCCCTCAAAGCCTCCTTCCTTCTCTCTCGCGCTCGGAGACTGTCCCTGGGAGATCCGGGAGGGGGCGCAGCTCGCAGTCCTCGCCGGCAGGTCCCGTCGCAACCTCCCTCTGCCGCCCCCCCACCCTGAGAAGCGCACAAAGAGCTGCAGGGCACCGAGCGCTCACCTCCCGTCGGGGCGGTGCCGCGAACTGGATCGGCGCGCGCGCGCGCGCGCCGCACCGCCCGCCTTAAAGGGCCCGCCCGCTCCGCGCGCGCACTGCGCATGCCCGGCCGCGGGGCTAGGCGGGGAGGGATAGGGGAACAGCGGGCGCGCACGCCCGCGCCGGCCGCTGGCGCTGTGGCCTGCGTTCCCGCGGTGGCGGCGCGGCGCTCGTGCGCGTGTCAGAACCCGCAGGGTCTCGGCCCGGGCGCCGGGCGTGTGCTGGACTCTGGTGCCATGCATTCCAGAGGTCGCCAGCAGCCCGGCTGGCCGAGCTCGCGCAGCAGCCAGCTTTCCCTTTCTCAGTTTCAGGGCCAGATGGGCGTAGTGCTGCCCAAGGAGAGAGAAATGTAGACGCGGGGGCGCGCGCGCGCGGGTGCCAGTGTGGGCGGGCGTGTGCTTTTGTGTCTCTTGCCCTCCCGCGCAGGTGGACAACCCGCGCCGGGAGTCACTCTGCCCATGCGTCCCAAGACTTGGAGTCCCGTTTTCCATGTCGGAGTAATCGGGTCGCCGTTTTGGGCGGACTACAGACTCTTCTCCCAGAGGAAGCGTTGGCTCCATGGAAGGTTTCTTTGGAGCCACTAACGGGACTTTCTAAGGACCGCTCTTCTAGAGCCGGGCCCCAGGCACCAGAGTTGGGCGCGTTTTGTTTTCTGAATCAGGCGAGGGAGGAGACTTGGGGACAATGATTGTCCTCGGCTGATAGGTACATACAAGTGTCCCGAGCCTGCCAGTCCCGCAATAGACAACAAAGAGAGGCGTTAGCGGCGGCGGGGGAGGGGCGCGGCCGGGAGGAGGACTGGGCGGGCTGCGGCGAGCGCGGGGGTGGGGGGTGGCGCTCTCCCTCCGCTCGCTCAACCCGCGGCCTCCTCCCGCCCCCGACCTGGCGCGCGCCAATCGCCTCCCCCAGCGATAGTGTCAGTAGCATTGTGGTGTCAGCTCCCGCCTGTGACGTTGCGCCTCCCTCGTCCCCCTCCGGAGTCGTCTGGCTGCAGAGGCTCAGTCAAGAGGCGGGGAGGAGAGGAGGAAAAAGCGCTGAGTGAGGGCGGGCGGGCGGGAGTGGAGGAGCCGGGGAGGGGCTCCTTAAAGAAACGCTTCTGTCGCTCGCCTGCTCGCTTTTCGCTCGGCATCGCGGCCAGCCAGCCGGGCACTCGGGGGGCACGCGCGGCCACCGCTAGAGCTCTGCCCCCACCCCACCCGCCAGCAGATCTGGGGTGGGGACCCAGGCGGGGCCTCCTGCAGCCACTGCCCGGTGCGGACCGCACAGAGCGACCCACTCCTCCCAGCACCGAGGAAGAAACAACGGAACCCTCAGCAGGCGGCCGGCCTCCCCGCCCCTGACCACCCGCTTCCCGGCTGCCTTTGTGGCCGCAGCTTCTCGCCGACGAGCCGAGGGCCGGCGGGGGCGCGGCGCGCACGGCCGAGCGATGCCAAGCTCGCTGTTTGCAGACCTGGAGCGCAACGGCAGCGGCGGCGGCGGCGGCGGCGGCGGCGGCAGCGGAGGGGGAGAGACCCTGGATGACCAAAGAGCCCTGCAGCTCGCGCTGGACCAGCTCTCCCTGCTGGGGCTGGACAGTGACGAGGGCGCCTCTCTGTACGACAGCGAGCCGCGCAAGAAGAGCGTGAACATGACCGAGTGCGTGCCGGTGCCCAGTTCTGAGCATGTCGCCGAGATCGTAGGGCGGCAAGGTAGGTCGAAGAGGGATGGGGAGGTAGGGAGCGGTGTAGGGTCTCAGGCCACTGCTTCGCGGGGAAGGCGTGTTCAGTATCGGGATCTGCGGCGTGGGGTGCCTTGGGGAGAGAGGAAGAGCCTCGCGATGGGCCGGCGCCCCAGACAAAGAAAGTGCAGGCAGGCTGTCTCCTGGAGCCGCGCCGCTGCCCTGGCGGGATGCACTTTCTTCTGCAAAAATCACTGCCTTCTCCCCTAACGCCCCACACCCAACCCACCTCCAAAAAAACAAATGTAAGATGCTTGGGGGAGGGGGCCTTTGATCAGTCCTTTGGGAGGAGAGAGGAGGAGGAGTGAGCATAGGATGGGAGGAGGATTCTGGATTTCTGCAAAGCGGAATGGAGCCCAGAGGAGGAACAATGGGTCCCAGGACTCACACCCCACCCCCTGCCCCCAGTCCACCAGCGCTGAGGCATCGTGCCTGCAGCTGCCTTCCTTGAGCCCCTTCCCCATGTCTTCAGAGCTGACGGCGCGCCCAGCTGGATCCCAGCGGCATCTCCCCAGATGACTTTTCTGGGATTCTCGGGTTTGATTCGGGACGACTGCAGTCACTGGGGGAGGGCCAGGTAGCCAATGGGCTGTTCCTCGAGCGTCTCGCGGGTGGGATTCACTGCCCAGCCCGTGCGCGGCCCGAGGTCAGTGAGGGAGACGCCCCCTTTACGCCCATCTCTTGTCCTGCCATCTAGCTGTCCTGAACGCGGGCTGTCCCCGGTCCCCGCGGTTACCCCAGGATAATGGGCGTGTCCATCTCTCTCTCCCACTTCTTCCTCCTTACCCTGGTTCCTAGGTTGTAAAATCAAAGCGCTGCGGGCGAAGACCAATACTTACATCAAGACCCCAGTTCGCGGGGAGGAGCCTGTCTTTGTTGTGACGGGCAGGAAGGAGGATGTGGCCATGGCTCGGAGGGAGATCATCTCCGCTGCCGAGCACTTCTCCATGATCCGCGCCTCCCGGAATAAGAACACGGCACTAAACGGCGCGGTGCCTGGGCCGCCCAACCTGCCCGGGCAGACCACCATCCAAGTGCGGGTGCCCTACCGCGTGGTGGGGCTCGTGGTGGGGCCCAAGGGCGCCACGATCAAGCGCATCCAGCAACAGACGCACACGTACATCGTGACACCCAGCCGGGATAAGGAGCCGGTGTTCGAGGTGACCGGCATGCCAGAGAACGTGGATCGCGCTCGAGAGGAGATTGAGGCGCACATTGCTCTGCGTACCGGCGGCATCATTGAGCTCACAGACGAGAACGACTTCCACGCCAACGGCACCGATGTGGGCTTCGACCTGCATCATGGGTCCGGCGGGTCCGGTCCAGGCAGCCTTTGGAGCAAGCCCACCCCCAGCATCACTCCCACCCCCGGCCGCAAGCCCTTCTCCAGCTACCGTAACGACAGCTCCAGCTCGCTTGGCAGTGCTTCCACAGACTCTTACTTCGGTGGCGGGACCAGCAGCAGCGCAGCCGCTACCCCGCGCCTGGCAGACTACAGCCCCCCCAGCCCCGCCCTGAACTTTGCGCACAACGGAAACAACAACAACAACGGCAATGGGTACACCTACACAGCGGGGGAAGCCTCAGTGCCATCCCCCGACGGCTGCCCCGAGCTGCAGCCCACTTTTGACCCGGCTCCCGCTCCCCCACCTGGGGCACCACTTCTCTGGGCCCAGTTCGAGCGGTCACCGGGAGGTGGACCTGCAGCTCCCGTATCATCTTCCTGCTCTTCCTCTGCATCTTCGTCTGCTTCTTCCTCCTCCGTGGTCTTTCCTGGGGGTGGCGCCAGTGCGCCCTCCAACGCCAACCTGGGGCTATTGGTGCACCGCCGGCTGCACCCTGGCACCAGCTGCCCGCGCCTGTCCCCGCCCTTGCACATGGCCCCGGGGGCGGGAGAGCACCACCTGGCTCGCCGGGTGCGCAGCGACCCAGGCGGAGGAGGCCTGGCCTACGCCGCTTATGCCAACGGGCTGGGGGCGCAGCTGCCTGGTTTGCAGCCGTCGGACACGTCGGGCTCCTCCTCTTCGTCCAGCTCCTCCTCCAGCTCTTCATCCTCTTCCTCCGGGCTTCGGCGTAAAGGCAGCCGCGACTGCTCCGTGTGCTTCGAGAGCGAAGTGATCGCCGCGCTGGTGCCCTGTGGCCACAACCTCTTCTGCATGGAGTGCGCCAACCGCATCTGTGAGAAGAGCGAGCCCGAGTGCCCGGTCTGCCACACCGCGGTCACTCAGGCCATCCGCATCTTTTCTTGAAGGCAGCGGGCGCTAGTGCGCACCGTGCGGGGGGAAGGGGGAACTCCTCCCCATCCTCATTCCCCAGCGCTCGCCTGCCTCCCTGGTGCCCCCGCCCCTTTCTCCTTCCCGGCCCCACCAACACTCTTGAGATCCGAGAGGAGCTTGGAAAGCTGTAGTATCCGCTCATTTTTAAAATTTAATTTTTAAGTAAAGGAATTTGCCAGGATATCTGCATCAAGAGTACTGTAGCCTGGGAAACCTCTGAACACCTGAAATGCATGCTCTATAAATAATAGGAACGGCGACATTCTAGTAATGATAGTTTTTACACTGTACTTAATAGGAAGCTTCCAAAAGAAGAAAACCCCACAAGTTTTCCATTTTCTTAAAGTAGGAAAAAATGAACAGTAATGATGATGAAGATGATAGTAGTGCTGTGGGATGTGTGGACTGTTTAGTGTGTTCCCCTTTGTGGGTGGGTTCCTATGATACTTACTATAGAACACAGTGGATCCTTTTTGAATGTTCGTGGAAGGGCCAGGAGTTCCTGTGAAACCAGGATACTGCAGCTTTATTAAAGTTAAAGAAACTGTAACATATCTCTTATATATTAAAAACATTTAAAAGTTTTAAAGAGAAATTGCATTAATACAGATTGAAGTATTTTATTCTTTTTTGACTTGAAAAATTATATTTCATATTGCAAAGATGTTTACAAGTATTTTAATTTAAGTTCAGTGAACTTTTTTGTAGCTGGGTTAAATCTTTTTATTTTAGTATGGCCTTATGGCAAAGAACACTGTATTATTTTAATAATCACACAATTGTGACGGAATTACAAACCATAAAATGTGTAATGTTTTGAACAGTATTCTGTTGGGATGGAGATTTTATAGGTTCAGACAAATCTTCTAGATCTGCTTCACCCAGCATATTTTCTATTCAGTGATATAAAGCATATTTTATTCTATATTATTACAAAAACAAATGTATAAACATGTCAAAAAGAACTGTTGATGCTTTCTAACATTTGTATAAATAGAATTCAGTGCAAGTTACAAAAATTCTGTTGCACCACTATAGTTTTAGTATTTCTATTTTAATACATTTGTTTACCACTTGTTTATGTATATGTAGGTGACGTTACTTGAGCTTAAATGTACTTTACTGAGCAAAGTTTAAAAAACAAAGTATATTTTATTTTATGATAAAGGGCCTTTAACCTCATGGTCAAATACTAATATTATATTTGCTGAGACAAGATTTGAAATTGTATCAAGAGTTTTATTTTTCTGACATTTAAAGTTCTACATAATAAAGGTAAAACTTAAGTAATGGTGCTACTTCATTTTTTAAGTATTTCTATATAAATAAAATATTGAAAATCGTATCTTGTGTGGTGACTTGATTTTTTTTTTAAGCCACTTGGAATCTAACTGTAAGGGATCACTTTAAATTGACGAGTTGAAGTACAGAATTCCCAGGTACCTTTTTTATATTAGGAATAGAATGGATTTTCAAAACAGGCCAGGGTTGTGTTCGGTTGGATGGGTGGCCATGGATTACAGTATTTTTTCTAAAAATCGTAGTTATCTACTGAATTAGGGCCTCCATTTAGACACACAAGTCACAGTGCCTAGGGCCCATGATACTTTTAGGGGTTCAGGAAACTTTATTTTAAAAATTAGAAAAAAAGGAAATTAAAATATTCAAAAAATGTTTTAGTTTTCAGCCCCACAAAACAGCATTTCGCCTAAAACATTAAGAAAAAATATTGAAATGTTTTAAGTTATATCAAAAATAAATATTAATATGGATATTAGGAAGGTAAAAAGGGCCAGGGAATGTCATCGTTCCACCCAGCATGGGCCCCTGGGAGGATAGTGGGTCTAAGGCTCTTTGCCTGCTCAGTGGCGGAGAGAAGTTGGTTTCAGCTCAAGGTCACTCCCTTGGGGAAGCTGAAGAAGGAAGAAGGGATGACAGTTTCTGCTTGCAGAGGACCTTGCTGGATTTGGGCACTGGTCTTAATAGGCTTCTGCTTGTAGGGCAGACTAATTGGTGTTGACAGGCTGAGGGTGTTAAGTGTTTGTTGTTGTTTGAGGGAAGTTTTTGTTTGCTTTTGGCAGGCTCCACCTGCTCCCTGGCTGTGGGGCTTTGTCAAGGGGAGGAGCCACGTGCTTTCACTTAACCTGAAGTCAGTCTTCTAGAGAGTATTTAGGAATGACCAGAGCATGTCACTGAATTTCCAGCAAACCTCCTGGCTGAGTTGCCCCTGGAGAACAGTATCTGACTGGAGTATGGCAGGCATTTCTTTCCATCTCAGCAGGTGAATCTGAAGGGTAGACTAGTATAAATCGATCTTGGTGTAGTCCCTCTTCCCTTTGTGTTAATTTTTACTACATAGCTCCTGATTCAGTTGGTTTATGTGATGCTATGTGAAGGCAGTAGACAGGACTTCGGGGTGGGAGGAGTAAAAGGAGTGGCTCTGCTTGGAAAATTTCTGGCATCATCTTCAGCCCTGGAAAGTTCCCAGGCAGTGTTTACCCCCTTTGCTTCTCTCTCAAGGACTGGAGGTTAGCTGAGGCCTGGCAAGGGGAAGTGTCACCATGTCCAAGTCCCCCTTTCCTTCAGCTGTCTGGAAATGCCTAGAACAGAACGAAGATTCTTTTTGCATGTAACTTTCTTTAGTCATGTAACTTTGCTTTTCTGCTTTAGCAGAATAATTACAGACAATGCAAGGAAAAAATAATAAAGCCTTGATTGGTTGATATCTATCTAATGGGCCCTTACTCATTCATATAAGATTTTTTTGTGGTCCATGTGCCACTTTGGGAAATGAAGAAAGATCAGATGTTGAGACTGCCAACATACCTTACGATGGCCTGTATTTTTTTTTTCTTTATAGTGAGAGGTTCTCTTTGTTGACAAAAAAAGTTTGGGGATATATTATTAATAAAATTAGGATTCTTGAGAGGAGAGCCTGCTCTCTAACATGGGTCTCCCCTGCTAAGCCCAGGTCCCTGTTACCAGCAGGGGATGTGGGCACATGCTAATATTATAGATGGCAGTCACTTTTGGTTTGAGTTAAACCTTTTGTCCCCTCCTCCAGCTTCCCCAGGTGACTTCCATGGACATGACCATTGGCTGTGGAGGTGACAGTCCTCTGGCCAGAAAGACGAGAGGTGCCACATTCATGTCCTCCAACTACCAGCAGCTTCCTTTTCTACTTCTCCACCCCTCTGAAATCTGTCTTTCTGCAGCAACAAAATACCAGCTAACAGACATCTTTTCCCCTAATTACTGTTCCATGTTTTATTTCTTTAGGTAGAATAGCTTTCAGTGGAGATAGGGGAGGGGATGATTTTGCACCCCTCCATTCTGACAATCTCTGGAGACATTTTTGCTTATGATAAAAATGGGTAATTGTACTGACATTTAGTGGGTAGAGGCTAGGGATGGTGCTAAACATCCTACATTGCACAGGACAGCCCCCACACACGGAATTATCCAGCTCAGGGATGAGAAACCCTGATGTAGAGGAAGCAAATGTATCTTTCTGCTCCCTTCATTCATTGCCTTGAAATTGGTGGATTTCTTCCAGCATTTACATGCCTAAAGGCGGTCTAGGATTACCCGTGACCCAGTGTGGCTCTATATCAGGAACATTGTAGGCAAGGTCAAGGCTGATGAGCATAGGAGGTCACAACAAAGGGACTCTTTTTTTCACCCTAGTGGTAGATTGTGCCCAATGAATGATAGTAATGATTACATGGAATGCTCAAAGCATTCTTATTTCCATTCTCTCCTGTGAGCCTTTCTGCAACCATGAGGCAGGCAGCCCTGATATTTTACTGTACCTATTTGCAGTAAAACAAATATTACTCAAAACACAGTCCCAAGCCCCCTTACCCAGAATCAAACCTCTGTTTCCTAATCTAGCTGGCCTCTTTATGTTTTGTTCGGCTTCCTGTAACTATGAGATAAAATGTACTGAGAAATTTCCAAGTGGATCTGTGCTAGCATCTCTTCCCCTTTCCCTATTTCATGGGTACTCCTTATACTACCAAAATGGGCTCTTGGGAAAAGTTCTGATATCCTCAGTGAATTTCAGTCATTAAGTGATGCAGAGCTCTTATCTCTTAAGTCTTATCTTTCTAAGAAATATGAACAAATTTGACCAGGTGCAGTGTCTCAGGCCTGTAAATTTGGGAGGTCTAGGGGGGCGGATCACGAGGTCGGGAGATCGAGACCATCCTGGCAAACACGGTGAAACCCCATCTCTAATAAACATACAAAAAATTAGCCGGGCGTGGTGGCAGGCGCCTGTAGCCCCAGCTACTGGGGAGGCTGAGGCAGGAGAATGGCGTGAACGAACCCGGGAGGCGGAGCTTGCAGTGAGCAGAGATCCTGCCACTGCCCTCCACCCTGGGGAACAGAGCGAGACTCTGTCTCAAACAAACAAACACACAAGCAAACAAAATATGAACAAATTTGTCTTCTCTCAAGTGGGTTTTGAGCCTGCTGGCCAATGCAGTGACTAGGAGTAGTAGTCCAGAAGCTTTGTTGGGGCAAGGTAACTCGGGAAGGGAGGGAATTTGCATTGGGCACACTCACTCTTTTTCGCCGTAAAAGAGTAATTCCCTCCCTGGCTGGGGAAAAAGGGCCCTTCTAACACTGAACACTGCCTCCCCTTTGGCTTCCTCCCTTCCCGGACCTAGTCAAACCTGACCTTGCCCACAAGTGATGCTTAAAGTGTTAAAGGATCTCTTCCCCCACTGTTAAGACCAACCGGCTTTCCAGGAAGGGAGAGTGGGAAGAGTTAAGCATCACTTACATTGGCTCAGGGAAGGTCAATGATAATTTCTATAGTTTACTGAGGCTCTCACTCTGACCCAAGCACTTTACTTGACATTGGTCCAATCCAATGGGGCAGGTCTGAGTAAACTCATTTCAAAGATAAGGAAACTGAGGTAGAAGTTACATTACTTACCTAAGGCCACACAGTCAATAAATGTTGGACGTAGGACTCCAACTTGGGTCTACCCAATGCTTCTATCTTTATCACTTCATAAAAAAAAAAAAAAAAAAAAAAGGCTTTTATAAGAGGTATTTTGAGAAAAAGCAAGCACTCGTTTGTCACAAAATAGTCAACTATGAGAATGATGTTCCTTTTAGTGATAACGTGAAACTGACTTGAAAAATGAAGCCCCACTGAGTTGCTGTGATGCGGCCAGGCCACATGAGGAGAACCATGAACGTGAAAAGCACCTCATAGGCACAGGGCATTTCTTTGACATTAATTCTAAATAAAGGCTTGACTGCCTTGTGAACAATCAAACATTATTCTCTAATGTATTCTTTTCAGGTGGACAAAGAAAAATTACCACTGGATGAGAAGAAAATGAATACAGAAATCTCTCTTTTAAAAAATCTCAATAAAAATGTCACATGAACTAATTTAGAAAGTGACTAAAAGATGCCAGAACCCTGACTGAAAAGTGTAATGTAGTCAATTGTTTGGTCTCCTGAATGCCAAGGTCTTTGTTTGACTGATTTTTTTTTTTTTTTTTAATTGACTTCATTTTTCAGAGCATGTATTAGAATTGCAGGATCTGGGCTGGGCGCGGTGACTCACGCCTGTAATCCCAGCACTTTGGGAGGCCGAGGTGGGCGGATCACGAGGTCAGGAGATCGAGACCATCCTGGCTAACACAGTGAAACCCCGTCTCTACTAAAAATACAAAAAATTAGCTCGGCATGGTGGCGGGTGCCTGTAGTCCCAGCTACTCGGGAGGCTGAGGCAGGAGAATAGTGTGAACCCAGGAGGCAGAGGTTGCAGTGAGCCGAAATCCAGCCTGGCAGACAGCGAGACTCCGTCTCAAAAAAAAAAAAAAAAAAAAAAAAAAAAAAGAATTGCAGGATCTGAGCATGGTCTAAGAATGGCATTATGGGTGCTACCCAGCCCGTGAGTCTTTAGCGCTGGTTCCAACTATAGCACATGTTTTTATGGAAGGTGTGTGTGAAACAAATGGCAAATTTGTGACTCAGTTTACTCATCTGTGCAAAGTGAGATGGTGTCCTTACTTCTGGAGTTATCAGCCATGTTCAGCCCCTTACCTGATACCTATACCCCTTCCACAGTGATGTCTTCCAGACCCTTTCACAATTGCTTACTTAATTGTCTTTTCTCCCTCTAGGCTGAGAATGTATTCAGAGCAGGGGTCTTATCCCCCCTCTCTGTGCCTCCAGCACCATCTGACACAGAGCCTGTTTCACAGCGGTATTCAAGGCACAGTTAACAAATCAGTGAAAGGGGTGTTTTGCTTGAAATAACCTACATACCCATCTATAGGGGACTTGCTTATGAAGATATGTAGCTTCTGCACATGGAATTCTACCTGTACTAGTAAACAAGGGGATCACTTTGATATCTGTAAAGGCAAAAGATATAAATTCTGTAAAAAAAGTTTTATTTGTATAGAAAAGTTCTAGAGGACTGTCATGGTGCACAGTCTTTAAGATGGCCCCCAGTGATCCCTACCTCCTTGTGTGACCCTCTCCCCTTGAGTGTGGTTTGGACTTTGTGACTTGCTTTCTAATGACCGTATATGGCAGAAGTGAGGGGATGTCACTTTTGAGACTAGATTATGAAAATACTATGGCTTCTGTCTTGGTGTGATCTCTCTCTTTCCCTCTGTCTCTCTCTCTCATCACTGACTCTGGATGCAGGCAGCCCTGTGGAGAAGTCTTTGTGGTGAGAAACTGAAGAAGGCCTCTGCCTCTGGCCACGAGTACTTGAGGCTCTCAGTCCAATAGCCCATGAGGAACTGAGACCTGCCAACAACCACAGGAATGAACCTAAAGCAGATCCTCCCCAAGACAAATCTTCAGATGAGACTGCAGCCCTGATCAACATCTTGATTGAACCTAGCAAGAGATCTTAAGTCAGAGGCACCTGGCTAAGCCACACCCTCATTCCTGATCCATAAAAGCTGTGAGCTAATAGATGCTTATTGTTGTTGGTTTTTTTGTTGTTGTTTCTTTGTTTTGAGACAAAGTCTTGCTCTGTCCCCCAAGCTGGAGTGCAGTGGCACGATCTTGGCTCATTGCAAGATCCACCTCCTGGGTTCATGCCATTCTCCTGCCTCAGCCTCCCGAGTAGCTGGGACTACAGGTGCCCACCACCACACCTGCAAATTTTTTGTATTTTTAGTAGAGATGGGGTTTCACCGTGTTAGCTAGGATGGTCTTGATCTCCTGATCTCATGAACCGCCCGTCTCAGCCTCCCAAAATGCTGGGATTATAGGCGTGAGCCACTGCGCCTGGTCAGATGCTTACTGTTTTAAGCTCTAAATTTTAGGGTAATTTGTTGTGCAGAAATAGAAAACTAATACAGATGTGGAATTGACTGTGAAACAGTGGTCATCTTTAGAGAATAAGACTAGTATTTGGGGGTGATGACAGAAAACCAGCTCTGACACTTACTAGCTGTGTAACTTGGGAAAGTTACTAAATTTCTCTGTGCCTCAATTTGACCATCTATGAAATGCAGATAACAATAGTAACATACCTCAAAGAGTTTCTCTGAGGAGCATTTAGAATAATGCATGGCATGTGGTAAGTGCTATCTATCTATGTCTATCAATCCAGATCTATGCTATTATTATTATCTTTTCATTCTATATTCTCTTGACCTTTAGATTTTTTAAACCATGTGATTATATTACTTTCATAGGTTAGAAAGAATTTTAAAAATTTAAAGCAAGGTGCATGAATGGTGTTAGTCAAATTGGCCTGAGACAAATCTCCATCAGAGCATTTCGTTGGATGCATATCTTTAAAAGTGATGAAATGCTATTATTTTATTTTGTACAGGAGATATCATGCTTTTGAAAATCCTTTCATATAAATTGTCTCACAGCAACCCCGTGAGGTAGTGGATAATACGGATAGTACTATTATCCTAATTTTATAGCTGAAGAAATTGAGCTTAAATGCTAAAGTAGAGACTAGAGATTTCTGGAAACCAAGATCTTTCTAGAACATTCCCTGTGCAGATATACAGAAAACTTCTGCTTTAATGGAATAGCCAGAAGTGATTTTAATGAGTTATGAATAAGTTTAATATGCTGTTTACTGATAATATGCAAGCTTATCACCCATGGATTTAGGCTTTAAAACACACTTCTTATTAAAGCCATGATGGCATTACCTTACTATCCCTTTGATGACTCAGAAGGCACTACAGGGTCCTCATCATGAACATCAGCGACTGTACTGCAAGAACACTATCACTTAAAACCTCTTGATAAACGGGACTAGGGTATTTGGGGTTACTTATCCTAGTCACATTTTTATGGTGTATATCCTAGATGAATTAATTCCTCCACACCTCCTATTCAGGCGGCCCTGTTGTACAGCTAACTCTGCCTCTAACTTCTCTGCTATGAGATTTTGAGAAAATCGCTTTATATCTTTTAACCCTAGTTTTCTCATTTGGAAAATTAGAAGGATGGGCTATTTTATTGCTTTGTAAACTAGTCTTGTCAGATGCCTACATGAGAGTAACCTAGAGAAGATATACGAAACACAAATTTCTGGGTTCGCCTCTTTCAATTCATATTCAATAATTTTGGGATGAGATCTGGAGAGCTATAGTTTAAAAAGTTCCGTATATCTGTCAATAGGGGATGATGAGTTAAAGATATAAATATATACTTTAGATGACTTGGCAGAATGCTGTTAAAAAGAATGATGTGGTATAATTTGTATTGATACTGCACAATCTTCAATATGTATTTAAAAAATTTCCCCCTAATCCCTGCACTGATCAACAATATGTATTATTAAGAGGAAAAAATTGGCTGGGCGCGGTGACTCACGCCTGTAATCCCAGCACTTTGGGAGGCTGAGGCAGGCAGATCACGAGGTCAAGAGATCGAGACCATCCTGGCTAACATGGTGAAACCCCGTCTTTACTAAAAATACAAAAAAAAAAAAAAAAAAAAAAATTAGCCAGGCGTGGTGGCAGGTGCCTGTAGTCTCAGCTACTCAGGGGGCTGAGGCAGGAGAATGGCATGAAGCTGGGAGGCAGAGCTTGCAGTGAGCTGAGATCATGCCACTGCAGCAGCCTGGACAACAGAGCGAGACTCCATTTCAAAAAAATAAAAAATAAATAAATAAATACATTTTAAAAGAGGAAAAAATTAAGATTCATTACAGGTGTATGGCATGCTTCATTTGTATTAAAATTATAGATGAAGACCTACCTACAAGTATAGTCATATACACAGAATATATATCTCAGGGAGGGAGACTGAGGCTTCAGGGATCAGGAGCTGGAGAGAGACTTCTATTTCCCTGTATATCTTTTTATACTGCTTGGATCCTTCTTTTTTTTTTTTTTTTTTAAGTGTGTATTGCCTATTTTTTTCTTTGGTTGGTAATGATGTGTCAATGTTGGTTATCGATTGGAACGCATGCACCCAGATGTGGGATGTTGATGGTAGAGAGGCTGCCTGTGTGTATGGGATAAGGCAATGTGAGAACTCTCTGTACTTTCTGGCTAATTTTGCTGTAAACCTAAAACTGCTCTAAAGAGTTGGCCAGGCACAGTAGTTCACGCCTGTAATCCCAGCACTTTGGAAGGCCAAGGAGGGCGGATCATCCTGGCTAACAAAGTGAAACCCCATCTCTACTAAAAATACAGAAAATTAGCTGGGCGTGCTCGCGGGCACCTGTAGTCTCAGCTACTTGGGAGGCTGAGCCAGGAGAATCACTTGAACCTGGGAGGCGGAGGTTGCAGTGAGCCGAGATCGCACCACTGCACTCCAGCCTGGGCAACAAAGCAGAGGACTCTGTCTCAAAAAAAAAAAAAAAAAAAAAAAAAAAAAAGCAAGCCTACTATATAAAAAAAATTTTAAGTGCTAGGCATGATAAACCCATATATAAATAAATGTATGGCTAGATAGCTAGATAGAAAGACTGATAAAGTAAAAGTTCCCCGGGAGATTCTGCTGTGAAGCTGAGTTTGGGAACCATGAGACTAGGTGAGCTCTAGGGTCTCTTCCAGTGAAGATTTCAGGTGAGCTGAAGAGTAGAAAATAAGTTTGGAAAAGCAAGTCAGAGGCAGATTGTAGAGTCTGGGAGACTCAACTGAGAGTTTTGGGGTGTGTCTTGCAGGCATTGGAGAACACTGTTTTATATTGTTTTCTGGTAACTGTGAGCTGGATGGACTGGGAAAGTGCCAGGAGGCCAGTGAGGAGCCAAGGCCTTGATCCAGGAGGTGGCTGGAGAGGCGAGAGGCAGAAGAATATCTAGGATGGTGAGAAGAGAAGAGGGGAGAGTTTTAAGGACCTCAAAAAACTATTAGGTTGAATCATGTGAAATTGCTGATACCAGACCACTTTGACCTTCAGTAATGGCAATTTCATACGGTTCAACCCAATTACCTTGACATTGTTAGGCGGCAGGGGCCATATCTGGTAGCAAAGACTGACAGGGAGATTTGAGGATTTAGAGCTTTGGTGGGTTGGGCATTATTATTAAAAATAGAAGAATGAGGATGTTAGAAACGATGACTAAATGTAGTTAGACTTAGATGGGAGTCATAGAGCAAATGCTTTTGCTTACGATTTCCTGAATACATCTAGTGTTTTTACATATTTGTGCCTTTTCTTGAAACATTTCCTCTGCCTAGGAAATGTGTTGATTTAAAAAAAAATTAAGATCCCTGTGAAGGACTATTGGGATGTGGGGGCGGAGGAGGGTGTGGGTAGGGGGAAAAGACAAAAAAAGCCACTCTACCTGGAGCACAGTTCATGATCTCAAGGGGTGGGAAGAGCTTATCAATGATAAATACAAGCATTTACATTGGTGTGGCTGGGAACTGGCCTTTGAACAGAGCAGGCCTTAACAAAGTGACATTTTAGAAAGATGAAGTTGCAAGTGGTAGGCAGGACTGATTTCTTGCAAAAGAGACCAGTGACCCAAGATTGAGGTGGTGAGGGCACCAGGCCAGGGAGATAGCAATTGGAGTGGGGATGAAATAGCATGCTTCATGGCTTCACAGAATCTTGGAGCAAGAAGGAAGCTTAAATGACATCCAGTTCAAACAGCACCTCTATCAGTGCTCAGATGGCTTCCTCAATCTACTATTTTCTTGAAGAACTTTGGGGCCGTGAAAGTAATCACTCATGTGCCTTGGTCTACCCATGAAAGAGTTCATCTTTGTCAGGAGTGAAAAGTAAAAACTTTGCCCAGTAACTTTCATTTTTATAGATCAAGTCAAATTTCTTTTCTTTTCTTTTTCTTTTTTTTTTTTTTTTTTTAACCTGACAACCCTTCGGAGATTTGAAGTCACCAACCATGAAATGCTGAATCTTCTTGTCTTCTTGTTTCTACGCTACCCAGCTCCAGGGCTGTGGTTTTACATGATTGTTTCCAACCAATGCATACACAATTAGATGATCTGAAATTTTTCATTGTGAGTTTATAGACATATTGACACTGTTTATGTAGTCTTTTTTTGAAATGAAGTTTAGAAAGCCTACAATATATAAGGTTAAACATTTGTTACCTCCTTTGAACATACAATGGCCAATAGTGTTTTGTTTGTTTGTTTGTTTTTAGAAATCTTGTGTTTCTGAGTATTTATTTACACAATCGAAGCTTGAAGATTTTAAAGAAGTATAGATTTGTGACTTCTGAAAATAAGCTTAGAATTTTTATGAAGTATAACTTGACTGTGGAAGTCAGAGAAGGAGCCACAGTGACTTTGGGGAGGCAGTGCAAATGGAGCAGCAAAGATGGACAAAGGACATCGAGAAATGAGGAGAATCATTGGAAATAGGAAGAAAAATCGAACATTTAGATGTGCAAGATGCAAAATAATCCTCAGTAATTATGAGGAAGGGCATAAAATAGGACATGTGCTTCAGCTGTGAGCACTGAAATACAAGATGTTGGGAACAGGGGTTAAAACACATTAGACAAATACTCTAAAAGCTGCATGATGGAGAAGCTTCATTTGAACATCTGTCCAAAATGCTTTCTCTATTATAAGAACCACTCACACGGTTTGCACACAGCCAAAACCTGCAAAGAACATATGCAATTCCACGCTAAGCAGTATGAACATATATTGGGGACATATCTGATCCTCAGACTCACTAAGAGTTTTCTCTGAGAATAAAAAAGGATTGCTAACTGTATTTAAATGACATATAAGAATGAATAAATGTATGCATTATTATTTTTAAAATAACTCTTAGGATTTGCTTAGCAGTATATCTTACACTGGATCCAGTCAGCATTAAGTATCAAAGACCAACAGTTGTTAGGATGCTTTTAAGATCCATTTATTAGTAGTAGTATTTTAAATCCCTTTGTATGAACACATACATCAATGTGTTATTGTTATAAAAGTTTGATTTCCATAGCTCAGTATCTATTAATACCATTTAGGGTCAAGTGCCAGTCAGATTCTAGCAATTCCACTCCAAAGAAGAGACCAAAATGAATGAAAACTCCAATCTATATTTCCCATTTAGGGAGAAAAACTTTCTTGAATTTCACTTGAAAATTTATGAGAAGTTTGGGACTGAGTAAATGGTGGAAGGAGTGGAATTTTGAATTTACTGCCTAAATATCTTGCCCTCTGCTTAGTAAGATTGGGGCTGCCAAATAGCTCACTATAAGAGAGTGAATAATCCAGGTTCTTGGTGGAACTAGGCCATATATTAAATTTGGAAACCAGTCCAATGAAGTCCCTTCCAGGGCAACTCAATTAATCCTTCCTTAATGATCAGAACATGGAAGCTTTTGCATCCAGACCAATCTCCAAAATGAATCAATCAAACTCAGAAGCTTCTCACAAGAGCAAAGTATGCAGGATTTAGAGCACAGGACAGTAAAAATGCAAAACCACATCATTGTGTGGTGCTATCTTACTTCATCAAGACTTAGCTAGGACTCTATGGCCACAGGCAATCTGTACACAAGTTGAAGCAATTAAGGAAGGCATGGGCTCCCTGTGTGAGAGAGAGGAACTCAACCCCTGCCCCTTGCTAAGAACTCTGAGGCAAAGTGCAGAGAATCTCTCCAGCTATTCAGTGTTCTTAATGGCTCATTAAGCTTACATTTACTGGCTGTCCCTAGAAGTCCACTGGACAGTTGTCTAGTTACTGAGATTTTTCCAAATGTTGAATATATCTGATGATTGTTGAGGTCACATTTAGGGTGGGTATAGGGTTGGTGGCAGAGCTGGGAGACTACCTGGCTGTATCATACAGAGATATATCCAGTTTCAAAGAACAGAACATCCTCCTGTATTCATTTGGCAAGGGGGCCAAGTACCACAAACTGAGTGGCGTAAACAACAGAAATTTATCGTCTCTCAGTTCTAGAGGCAAGAAGTCTGATATCAAGGTGTCAGCAGGATTGCTTTCCTCTGAGGGCTGTGCGGGAAGGATCTGTTCCAGGCCTCTCAGCCTTGTATGTGGCTGCCTTCTCCCGCCTTCACTTTGTCCTCTTTGTATATGTACATCCACAAATTTCCACTTCTTATAAGGACATCAGTCATATCGAATTAGGACCCATCCCTCATGACCTCATTTTAACTGGACTATCATTGTAAAAAGATCCTATCTTCAAATAAGATCACATTCTGAGATACTGGGGTTTATGACTCCAGTATATCTTTTTTCAGTTTAAGATTCATTTATTATTAGTAGTATTTAAAATCCCTTTGCAGGAGCACATACATCAATGTGTTATTGTCGTAAAAGTTTCATTTCAACAGCTCAGTATCTATTAATGCTATTTAGGGCCAAGTGCCAGTCAGATTCGAAGCAATTCCATCCAAAGAAGAGATCAAATGGATGAAAACCCTCTATAGTGGCTGAAGCAGGGTTTGACTGGCCTTACACACAGGCAGCCCCAAAGTAAGCAGATCAGGGCTGCTCTGGTTTCTCAGAGACACAATCAGTAACCACAGCTCTTTATATCTTTCTGCTCTGTTGTTTGTTAAATGCTTGACGCCTCAGGGTCAAAGGATGGCTGCCACAACCCCAGACCTCTTGTCTGTAGTCCAAGCATGAAGAAGGAGGGAAAAGCTTAGTGAAATGGCAAGGACGGCCAGTAAAGAGGCACTTTCCTGGTGAGCCTCTGCCTTTTCATTCAGGGACTATCTCTCATTGACCAGAACTGTTCATATCGTTGGGAAATCAAACATTTATAGTTAAGCAATGTCACCCTGAACAAAGTCTGTGTTATTTCTGTAAAGATAAAAGGTAAAGAGGGATAAATATTGGATAAGTAGCAGTAATACTTCCGAAGCTAAGACTGGAAGAGATAGGAATTTGCCAAAGTAAGGGTCAAGGCTAAAGTCGCCAGGTAGTTTAATAGGATCTGTGAGTGGGGCAAGGGCCAGTCTAGGGAAGGGAATGAGACCTGAAACCTAGAGAGAGGTTGAACAGCTGTCTCTTACAAGATGGAGGGGCCCAATACAGGCTGACTTGTCACTCTGTGGCCCTGTGGTCTCCTCCAGGGGCAGTGCCATTTCCAAGGCTTAGCTTTGACCTCTGTTGCTGGTAGACTGGACATTCAGAGGTGACGGTGGCTACACTGGTCACAGTCAGTAGGAATGCATGCTGTTGGGCCTATGCATAGCTTCCATCTCTCCATTTATGTGCCCATCATACCACTTCTGGGGTGGCCAATGACAGGCTTGCCACCTGTCCCATAGAACATTACACTGATTCGGCCAGGTGCGGTGGCTCACGCCTATAATCCCAGCCCTTTGGGAGGCCAAGGCAGGTGGATCATCTGAGGTCGGGAGTTCAAGACCAGCCTGACCAACATGGAGAAACCCTGTCTCTACTAAAAATACAAAATTAGCCAGGTGTGCTGGTGCATGCCTGTAATCCCAGCTACTCAGGAAGGCTGAGGCAGGATAGTCACTTGAACTCAGGAGGCAGAGGACTCAGGAGCTGAGACTGTGCCACTGCACTCCAGCCTGGGCAACAAAAGCGAAACTCAGTCTCAAAAAAAAAAAAAAAACAAACAAAAAAAAACATTTCACTGATTCATTATACCGATGACTTCATGCAGATAAGACTTGACCAGCAAGAGACTAGTACTCCAGAGATCTTACAAGGTAAGACATTTGCAATTTAGAGGTGGTAGATAAACCCTACAAAAATTTAGATTTTGGCCAAATGGTCAAATCATTTTGTCTTCTCGGTTGTCTATTTTCTCTTCCATGATGGATGTTTTCTGGTGGGCATTAACTTATAATTCAAATATCACCAGAGGTTGAGCCATGTTCATGTTCATCTACATGCCTCATGCCTCTACTGCAGACTTCCTTGTCTCCAATTTTTCAGTCCTTTCTTTTTGGTTCCTAACCAGCTAGTTCGGCCATTGGCCCCTGCTCAGGAATCTGTGTATGTTTTCCTCTTGGCCACTCTTCTTCCTCACAAAGGGTATTAGGAGGATCCAGCTCTTCCACGGGAAAGACTTGTCCCTCTTGCCTGTCTTTCAGTGGCTGTAATACAGCTGCTGCCCATTTTCAGTTCATGCCTACATACCAAGGTGATATAGCAGTAACCAAGCTTAGACATTTTCTCTTCTTTCAATTGATCATATGGGACCCATATAACTTTGATGAGCTGAAAAAATTGTTGAGAGTACCTTGAGCTTCTGGGCTACCTGCTCATGTAGTTTATTCACAGCCGCAGTCCTGCTCAGACCAAGTCTTAGCGGTATAATTTTCACCTTATGATGGACTGCTGCTGAGCCTATTTCAACACAGGACTTGGAGAATTCAGCTCATGATGGACAGTGGTGGATGCATGGTCATTTGCCCCCAAATCCAGTATTCCATTTCTACCTGGGTCCAATGAGTACCAGGAGCTGTTTCTTGAAAGGTGTATAAATCTTTGCTGTAGACAGTGTGGCGTTGGTCCAGTAACCCAGAGACCTGCTTGCAATTTTTCCAATGGGCCTTGCAATAAGCTCCACCACAGCATCTTCTAGTGCACCAGATACCTCCAACATCAATCTGCTAGACAGGACTATGTGGCAGGGCTGCACAGAGCTGTTTCCTGACCTGGGCCCCAGTTGAAGCTGTCAATCTTTTGTGTTGACCAGTATGTGGGCCCAAGCAGTATTCCTAGATGTGGGACCCAAAAAGGCCCACCTTTCTTCTTTGGGGTAGGTAATAAAAGATGCATCAATTAGTTTTTTACTTCAGAGGTAATATCCCAGAACATGCCTGACTTCTTGACTCCTAAAAAAATTATTGAAGTGACCGATTTCTGAATCTTTGTAGGGTTTATCTCCCACCTCTAGATTGCAAATGTCTTACCTTGTAAGACCTCTGGAGCTCTGGAGTACTAGCCAGCTCTTGCTGGTCACGTCTGATCAGTATGATGCCACTGGTGTAATGAATCAGTGTACTGTTTTATGGGACGTCCAGGTGCCTTAGATCCTTTAGACTATATTATGATAGAGACTGAAGAGTTAACATAGCCTAGAGGCAAAACTGGAAATGAATACTATTGTCAGATCTATGGGAATGAAAGCTGTTTCTGATACTCTTTTCTGAGTGGAATAGAAATGAGTTTGCCAACCAATGATGGTATATCTTGTACCTGAGGCCTCATTAATCTATTTTAGCAATAATACTGCCTTCTGCAGGGCAGCTGTAATCAAGGCTACTTAGTTGATCTTGTGGGAATCTATAGTCATTCTCCAGGATCCATCTGGTCTCTGCAGGCTCTATACCGGTGAATGAAACTGATATATGTTATGGCCTATCAGCCCTGCCTCCTTGAAATCCTTAAAGATAGCATTAATATCTGGCATCTCCCTAGATGCCACATTGTTTCTGATTAACTGTTTTGGCCAGGGCTAGGGGAGGGCTTGCAAATTCAGAGGGTTCCACTTGGTCTTCTTTACTATGATATCTGTTACTCCACAGGCAAAGAACCCCATGTGGGGCTGTGACAGGCAGAAGGATGGCTCCTTGAAGATACTCATGTCCTAAATCCCAGAACCTGTGAATATGCTACTTCAACAGAAAAAGGGACTTTGCAGATGTAAATGAGGGACCTTGAGAACAGGAGATTATTCTGGCTTGTCAGGCAGACCCATTATAATCACAAGGTTCATATGAGGGAAATAGGGAAGCAGGAAGAGTCAGAGAAGGAGATGGGATGATGGAGGCAGAAGTTGGAGTGATGCAGTTGCTAGCTTTGAAGATAGAGGAAGAGACCTTAAGCCAAGGAATGTGGGTGGCTTCTAGAATTTAAAAAAGGCAAACAAACAAACAAACAAACAAAACCCTGCAACAGATTATTCCCTAGACCCTCCAGAAGGAACACTGCCTTGCTAGCACCTTGATTTTAGCCCAGTAAAATCCATTTTGAACTTATAACCTCCAGAACCGTAAGATAATATATTTTTGTCATTTTAAGCCACTTATGTTTGTGGTGATTTGTTACAGCATAATAGGAAACAATTACAGGGGCTACTCCAACGGACAAGTGCATCAACCTCAACTATGCACTCCAGGACTGGGAAAATGACCACAAGTTGTATCAATTGACCCGGTGGACCAACTGAAAGCTAGACCTTAGCCAGGACTCTACTGACTACGTGGTACTTGTAAGCCCTCACTCTAACAAGGAGGTCATGATGAAGCTTTGGCTCTTTTGGTATCAATGTCAACTTATATCCTGTGTCCAGCAATACTTGAAACATCCGGGCATTCCCCCTTCCTCAGTGTGTAGTCACCAGGGTATTGCTCATAGGTACTTTGATGAAGGACTGAGAGATTCATTGCAATATACACTTGCTGTGGCGTTGCAGGGTCCTTTCTCCAGGGCACCTGGCCAACTCCTCAATCAATGTGTTTTGGATCTGAAATTTGGTTCCAGGTCTGGGAACTGCATGAAAGATCGTGACTTTTTTTTATTGGGGTGATTGCCATCAGGTTTTTATTCGTTCATTCTTGACTTCTTCTGATTATAGATGTCAAACAGTACCCTTGTTGGTTCCTGCCCTCCGGGGCTCCATGCTTTATAAACCATCTCCACAGCTCCCTGTGGGTCAAGGCCTCTTGGCTACCCTTCTGACTTTGTAGTAATTGTGGCCCCCCACTTCTGGTGGTGAGGGACTGCTACCAGGTCTCCATTATTTGGGGCCCCATTCTGCAAATAACCATTAACAAGTCCAACTTTGTGAGTGCCTCACTACAGTTAGCCCTACCTCGCCTGCTGAGGACAGGTATCACTGAATTGATTAGTGTTCTTGGTGAACCTCTTGCCAGCTCATTCCTGGCGGCCTTGTTGAATGATGAGTTCACTGAGCCTACCCATGGAGCATAATCTTCTAGTGGGTCTCATATAATATAACCATTCCAGCGTGTCTTACTTACTAATCTTACTATGAGTCTAAGACAAGACTAAGCATAGATTAATTCTTCCATTGTCATTTAGTTAGCCTATGCACAGTGATACGTTGCATGTCAATAAATGTCAGGAGGGGACCACTGCCTGCCACGACTCTCAATCTATGCTGGTTAAATATTCTAAAACCTGCATTTTTATTATCAACTTTCTATTATAGGTGAAAGGGATAGGAAGACAAATATCTGAAACCAAGCAGTGTGAGATGGGGAAATTTGATCCGAGCTGAGCTCTTAGAGAAGTGGTTGTTGGTTGGATGGGAGTTAAGAGGCAGAGGAGAGGAAGAAGGTAGGGAAGACCTGAGGACTCCAGTGCCCAGGAGGAAGGAAGTATCTCAGCTGATTAGACTGCCTGGAGCCTGCTTCAGGAATCTGTTTTTAGGAGTTTGCTCTGCCATGAATCCTGTTCCCAGTGAAGAGTCCTCAAAAGGTGGGTTGTGAAGAAAAATCAGAAACTGGCTGGGCACGGAGGCTCACGCCTGTAATCCCAGCACTTTGAAAGGTGGAGGCGGGCAGATAACGAGGTCAGAAGATCAAGACCATCCTGGCTAACACGATGAAACCCCCGTCTCTACTAAAAATATAAGAAAGATTAGCCGGGTGTGGTGGCACGCGTCTGTAGTCTCAACTACTCGGGAGACTGAGGCAGGAGAATGGTGTGAACCTGGGAGGCAGAGGTTGCAGTGAGCTGAGATGGTGCCACTGCACTCCAGCCTGGGTGACAGAGTGAGACTCTGTCTCAAAAAAAAAAAAAAAAAAAAAAGGAATCAGAAACTTACAGGTAAGGGGCGTGTGGTACCCTATCCCCTGCCACTCCAAGAGGGAGAGGGAGCTTTGGGGTCATCACTGGTGTCTGGCAAGACAAGGATGGGGTGTCTGAGAGAAAATGCCCAGGATAAATAAGAAGGGAAGAAGGTGCTGGGAGTAAGGTTATATGTTGTGGGGTGGGCAAGGCAGCAGTGCTGAAGTTGCCAATTAAGTTGGTGAAGCTGCCAATTAAGTTGCCAATTAAGTAAGTTGGGTCAGCATAAAATGGATAGAAGAAAGAGAAACGTCACTGTCCAGATAATTTTTTTTTTTTATAAAAGAGAGAGATAAAAAGAGTTAAGAAAGAAAAAGTTAAAAATAATTTTATGGCTATTTTGTCTATGTTCACAAAGAATTACTGATACAGACGTTTCTAAAGATAATATCAAAAGGATTACAAAAATGTTTACAAAACATAAGACATTTAGCCTGTCTTAATATTTATCATGTGTATGAATGAGCTACAACTTACTTCACACTTGGTGATCCTTCCTATTCCTTTCCCCACTTGCAAGGAGAGCACTTTTCTAAAGCTAATGAGCTCTGAGTTATAGAAGTCTATGCTATGCTCGCATCTTTCAAAGAGAAGGTCTTGTTTATCTTTACACCCCTAGTGCTTACTGCCATGCTAGCACATTGTAAGTAAGCAATAAAATCTTGTTAACTCAACTCAAACGTCAACTGGTGAATAAATAAATAAAATGTGGCTTGTGATATATTATGGAATGTTATTTGGCAATTTAAAAAAATGAAGTCCTAATACATGCGACAACATGGATGAATCTTGAAAAAACACTCTGTGAAAGAAACCAGCCACAAAAGGCCAGAAACTGTATGATGTCATTTGTATGTAATGTCCAGAACAGGCAAATCTATAAGATAGAAAGTAGATTAGTGGTTTCGGGAGGCTGGGGTGATGGGGGAGAATGGGGAGTGATTGCTGATGGGTACAGGGCTTCGTTTGGCAGGGAATGATACAAACATTCTAAAATTGATCATGGGGATAGTTGTACAACTCTGTGAATATACTAAAAACCATTAAATTGTTCATTGTAAACGGGTGGATTATATGATATGTCAATTATATCTCAATAACACTGTTATACAAAAAGAAGAAGAAGAAAAAAAAAAAAAGAAGTGCTTTGGGGCTAAATGGACTTGACCTCAATATAAGCTCAGAGAAAACCAGAAGTTCAAGGGAGTAGGCTGGGGCAAGAGCACACAGCACCTCAACAAAACCTAAAGCTCCAATGTTGTTGTAATTGGAAAGCAAGAGTCCTAACACTGCAGAGGCAAGGATGGACTCAGGCCAAAGATTGAGTCTGGGAAGGCCCTTCAGCCTTGGCTCCTCGTCTCCCTACTCTTCTCTATCTCTCCCATCCACCCAGCACTCAGGGATCAAGAAACTCTCCAGGAAAAACTTCATCTTTTTCCGATTAAAAAAAAAATCCAGGCTGGGCACGGTGGCTCACGCTTGTAATCTTAGCACTTTGGGAGGCTGAGGTGGGCGGGCTACTTGAGGCCAGGAGTTCAAGACAAGCCTAGCCAACATGGTGAAATCCCATCTCTACTAAAAATACAAAAAATTAGCCGGGCATGGTGGTGGGCACCTGTGAACCCAGCTACTTGGGAGGCTGAGGCAGGAGAATCGCTTGAACCCATGGGGCGGAGGTTGCAGTGAGCCGAGATCGCACCATTGCACTCCAGCCTGGGCAACAAGAATGAAACTGTGTCTCAAAACAAAGAAACAAACAAACAAACAAAACACAAAACTGCTTTGCATAACTGGAGAATGTGGAATTTCTAATTCTGATTTCTAATTCCACATTGAGTATGCTGCCACGTTTTGTTCCTTGTGCATCTCTCCTGTTCTCTCTCATCCCTGTGACCCTCTGCTATCCCCTTTCCTTGCTCCATCCCCTGGTTTGTTTGTCCTTCTGTCCTGTATCTTTTCTGGAACTCTCCTCTCTGACCATCACCATTCTCTAGCCCTTTCATTCTTCCTGCTGCCTTCCTTTCGCCTTCTTTTCTCTCCTGATAGACACCCTCTCTCCTTTCAGAGGCCCTGCTCTCCTAACACACCCGCACACCTGCTCGAGGCCACTGCAATCACACATGCCACTCTCACACACTCCTTCCCTTTGCATTTTCTGGGACCTGCTTTTGACTGAGCAACTGGCTTCTGACGTCAAAGTTTTCAGATACAATAGATGTCAGTTATTTAATGTCACTCTAGAGGCTAATCTGAATTCAAGAACTTTGGCTTGAGAGGAAACATTTGGAGAAAGGCAATTTCACTACTTTTCAGTCTATAGATAACTTCTTCTACCATTGTCAAGGGGAAAGAAGAACACCCCTACATCTTGTCAAAAGCCTTTACAGAAAGATAAGATTCATTCTCATTCTTTAAGCACTGTTGCTGATGTAAAACATCTTACCTTCAAAGAGGTCAGTATTTCTTCTACTTCACTACAAAATTACTAAGGAAAATCACATATTCCTTCATTGAGATAAAACTGTATCACTAAGTTTTAGTAAAACAGTTTTTTTTTTTTCCCAAGTCTCAAAGGGCAGCTTCATCCAACATTCAACAAATGAGTTGAAATGTTAAAAAATTTAAACTAACATGTACTCCACAAAATTTTCAAAATATGGCAACGTACATATAAGCAAGGTTTGTTTTCTTTAAGGTGAATCAAATTTTGTCATTAGGTTATTACTATTACTGGTCTAGTTGAAATCAAACACTGTAATTGGATATTTCTCTGAAGTTCAAATCAGGGGAGGGGAAGCCTCTGGGCTCAGGGTGGGAGGAAATTGATGGGGTTTAATAGACTGCCAGGTTCGTGATAACATCATGGATTCCTTAAGACCAAAACCCTTAGGGCACGGTTTCTCAACCTCTCCACTACTGAGATTTGGGGAAGGGTTATTCTTTGTTTTTGGGCACTTTCCTGTGTGTTGTGGGATGCCTAGCAGCATGCTTGGCCTCTGCCTCCTAGATGCCAGCAGCATCCCTCCTCCCCCATATGACAACTAAGAATGTCTCCAGACGTTGCCAAATGTTCCTGAGGGGTGTGATGTGGGTGGAAATTGCCCCTCGTACAGAATCTGCCTTAGATTATAAACAAGGAAGGAGATCCAGAGACCTCATGGGGATTTCCATTAGTGGAAAACAAAAGATATTCTTGGCTAGATCCTCTAGATCCTCCGAACCAAGAATCCCAGGCCCAGGAAAGCCCAGTGGGTAGCTGTGGAGAGGTCTCCCTCAAAGCCAACAAGCTGTACCTGTGGGGCATTAGAGAAGCAGGTGGGGGCAATTGAATGGGAAGCAGAGATCATGTTTATGCTCATTGAGGAACCCTTTCCCTCATATCAAATCTTTGAGCTTGCAGGAGACAGCAGCATTTGTTCTCCAACAGGCAAAACCAACAGAAGACCCCTGGTCAGTTCTAATGGGACCTCTGAAGATGAGACAGAATCTGAAGTAGCAGAGCTTGTCCCTGAGCGGGAGTAGGAGGAAAGCCCAGGCAGTGACCCTGACTGGAGTAGCTGGTTACTATTGGTGTCTTCTTTTACTGGGCCTGCTGCCAAGATAGGAGAGGAGGCAAAGGAAGAAACATGTTGAGACCTGCAAGAGCAGTTGGGTAAGCAGAGACAGCAGCTGTTCAGGCTGGAAAAACAGCTGGACAGGCTGCAAAAAGGAAAAAAAACCCGGAGGCTTGGAATGAAGAAAAGGAATCCCCTGCTTTCAAGATGAGAAGAACTATTGCCTAAAGACTGAGGATAAGATTCTTCAGCTTTGAAAGAGATTTCAATAATGGGGCATTGCATCCCCTTTTTCAAAAATCTCCACCAGAGGCCCTTGAATCTAGCACACATCCACTCTCCGGATTGCAGGACAAGACTGAGCCCAGGCGCAGGTGTTCTCAGAGGAGGCTTGGAAGAGCTGACTTTAAAGGGACACCTATGCCCAGGGAACCAGGGCCTCCTGTAAAAGACAAAGCCTTCAGCATCTGAGCGTGAGCCTCACTGTCTTGTGTGAGGGAGATTTTGATGAGAAACGAGTGGATAGTAGAGACCCTCAGAACATAAGTTTTGTGTGTGTGTGTGTGTGTGTGTGTGTGTGTGTGTGGTGTTTATGTTTGTGTAGGGGATTCATCTTTGACCCAATTCTCTGCAATGTGAAGAGCCAGAACAGTCACCAGGCCATGTGGATATCTTACTGGGTAGGAAAAATGGTCTATATCTCTTTATCCAAATTCCATCGTGTTCCCATTTCTTCCGAGCGATCTCCATTCAGGGAGCAGAATCTATCTCCTGAAAACCATGCAAGGAGCTGAGGAGAGCCCATATTCAGGAAAATATTCAAGTTCACAGAGTCAAGGCTATTTGGCTTGAAGAGGATGGTTTTTATTTAAGTCTCTAACCCATACCCCCAGGGGGGAAAATCCATTAAAATTTTTACCTCTAACTGATGTCCTATGTCCTGTGAAGGGGACCTACAGAACACTTCAGAAAAAGGATTGTGCTAGAACGGACCAAGAGACTCCTGGTAGGAAAATTCCCTGGGATGAATTGTTGGAGGAGAGACTGTGTGAGTCATCCTGTCTCCATTGCCCAGCACAGGGACTGGCAGAGAGAAAGCATCAGCATATGTTTGTGGATTGATCAGATGAATTAGTTAATTAATTAGAGGGTGAATGCCTCTTTGCACAGTGGAGCCCTGCTGGGCTCTGTCAGTGCACTCTCCACTGGCTTCTGGGGGCTGCCTGATTCCTCTTGCAGGGAAACATGGGGCTGGAGGAGGAAGCCCACTGTGATGGTCCTTTGCTCCCAAATCCAATTCTGATTGCTCTCTGGTCACTGAGGCAAAGATTGCTTAGAGTGGGGAGGAGCTTAAAGGTCAAAACCAAATCCAGGGGTGACTGGATGAGCTCAGCCTGTCACAGAAAAGGCTCAGAGACAGCTTGTGGAGCAGTAGCAAAGGAGGAATCTCTTCATATGGATATTGACTTTATGACATCGTCAGTCTCTCTGGGCATTGCTTTGACCTGCTGTTCCCTGGAATCCCCAAGGAGCTTCTTGGATGAGAAGGCTTATCAATGACTTAGAGCATTTTATGGGTTTGGCTGGCTTTGGACAGGAACGTGATCATATTTGAGGTTTCCTTTTTCATTTGGGATGGCTTGATTTGTTCTGAGATGTGAGGTCTGGAATGAAACAAGCTATGCCTGAAGGGACAGGGGAGAAGAGAGGCTGGTTGGGTATTGGAGCAAAGAGACCATCTGAATCCTAGAGGAAGGGATAGGGACATGCACCCCTTTCAGTTGGCTCCAGACTAGTGGGAGGGCAAAGAATGTCCAGGTTATATTTGCCAGATGCCCTAGGAAGCCTTAGAGTTTTCAGTATTAGCAACCCAGGCCTCGGGAATAGAATCTGAAGTGTGGCTCAGGGAAGCCATTTTGGAAGGCATTGGGTTTCTAATGAGACAGAGAGGAGTGGGCATAGGGAAACATCAGTGCCAGTCATCTACTGACTGCCATATTTGAACTTCTTGGTAGGACAGAGAGAAGAGGAGAGGCAGGGAGATACCTGCCTATCCCTGAAGATCAGCAAGGAAAGTCTTGATGCCTGGAAGTTCGGAGAGGGAGATAGATGATGTTTCTGGGGTGGGCAATACTCCCTTGGAAATGGAATTATTTTAGGAGCATTTAGCCAGACCATTCCTTTTTTCCCCCACTAAAAGGGGGCTTCAGTCAAAACAATTGCTTTCATCTTCCATCCTGAAATAAGGCCCAGGGCACACAGTGTGTGTCGTTTCTTCCTGCTTTTGGAAAGAAGGCAGTGACAAATAATACAAGGATTCTTACAGAGAATCTTCCACTCACATACATTGTTTCAAACAGATTTCATACTCTGTCTAGCCCATTGATTTGCATATAGTATATGCTCAATAAATGTTTGAAGCAAAATTGCTTTAAATAGTCCTTAATTATTTTGGCTTTTTCTATATCTAGACACCAGAAGAGAATGCTAAATTAGAATTTGGGAACTGGATGTATATGGCATAGGTAGCTAATTACCACACACGTTTTCTCTTCTTCCTGGGAATACGGCTAGATGACACATCCTAGCTTCCTTTGCAATGAACGTGGCCATGTGATCAAGTTCTAGCCAGTGGAATGTGAGTGAAAGGGTCTTGCTTTATGTTCTGGGCTCCCATACATTCTTGACCTTCTGTATTAACCTTGGAGAAGATAGAACTACAAGATGGAGGGATTCTGGGTCCCTGAATCACCACTGGAGGAGTTACTTGCTGACCACAAACACCTATTTTGGATTCATATGAGCCAGAAATAAACTAATATTATATGATGCCGTTGAGATTTTGTGATTTTGTGCTTTACCTGCTACATTACAGCTAGTGTTACCTAGTTGAGAAACTGGTACTTGGTACCTTGAAGTGAGGTATTTCTGTAACAAAACTCAAAATATGTGGTGTTGGCTTACCGTCTAGTCATTGAGTGAGAAAATTGCTATCAGGTGTTGGAAAGATGGAGATCTGTGTCATGCAGTGCCATGACATCTGGTAAAACTATTACCTTTGATCATTTTAAAGGCAGGCTACGTATTGAATAAAATTGTGGCTCTAGAAAAAAAATGTGTTGGTTTTTACTTTTTACTTTTTGTATTCTACTATGAAATACAAACACACTCAGGAAATGTTTAGCCAGTTAGCAAGCATAAATGAAAAAGAATATAGAGAAAAGCCAATGCCTTTGGACAATACATATAAAAAATAAGGCCAATATCAGTGAAACACAGTGATTGAGTCCTGTGGTGAAGATCAGATGAAAGGTGTGGCCTTATTACCTATTGTTTGCAATGGCCTCAAGGTAGCAGCATTAGGTAGAGAGATGGAATGGAGGCAAAGAGGCAGTAAAGACATCAGACTTGAGAATTACATCTAAGAAAGAGTTTGGAGTATGATTCCTGGCACATGGAACTACCTGGAAGAAAATACATCAGAAACCTGCCAAGTTTTTGAGATCACTGGATTGCCAAGGAAAACCGGTAGCCTACATTTAAAACGCTTTTGACTGAGACTTAAAACAATCCCCACTATGCAAGCCTTGCACAAGTGGAGGTGGGCTGATGCGAATGCAGGACCTCATACTCACCCATACCCACTTCAACAGTGACCCCTCCCAGAAGGTTGAGCCAGTGGCCATGAGAACAAGGGACATAGAGTATTTCCCTAAGGCAGAATCTGGGTTAGGAAAGAAACTTCCCCTAGGGCCAGGGGAAGGGGCCAGGCAGGATTGCATCACTGCTTTGGACTTGTGACACTGTGGGTCTCCCATTCTTCTCATATCTGGCTGGGACTTATTGTGGTTTTCCGGTTCCTACTCCACTATGGTTTGACTGGCATATATGTGGAGGTGAGATAGGCTGTCCTCTGGCTCTTTGGTTGTTGCACCACAAAGAGCCTCATCTGGACCCAGAGATCCTGGGCTGTGAGCTGGTTGTTATGGCTGACATTGAGCATGAGTCTGTTTTCTGCATCTTGAGAAGGGAGAAACAGATATTCCGTGCCCAGAGAGGTGACCTGTGGCAGACACTACTGGTTGTTCACAAAGCCCACTTCTCTCTGGACACACAGCCACACCACATTGCCCAGCATCCCTTGCCACAGGCATGTCTGAGTTTTAAGCCACTGGAATATGGGTGAAGGTGACAGATCCATTCCCAGGCCCAGCCCATAAAACTTTCCTACCCATCCTCTCTTTTCCCAGTCATGGCAGCCGTGGAAGCCACGTGTTGAAGTTGGCAGAGACACAGGAGAGAAGGAGCCTGGGCCTTGGAATCGCCACTTGGAAGAAAGCTACCTGATGACTGAGAGCACCTCTTTTGCACGTCAAATGAAAAAGAATCCCCTGTTTGTTACTTGCTGAGATTTGGGGGTTTATCTGTTTCATCAGTAGAGTGACCTCAACTCAACATAACTGTAAAGGAACAACCTTTGCTTTCCCGCATTCGCTGGAGATTCTCTGCTCCTTTCAGAACCATGCTCACTTCCATGGATGAGTTGATCTCCCCTCTTTCCTGTCAACTCTGAAGAAGTGTGGAAAATAATGTATCAGGGAATTGGGAGATTTAGCCACAGCCACAGTTCTGTCACTTTCTCCCGGCTGTGTGACTTGCACCCCTGTTTATTCATTTGTCCCATGAGAGTATTAATAAATCATCTGACTATTTTACTACGTAAATGTTTAAAGCAAATGTAACAAGACTCATCAAGCTGTTTTCAGACTTTGAAAGCACTGTGTGATTCTTTAGGTCTTGTTCTATTTAGACACACACATCACGTTATGTTTGACCATGAAGAAAAATACTTAATCTCCTTCAGAATTATTTTTCCCATCTGTAACAGAGGAATAGAGAAACCTCCCTTTCACAGGCTAGTTATGAGGATTCAAGGAAATAACCTGTGCATCGTGCCTGGTGGAAGGCATGGACAATCATGGTGGCTCAATAAATGCTAGTTTTAGAATTATTAGTCTTATTTTGTTCTGTTCTATGTTAGGCATTTATTGTGCCTGCTTACGTGGATGAAAATGTATATAACACTTTCCCCACCTCAAGAAAAATTTGGAACTGGAGGAAGAGAACTTACTATCTGTTTCTCTCCCCACGAGCCTTCTCTTCCATCTTCCTGTTGCTCTGACCCAGGTATCCCCTTGGCCCAGAAAACATCCCCTTGTTTTCTGTGTCCTAAGAGGGGAGAAAAAGATATTCTGTGCCCAGAGGGGTGGCTTGTGGCAGACACTACTGGTTGTTCACCAAGCCCACTTCTTCTCTCTGGACACACAGCCATGCGACATTGTCCAGCATCCCCTGCCACAGGCATGTCTTCTCTCAGGTTTTTGGTTGGCTTTCTGTTGTTGTTATTTCTCACTCTTGTTTTCCCTTTCTCTTTTTCCAAGGTGCATCCTCTACCGCCACAAGGCTCTCCTTTTCCTTACGTTGTTCCCATTTTCCCTTGGCCCTTTACTCTGTCTTCCCGGCTTCCCTCTTCTTTGATCCTCTTCCTTGGTGCTTCCCTGCCGCCCAGGCCATGCCACAGAGGCACTATGGACGTCCTCCTTGTGACTATGTGGACTTGCTTCTGGTTTTCCCAACAAAGCATTCATTTGCCTCAATGCAGGAGGTCAATCTACAATAGGAGGAGGTGAATGTGCTTAGAGAGATGAAGTTTTATTTTTCATGGATCAATAACGTGATGTGCAGATGATCGAGGAGGAGAAAGAGCTTTTTTAAATGACGAATTCTTATAAGAGCCTTCACACAAATATTATTCCTAGTGATTAAATAGAAACACTACCATATAAAGCTATCTCTTGAAAAGTGGTACATGGGCCGGGCACGGTGGCTCATGCCTGTAATCCTAGCACTTTGGGAGGCCAAGGCAGGTGGGTCACAAGGTCAGGAATTCAAGGCCAGCCTGGCCAATATGGTGAAACCCTGTCTCTACTAAAAATACAAAAATTATCTGAGCATGGTGGCATGCGCCTATAGTCCCAGCTGCTGGGGAGGCTGAGGCAGGAGAATGGCTTGAACCTGGGAGGCGGAGGTTGCAGTGAGCAGAGATCGCACCACTGCACTCCAGCCTGGGTGATAGAGCGAGACTCTCTCTCAAAACAAAACAAAACAAAAAAACAAAGAAAAGCGGCACATGTTCTTTTGGTTCAGCCATGATTTAGCATAGAAAAATCTAATATTTATCAATAAAAGTAAAATCCTTTTCTGTGCATCCTGTGAGGCAATGATTTCTATATTCTGTTACACATAATAATTAGATAACAGCATCAACAGCAGTGACAATAGCTAGCATTTACTTGAAGACGAAGGTAAATAAGACAGAGTCCTTGTCCTCAACAGCTCACAGTCCGTTTTATAAATCTGGTTCCAATTAAATTTAATTACTAGAACCTCTTAATGTCACCCTTTATTCTGCATAGAGAAAATACTAAGTTTTATCCTGTTTATTTTGTAATTCAGGGAGGACTGATAATAAGAAAAGCAAGCCATTCTCAGTTCCTTATTCTGCTATTAAGTAGCAATTAACTTCCAATTTTCTTTCTGTCCTTAATCTCTCAGCTCATCCTGATTCCAGGTAAAATGGCAGCTTTATCATATGCATCGAATTACTTTCTCCATTTTACTTCACTTCATTGCATTTTGATTGAAAATCAAAAAGAACATAAAATGGGGAGCATCTGCCTCAGGAAAGAGGTCATCCACAGGCCATACTTTGGAGGAATTTCTGGCAAGTTGAGTACAGAGGGACCAGCCTGAAGGAGGGCACTGATCACTCACTGATGGCTTCCCTTCTAAGAAGCAGTGGGCTGGTGAAGGATGAGAGGAAACACTATGCTGGCTTGGAAGACAGAAGGATGGGCCATGGGTCGGAAGGGGAATGCCATCCCTGGAATCCTTTTTCCCACTGAATGGCCAGCAGCTGAGAGCAGCTGAGTCACATATGGCTTCACCAAGATGCCAAAGAACTGCAGTCCTGGGATGGAGCCAGAGAACAGCCAGACTGTGTACTTGGAAGAAATGCTGGGACTGGCCACAGAGAGTGTCCTCTGGGCTAGACTGTAAGCTTCATGAGAGCAGGGACAGTCTGTCTCTCTCATCATCATATCCTCTGTGCTTTGTTGGCTGAATAACAGGTGTGTAATAGGTATTTGTGGACATAAGGTGAGATCATTGAATTTATGATGTAAATTTATTTCAGTCAGTCTGTTGCAATTTGCAGTGTTTTTTTCTCTAGGCCTTTGCATTAGTGTCATAATGGGACATCCCTTTATGGCTGGGCTGGGTTGGAGCTACTGCTTCCTGGATCTCATTTCTTCTGACTAATCAGTTAGCTAAACTTTTAAAGAAACTGCTCCATCAGGGGAGCAAGGTATTCTATTGTCAACAAGTATCACTGATGGGAATCTTACGTTTAATTCTTCCTTCCTTCCTTTTTTTTTTTGGAGGCAGAAGCCCCTTTACCTCCTGGGGGCCAGGTGCAGTGACTCGTGCCTGTAATCCCAGCACTTTGGGAGGCCGAGGTGGGCAGATTATGAGGTCAAGAGATCGAGACCATCCTGGTCAACATGGTGAAACCCCATCTTTACTAAAAATACAAAAATTAGCTGGCCATGGTTGCACTCGCCTGTAGTCCTAGTTGCTAGGGAGGCTGTGGCAGGACAATTGCTTGAACCTGGGAGGCGGAGGTTGCAGTGAGCCAAGGTCACGCCATTGCACTCCAGCCTGGGTGACAGAGTGAGATTCCGTCTCAAAACAAACAAACAAACAAACAAACAAACAAACAAAAAAACCCTCTACCTCCTGAGTTCCAGTGATTCTTGTGCCTCAGTCTCCTGAGTAGCTGGAACTACAGGCGCCTGCCACCATGCTCAGCTAAGTTTTGTATTTTTCATAGAGATAGGGTTTTGCCATCTTGGCCAGGCTGGTCTCGAACTACTGACCTCAGGTGACCTACCCGTCTCAGCCTCCCAAAATGCTGGGATTACAGGAGTGAGCCACTGCGCCCGATCTCTTCTTTCTTTTTAAGTAACCTATTTTTCTTTCTCTAGAGTCTAGAAGTTTTAGACTTGTTTGCTTCATTTTTGGTATTCTGAAATGTTGCAATGATGTGTCTGAGTGTGGGTCATTTCTCAGTCATCCTGCCCCACACTTTGTAGGGTCTTTTAATTTGAAAATCAGTGTTTCCCTGTAGCTGGGGGAAATTTCTTTTCATTTTTGACCAGGTTTCTCCCTGTTCTAATAGATCTTTCTGGAATTTATATTTGAATTGTTTGATCTTCTGAGCTTGAGGCATACATGTACAAGAGTCTCTCACTTTTATCTTGCCACGCTTCTACTGAAAATGTAAAATAAACTCTGGCGAGCATATTTTTAAGATGCTAAAGCTTGCTCTTGTTTATCGGTTGTTGCTTTTTGTCAGTCCCATCAGGTCTTTGGTGGAGGAGGTAATGGCTGAAGAACATGAGCTTGTTCTTAACCAGGGAAAAGAAAAGAGACCCTGAAGAAGCTAGTCAGCACAGAGTGTGGCTTCTGCTGCATGGCCAGCTGCTGTCTGTCCCCCAGGAAACCATTCTAGAGCATGCTTGCATGGGGTGGAGGATATTTTCAGCTGCTGAGTCTTCTTCAAGGAGGAGTTAGAGTCAAGACTCTCTGTCTCAGAACCTTGGAGCCCAAATAGAGGAAAAAACAAAACAAAACAAAACACTGGAAATGTGGTAGCATCAAGTGTCAGCCAAGCTGAGAAAACTAGATGCCAAAAATGTTATGTGTAAAAAGCAAGCGGGCCAAGCAGACACAACAGTTGCTGAGGCAGAGATAAGAGGCAATCGGTTCTCTTCAATGGAGGGGCCAATGCCTACAGAGGACTCACCCAGACCCTTCAATGTGATATAGCAAATAATAAAGAGAGGGATTCGGTACCTATGAGAACAGCCTCTACTCAGTGACATTCAAGATATTTCAATGTGCCATCTGCCTCATCTCCCGAGGTGGCACCACCAGTGTGGGGTCCAGGAGACAGTGCATTGGGAAGAGACAGAACAGCGACCTCAGAGACCAGGACAGGCTCAGAGGGTCACCTTGACACTGGGGAAAGAAGAGGAGCCAGGGCCTTGCTTACATGTTGAAGTCCTCAGGAAGTCAAGGGCGAGCTATGCTGTGAATGGCTGAGAGGTGCAGGATTCTGATGGACCTAACCGGAAGCTGGAGGAGGGCTTTAGGAAATAAGGGACTCTGGTTTGGGTGAAGGAATGGTGGGCTGAGCTTTGTGCAGGGTGAGGCACCAGGGCTGACAGAGGGCACAGGGGGATGTGAAAGACATGAGCAATGAGTAGAATAACTTTTACCAGTTGTTTCCATGTTCTCCCTTCTTCCAAGAAATCCACTTACACAGAGATTTTTATTCATAGAAAGGAGAAAACCCCAAGAGCAGAGGAGGGTCTGCTATTCATGAAGAAACAAGGCTCAGGGCAACTAGGGCCAGAGGCAATAGTTTTTGTTTTAAGAGAAAAGTTTGTGTTTATTATGTACTTTGAATTTTATTATTATTTTTTTAAATGGTGTCTCACTCTGTCGCCCAGGCTAGAAAGTGCAGTGGCACAATCTGATCTCAGCTCACTGCAATCTCTGCCTCCCAAACTCAGGTGATTACCCCACCCCAACCTGCTGAGTAGCTGAGACCACAAGTGTGTACCACCATGCCAGGCTAACTTTTTGTATTTTTGATAGAGATGGGGTTTTACCATGTTGCTCAGGCTGGTCTTGAACTTCTGAGCTCAAGCCATCTGCCTGCCTTGGCCTCCCAAAGTGTTGGGATTACAGGCGTGAGCCACCGCGCCTGGCCTATAGCTAATACTCTGAGGATACAGAGAGATAAAATTCTAGTGATGGGAATATTCCAGGATGAGAATTGGTAGGAAAATATACTGAGTGCAATCTGGGGAGAGAGTACAGTGATTTGGAGAATTAATGAGAAAATGAATTGAGCTGATAAAGAAGTTTGCATGAGAAAGAGAGGACAGTGTTTGAAAATTAGCTAAAGAGGGATGTGAGGTGTATTAGTTTCCACTTTCTGTCCTAACAAATTATACAAACTTAGTGGCTTAAAGCAACAAAACAGTCTGGGCGCGGTGGCTCCTGCCCGTAATCCTGGCACTTTGGGAGGCCGAGGCAGGCGGATCACAAGGTCAAGAGAGCGAGATCATCCTGGCCAACATGGTGAAGCCCTGTCTTTATCGAAAATACAAAAATTAGCTGACCATGGTGGTGCACACTTGTAGTCCCAGCTACTAGGGAGGCTGAGGCAGGAGAATCACTTGAACCCAGGCGGCAGAGGTTTCAGTGAGTTGAGATCACGCCACTGCACTCCAGCCTGGGCGACAGAGCAAGACTCTGTCTCAAAAACAAACAAACAAAAAACAACCACCACCAGCAAAAACATTATTGTCTTACAGTTATGGGATATCAGAAGTTCAAAAATGGGTTTTATGGTGTTAAAATTAAGGTGTCATCAAGGCTGTTTTTCTTTTGTTTTGCTTTATTTTGTTTTTTTGAAGGCTCTAAAAGAGAACCTCTTCCTTGCCTCTTCCACTTTATGGAGACCATGGCTCATGGCCCTTTTCCAGCAATGGCATCACTCTGATCTGTGTTTCTGTTGTCCCAACTCCTTCTCCTTCTCTGACTCGGGCCCTCCTGTTTCCCTCATGTAAGGACCCTTGGGATTACCTGTTCCTGCCTGGATAATCCAGGACCATCTCCCCATCTCAAGATCTTTACCTTAATCACATCTGCAAAGCCTCTTTTGCCATGTAAGGTAACATTCATAGGTTCCAGGGAGTAGGAGGTAGACAGATTTTGGTGGGGAGTGTAATATTCTGTCTACCATACAGGATTAAGGTAGGATTTTTTTTTTTTTTTTAAATGGGAGATACAGACATGTTTATTCACTGAGGGGAAAGGGCCAGGAGGGAGGGAGAGATTTCAGGCCTAAGGCAGAGATGTAAAGACTGATGAAGAAAGCTCCTCAGGAGGTGAGGCAGGGGGGATGCCTAAGGCACAGGTGTGGGGAACAGTCGTAAACAGGAGGAATGAAACTGGGGTGAAGATGAAGATGGATGCAGAAATAGTGTAATTTTCAGTTGCCTGGAAGGAGGTAATATTCTTAAGGGAACTGGTTCTCTTAATGAGGTTCTCAGAGAGAAGAGGGCAGGGTTAAGAATGGAAGCTGAGGATGAGATGCTAATGAGTGATATGTAGGGGCAGTCAAGCAGTCCACAGAACCCCTTCAGGAGCAACTTCTTTGCAACCAGCAATTTCTTTTTTACTTTCTCTTTCTTCCAATTGTGCCTCCGTCTCAGCGGGGAGCTCCCACAATTAATACTGTTCCAGTTGAAGCTACTCTTGGTTCTAGTAAGTGTAAGAAGAGAAGAGAGATGTGTTAGGGGGATTCAGAGGTAGATTCTGGAAGACTTTATTGTGATGAGATCTTTACTGAGCCTGGAAAATATGACAATTTTATGTTTCAGATTCCAGTGACATTTTCAGACGATTCAAACACCGTTTCCATGGAGTTAGAATTTCTAAGCCCGGATAGTTCAACAGCAAGTTTCCAAGATGCCGCCCAAAGGAAAAAGTGGTTCTTGAAAAGTTGGGAGAGGGGGAGCAGCCTCTGGGAGTGACAGCGCTAACAAGAAGGCTCAAGGTCCCAAGGTGGTGGCAATGCAGTAAAGGTCAGACACGTTCTATGTGAAAAACATGGCAAAGTCACGGAAGTCATGAAAAAGTTAAAGTCTGGAATGAGATTCAATGAAGTGGCCACATAAAATGTGAAGATAAAGCCAGGCAAAGGGGACACTTGGGTTAGATGACCAGAGGGTCCATGGTGGGACCATTTCAAGAAGCAACATTTGCCTTGCCTGTAAGTGGGATAGATAAGCCTGTGTTTACAGACTCACCGGTTAAGACAAAATTTGGATATCATATTATTATGGTTGAAGGAAGAAAATAAAATCATATGAAAGACTGAAAAGAAAAAAGATTTTTCTAAGCCCATGAAAAGGGCACACTTAGAAATTTCTAACCCCACAGGAAAGGGTGTTTGAATCCTGTAAAATTGTCATGAAGTTTCTCTGCCTGGCAGAAAAATATGAGATGGTGATCACCATTTGTTTCCTACTTTATTAAGAGCATTCATTGTGGCTAAGGTGAAGGAACCCAGAGGACAGGAACCCAAGGCTGAATCCAGTCCTCTGAGGATAAAAAGAGGATAGGGAAGAGAGGAGAGTACACCTGTCACCTGCTCAGGGACAGGCTGCATCGATGACATCTCTACTTGCTGGCTCAGTCTTTTAGTCTTTCCAGGCCTGGGAACCTCCATGAGCAATGGGGATGGATGGTGTCGTTGCTGAGGAGGAGCTGCAGGGTGTGACGGTAGACATATAATGGTGCACACTTAAACTTTCCTCAGCAGCCCCATTAAGGCTACCTGACTGCCTCTGAGATTTGAACCTGGAAGATGAGATTCCAGCAGTGGTTAAAACAGGAGAGCCACGAAACTGGAAGAGAGAGGAGACTGCCTGGGCCTCAGGGGTGGGACTGGAATGTGTGGTCTTTGGGTCTGACTCTGGCTTAGAGGGCCGGAAGAAGAAGATTAAGTCACTGCTGAGTCATGGAAGCAGAGGCTGTAGGAGGCCCTAGGGGTGTTGGGGGTCAGTGATTTCTTTCTGATAGAGGAGATGTGAGGTACCCCAGGAAAGCTGCATGGCTGCACTGACGAAGGGATGGATGGGGTTTCTGCAATTGCACAATTGTCAATCTGATGCCAAATTCATTGCTTTTAGAATGAGAATTAAAGACTCTTGGTGTGTCAGGAGAGAGGAAGAGTAAAAGTCTTGAAGAGGACGCTACGACAGCTAAAAGTACACAAAAGAGCCCGGAATTCCTGGGGTAGACAAAGGTTGTCTGGGGGACCCTGACAGGGACATTTGGCTAGATCACGTAATAAGTATTACTTTGTGTAAGACCATTTATTAATGTGCTCTACTTTTTATCTTGAAACAAGGAGTAGAAAATAAGGATGTATATTTTCTAACAGAAGCTATTGAGAAAGAACTTGGTAGTAGCACCTTTGTTGTAATCGTTCTTATTCTGTGAGATCTAATACACTGCTGTGCCCATGTGCTGACTGCATCACTGAGGATTTATTCAGCACCACACAATTATTTTTGGTAATTGAGAGAGTTTCAGGAAGCAGAAGTTTTCATCTTCAAGGGACTAAAAGTTCGGCAGGCTGTAGCATCTGTCTTTTAAGACGTCTGGAGGCTTGAACAAACATTTAGAACTGGACAGTAAGGAATAATCACAGTGTTTCGAAAACACAAAAACCAAACAAACCTTCAACATGCTATTCTTTGTTTTGTTTTCACTCATGCTCCCCTCATTCTCTGCCTTCATATTCTTTTTTTTTGAGACAGAGTCTCACTCTGTCGCCCAGGCTGGAGTGCAGAGGAGTGATCTTGGCTCACTTTAACCTTGGCCTTCCGGGTTCAAGTGATTTTCCTGCCTCAGCCTCCTGAGTAGTTGGGATTACAGGCACATGCCACCGCACCCAACTAATTTTTGTATTTTTAGTACAGACGGGATTTCACCATGTTGGCCAGGCTGGTCTCCAACTCCTGGCCTCAAGTGATCCACCTGCCTTGGCCTCCCAAAGTGCTGGGATTACAGACGTGAGCCACCGTGCCAGCCTCTGCCTTCATATTCGAATTGTTAGAGTCAGCTTTCTTATGCTGTCATTTAAAACAGTTAGAACAAGCACTGGCCAATGTGCCCAAAGGTATGGGGAGGGAGGGGATTCTTGTCTTCTTCTACTTCCTCCTGGCTGTATGCCCTCAACAATCACCTAACTTTTTTGAACTTCAGCCTTTTAATTTGTAAAATGAGAATAATACAAAGGTTTTTTTTTTTTTCCTACCTCTCTGGTTAGTTATTTTGAGAAATGAGATATTATTTGCAAAATTACTTTCACAGCTGTAACACGCTATATTGTCATTTCACATAGCAGAGACGTTAAGGGCAGGGAGAAAGGACAGCAGAGAATAGCAAGAGATGGCCCCGGGAGTGACAGTGGGAGGCCAGATAAGGAGACATCTTGCATAAAGGCCATGTGAAGAAGTGTGACCTTTGGACATTTTAATTTTAATTTTATTTCCTTATTTTTTATTCTTTTGAGCACTCTATCACCCAGGCTGCAGTACATTGTTGTGATCATGACACACTGCAGCCTTGACCTCCTGGGCTGAAGCAATCCTCCCACCTCAGCCTCCTGGGTAGCTGGGACCACCACTACCACGCCCAGCTTTATTGATTGATTGATTGATTGATTGTAGTGATAGAGTCTTCTTATGTTGCTTTGTTTAGGCTGGTCTTCAGCTCCTGGGCTCAAGGGATCCTCCCATCTCAGCCTCCCAAAGTGCTGGGATCATAGGCATGAGCCATGGTGCCCAGCTCGAACATTTTTAAGTAGGAGAGCCATTTGGTCCGATTTAAACTTTCAGTGTATCACTTTCAACTTTGTGGAGGTTGGATTTCAGGAGGACCAGTTGAAAGGCAGAGAGATTAGGGAAGGGAAGGTTGCAATAAAGATACTGAGGGTGAGAACTAGGATGGTGGTAAGTCGCTGGGATGGACAGCAGAGGAAAAAATAACTTTGGAGGTAAAATAAAGAGCACGTAGTGATCAACTGACTGGTGGGAGAGAGGGAGAATTGAGGCGTTCATGAAAGAGGACTCCTGAGTTTCTGGTATAGGTAGACAGCCCCTAATTCAGATAAGGGAATATATTATACAAGGAGGAGCAGGACTGGAAGGAATGAAGGTGAGTTCCATCAAGATGCACATGGGGCATGGAAGCGGAAATACCCCATAAGCAGTTGGATATAGACATTTGAAGCCTGGGGAGAATGTCAGGGCTAAAGATGTTGATTTTGGAGGCGTCAGCTTATAGTTATTTTTTAATCTTAAAAGTGTTCCTAAGTAACTGTAAAATTTGAAGGTCAAATAATCTTTAGGAAAACTAATGTTAAGAGGTGGTATATTATTTTCTAATTATAACAGTGGCTTACAATGATACAAATTGATTTGTCTTACAGTCCTGTAGGTCAGAAGTCTGACACTGGGCTTTTGACCACACTGAGCTAAAATCAAAGTGTCACCAGGGCTGTGTTCCTTTCTGGATGCTCTAGGGGGAAAATTCTTTTCCTTGCTTTTTCCAGCTTCCAGAAGCCACCTGTATTCCTTGATTTGTGGCTTCCTTCTTCCATGTTTGAATCCAGCGTGGGTGGGTTGAGTCTTTTTCATGCTGTCATTTTGCAGGTTTCCCTTCAGCTTTTTCATCCACTTTTAAGGACTCATGTGATTAGAGTGGGCCCATCTGGATAATCCAGAATAATCTCCTCATCTCAAAATCATCTGATTAGCAACTCTGATTGCATCTGTAACCTAATTTCTCTTTTGCCATGTTAGGTAATATATTCACAAGTTTAGGGCATGGACATCTTTGGAGGCATTAGCTGCTTACCACAGATGGTAGAAAGAAAAAGCTTTCATTAAAGGGGTCAAGATATGGACAGGTAAGAGGAGAGTGGTGTCATCATTGTCCTTGAAATAAGGCCCAAAGATCTAAAGCCATATTCTTGGAATGACTCTAGCTAAACCTAAAATGGGTAAGTGAGTAATGACGTGGTGGAGAGCTAGAAGATTTGGATTCAAGTTCTAGGTTTTTTCCCCATGCTTTGGGACCTTGGGTCATCTACATTCTAAGACATTTTCTTCATCTGCACACCATGGATCATGATTATACTTCCCTCATAAAGTAATGCACATGAAAACTTTTAGTAAATTATAGAGCGATTTGCACATGTCAATGATATGCTGTTCAGGAATTTCCCTAAGACTTTTTCAAGGTATGTTCAAGTCTATGTCAATATTCTATCAGGATCAACTACCTCTTTCAAGCTACAAGGTAAGCCTTCCTCAATCCTGAATTACTAGGCTTTAGTAAAAGAATCTGCATTAAATGAGTGACTCTGTCAGCCCACATATATAGGGTATATACATAAGCCATTTACGTATATAAGCCGCCATTAGCAAAATTACTCCTGCTTTCAATGTTAACATCACCAGCTGCTGAATATTAGTTTGTATAAATGGAAGGTTCTAGAAAAGATGAGAGGGTATAAAGAGAGCCTCTAGTGGAGTAGGTCTGTGAGAACTCATATTGAAGAATTATCACCAGGAAAAGAGAGTTGTCATGATGTGCACTAATTTAGAAGTCAGATAAAAAAGAGTTTAAATCTAAATAAGATATAGATTTTGATACTTAAGGTAGAATTTTCTGGGGTTAGAGATGTCCAATTCTAGCATTAATGGGTGCAGACTGTATTTTTTTAGTGTTAAGGTATAGGCTGTAATGATCTTTATCATTAGGATTCCTGTGGTGGGTAGTGGGTACTTACTTGGACATTATGACTATTTACGTTCCAAATGTAAGATTTTATAATATCTTTAACTTCCATTGCTACTTGGAAATTTCAAAGTCAACTTCAAACTCAATACATCTAGAACCTTCTGGTTTAAGTCCAGTTTATTTTTGCTACTAAGTGTCCCTGTTTCCATCAGTGGTAGCTAGTTTCTCAAGCCCACAGGCTAAAACTCTTTTTCTCTTCATTCTATGATGATTAATTTAGCACCCACTACATATCAGACAGTGAATGAGACAAAAGGATTACAAAGATGAATAGGAGATGTCCATTCCAAGTAGTTTGGTATCCTGGATACATCCATAAAAGCCTTCTGCTGCAATACATCTCACATACTATATTTAAAAATTATTTAAGTGCTAAATTAGCAAGAAAGTAGGAGTACTCTTCAGATGCCCAAAGCAAGAAAATGCAGGAATTAAGACTGGTCAGGGCAAAACAAACATTAGCCATTTAACAAAAATAACAACGAATTTAAATAAAGACAAGATAAAGTTAAATTACCAATGGGATTAATCAGAGTTAAAGTATACTAAAGTCCTTGATCTGTTCAAGAGGTGGGTATTTAGTATCATAAGATTTTACTAAATTTTATGTGTATGTTACAACTTCTAGAGTAATCATCAAAAGAATAGAAATTGAGTGCAAAGCTTTCAAACTAGTAAAGGAAAAAATAAAGCAAAAAATAAAATTAATCCACAAGAATGGAAGAAAGGAATGATAATAATGGTTAAACAAAAGAAAATGAAAATGCAAAAAATAATAGAAATCACAAAATAAATCTTAACTCACCATTTATCCCTATATATGTGAATGGAATCAATTATCCAGTTAAAAGTAAATATTGTCACATGAAATTTTAAAGATGATTAGGCCAGGCATGGTGGCTCACATCTGCAATCCCAGAACTTTGAGGGGCCAAGATGGGAGGATCCCTTGAACTCAGGAGTTTAAGACCAATCTGGGCAACACAGCGAGACCTCCTCTCTACAAAAAACAAAAAAATCAGCCAGGTGTGGTGCTGCATGCGTGTAGTCCCAGATGCTTGGAAAGCTGAGGTGGGAGGATCAGAGGTCCAGGCTACAGTAAGCTGTGATTGTGCCACTGCGCTCCAGCCTGGGTGACAGAGTGACAGCCTATTTCAAAAACACAAGTATATATATATAATAAAAGATTAGCCATTTTTTGCTTACAAGAGATGCACTTAAATATAAAGTTGAAAGTAAAAGAAAAGATATTCCAGGTAAATATTAACCATATATAGGTATATGAGACAAACCATGTATAGGTGTAGCCATATCAGAGAAAACAGATTTTCAGGTAAAAAACATTATTAGAGACAAAGAAGATCAATATGTAATAATAAAAATGTGCAAGTCATATGACTGACAATTCTATTTTTAATTTTTTGAGGAACTGCCACACTGTTTTCTATAATGGCTGTACAAATTTCAATCTCCACCAATAGTGTATAAAGTTCCCTTTTCTCTACTTCCTTGTCAACTTGTTATCTTTTGTCTTTTTGACCACAGATTCTTTTTTTTTTCTTTGTTTGAGATGGAGTCTCACTCTGTTGCATAGCTGGAGTGCAGTGGCGTGATCTCGGCTCACTGTAACCTCCGCCTCCCGGGTTCAAACAATTCTGCCTCAGGCTCCTGAGTAGCTGGGATTACAGGCACCCACCACATGTCTGGCTACTTTATTTTATTTTTATTTTTATTTTTTGTATTTTTAGTAGCGACAGGGTTTCACCATGTTAGCTAGGCTGGTCTTGAACTCCTGACCTCAGCCTCAACCTCCCAAAATGCTGGGATTACAGGCGTGAGCCACCGCACCTAGCCCGACAATAGCCATTCGAACAGGAGTTAGGTGATATCTCCTTGTGGTTAATTTGCATCTTCCTGATGATTAGTGATATTGAGACTTTTTCATATGTCTGTTGGCCATTTGTATGTCTTCTTTTGAAAAATGTCTATTCATGTCTTTTGCTTATTTTTAAAATCAGGTTATTTGTTTTCCTGCTATTGACTTGTCTAAGCTCCTTAAATATTTTGGATATTAACCCCTTATCAGATGTGTAGTTTCCAGATATTTTCTCTCATTCTGTAGGTTGTGTCTTTACTCTGTTGATTGTTTTCTTTGCAGCACAGAAGTTTTTAGTTTCATGCAATCCCATTTGTCTATTTTCGGTTTTGTCGCCTCTGTTTTTGAGGCCATATTAAAAAAATCATTGCCCAAATCAATGTCATGGAGTTTTCCTGTGTTTTCTTCTAGTAGTTCTATAGTTTCCGGTCTTATATTTAAGGTTTTTTTCTGTTTGTTTTGAGACGGAGTCTCGCTTTGTCACCCAGGGTGGAGTGCAGTGGCGCAATCTCAACTCACTGCAGTTTCCTCCACCCAGGTTCAAGCAATTCTCCTGCCTCACTCTCCTGAGTAGCTGGGATTACAGGTGTGCACCAACACGCCCAGCTAATTTTTGCATTTTTAGTAGATACAGGTTTTTGCCATGTTGGCCAGGCTGGTCGCCAACTCCTGGCCTCAGGTGGTCCGCTCGCCTTGGCGTCCCAAAGTGCTGAGATTACAGGCATCAACCACTGCATTCGGCCTATTTAAGTCTTTAATCCAGTTTGGAGTTGGTATTCGTATATGTTGAGAAATAAGGGTCTAATTTTATTCCACATATGTGTATCTAGTTTTCCCAATGCTATTTATTAAAGGGATTGTCCTTTCCCCATTGTGTGTTCTTGGCACCTTTGTGAAAATCAGTTGGCTGTAAAAGTTTGGATTTATTTCTGGGCTCTTTATTCTGTCTCTGTTTTTATGCCAGTACCATGCTGTTTTGGTTACTATAGACTTCCAGTATACTTTGAAGTTAGGAGTGCAATGTCTCCACCTTTGTTGTTCTTATTCAAGATTGCTATGGGTATTTGGGGTCTTTTGTAGTTCCCTGTGAATTTTAGAATGTTTTTTTTCTATTTTTTGAAAGAATGCCATAGGTATTTTGACAAGAATTGCGCTGAATCTGTAGACTGCTTTGGGTAGTGTGGACATTTTTAACAATATTAATTCTTCCAGTCTATGAACATGGAATATCCTTCCCTTTATTTGTATCCTTTTCAATTTCTTTCATCAGTGTTTTACAGTTTTCATTGTAGAGAACTTTCAATCTACTTGGTTAAGTTTATTTCTAGGTATCTTTTTTTGGAGCCATTTTAAGTGGGATTGTTTTCTTGATTTCTTTTTCAAAAAGTCCACTATTAGTGTATATAAACATTACTAATTATTGTGTATTAATTTTGCATTCTGCAGCTTTATCGAAGTTGTTTATTAGTTCTAACAATTTTTTTGGTAGAGTCTTTAGGGTTTTCTAGGTATATGATCATGCTGTCTGCAATGAGGGACAATTTGATTTCCTGTTTTCCATTGTGAATGCCTTTTAATTCTTTCTCTTGCCTACTTGCTCTGGCTAGGATTTCCAGTACTATGTTGAATAGAAGTGGTGAAAAGTGGGGATTCTTGTGTTGTTTCTCTAAGGAGAAAAAGCTTTCAAATTTTCCCCATTCAGTATTATGTTAGCTGTGGATTTGTCATACATGACCTTTATTGCATTGAGGTACATTCCTATACCTAACTTGTTGAGAATTTTTGTCATGAAGAGATGGTTGAATTTTGTCACATGCTTTTTCTGCATCTATTGAAATGACCTTATGATTTCTGTCCTACACTCTATTAATGTGTTGTATTACATTTATTGAACCATCCTTATATCCCTGGGATAAATCACACTTAATCATGATGAGTGATCTTTTTAATGTCTTGTTGAATTTGGTTTTCTAACATGTTGCTGGGGATTTTTGCTTCTATGTTCATCAGGGATATTGACCTGTAGTTTTCTTGTGTGTGTATGTGTCCTTGTCTGGTTTTGATGTTAGGGTGCTGTCCTTATAAAATGACTTTGGGGCTGGGTGCGGTGGCTCATGCCTGTAATCCCAGCACTTTGGGAGGCCGAGGTGGGTAGATCACCTGAGATCAGGAGTTCGAGACCAGCCTGATCAACATGGAGAAACCCCATCTCTACTAAAAATACAAAATTAGCTGGGCATAGTGGTGCATGTCTGTAATCCCAGCTACTCGGGAGTCTGAGACAGGAGAATTGCTTGAACCCAGGAGGCGGAGCTTGCAGTGAGCCAATATTGCGCCATTGCACTCCAGCCTGGGCAACAGAGCAAGACTCCATCTCAAAAAAAAAAAAAAAAAGAAAAGAAAAAAAAAGACTTTGGAAGAAGGGCCTCTTCTTCAGGTTTTGGGAAGAGTTTGAGAATAATTGATATTAGCTTTTCTTTAAATATTTGGTAGAATTCATCAGTGAAACAATCAGGTTCTGGGCTTTTCTTTGATGGGAGACATTTTGTTATTGATTCAATCTCCTTACTTGTTATTGGTCAGTTCAGATCTGTATCTTCATAATTCAATTGTAGTAGGTTGTATGTGTCCAGGAATTTATCCATTTTTTCTAAGTTATCCATTTTGTTGGTGTATAATTGTTCATAATAGTCTCTTACAATCTGTTGTGTTTCTGTAATATCAATTGTAATGTCTCTTTTTTCATCTCTTATTTTGTTTGAGTCTTCTTTTTTTCTAAGCCTAGCTAAAGTTTTGTTCATTTTGTTAATCTCCAAAAAAACACCCAAGTCTTCGCTTATCTTTTGTATTACTTTTTCTATTCTCTATTTCATTTACTTCTGCTCTGATTTTTATTATATTCTTCCTTCTACTAATTTTGGGTTTAGTTTGTCCATATTTTTCTAGTTCCTTGAGGTATAATGTTAGGCTGTATGAGATCTTCCTTTGTGATGTTGGTATTTGTTGATATAAATTTTCCTCACAGAACTACTTATGGTGTATGCCACAAGTTTTGATACATTGTGTTTCCATTTTCATTAGTCTCAAGATATTTAAAATTTTTCCTTTGAATTTCCTCATTGACCTATTGTTTTTCTAGGAGCATGTTGTTTAATTTCCATGTATTTGTTAATTTTTAAAAGTTCCTTCTATTATTAATTTTTAGTTTTATACCATTGCAGTCAGAAAGAATACCTGATATTTGATTTCAGTCTTCTTAAATTTGTTAAGACTTGTTTTGTGATCCGAACATATGATCTATCTTGGAGAATGTTCCATGTGCTGTGTGAAGAATGTGTATTCTGCAGCTGTTGGATGGAATGTTCTGTATATGTCTGTTAGGTCTATTTGGTCTAGAGTGCAGTTTAAATCTGATATTTCTTTGTTGATTTTCTGTCAGATGATCTTTTCATTGCTAAAATGGGAGTGCTGAAGACCCCTACTATTATTGTATTACAGTCTGTCTCTCCCTTCAAAGTAATGTTTGCTTTATATATCTAGGTGCTCTGATGTTGGGTGCAGTAGTTACAATTGTCATATCCTCTTGCTGAATTGACTCCTTTATCATTATATACTGAACTTCTTTGTCTCTTTTACAAATTTAACTTAAAATCTACTTATCTGATATAAGTATAGTTCCTTCTACTCTTTTGCTCTTTTGGTTTCCATTTGCATCAAATATCTTTTATCATTCCTTCACTTTCAGTCTGTGTGTGTCCACTTACAGGTGAAGTGAGTCTTTTGTAGGCAGCACATATATGGGTCTTTTTAAAAAAAATTCATTTAGCCACTCTATGTCCTTTGATTTGAGGATTTAATCAATTTATATTCAAGGTACTTATTGATAGGTAAGGACTTACTACTGTCATTTAGTAGTTTTCTAGTTATTTTGTAAATTATTTCTTCTGTTGTTACTGTCTTCCTTTGTGTTTAAATGATCTTCTCTAGTAGCATGTTTGATTCCTTGCTTTTTACTTTTAGTGTATCTATTACAGGTTTTGCTTTGTGATTACCACAAAGCTTACAAAAACATCTTACAGTAGGTTATTTTAAGCTGATAACAACTTAACTGATTGCAAAAAACAAATCTTCCACACTTTAACCCTACTCTCCATTTGAATTTTTGATGACACAGTTTACATCTTTTTATATTGCATATCCCTCAAGAAATTATTGTAATTAATTTTGGTTTTTAATAATTTTGCCTTTTAACCTTTATACTAAAAATTTAAGTGATTTACACACTATCATTACAATAATAATTAGGGTGTTCTGAATTTGATTGTGTAGTTACTTTAGTCAGTAAGTTCTATACTTTCAGATGTTTCCATGTTACTCATCAGCAACCCTTTTATTTCAGTTTGACGACTACCACTAGGGTTTCTTCTAAGACAGGTGTGGTAGTGATGGACTTCCTCAGCTTTTGTTCATCTAGAAACATTTTATCTCTTCTTCATTTCTCAAGGATAGTTTGGCTGGGTACAGTATTTTTGGTTGGCAGGTTTTTTTCCTTTAACATTTTAAACATGGTATCCTATTGTCTCCTGGCCTGTCCAGTTTCTGCTGCTGCTAGGAGGATTGGAACTGCCTTATATGTTATTTGCTTATTTTCTGTGTTACTTTCAGGATCCTCTCTTTTTCTTTGATCTTTGACCTTTTAGTTATAATATGTCTTAGGATAATCTTATTTGGATTAAATCTGATGGGAGGTATTTGACCTGTATGCTCCTGGATATTCATATCTTTCTCCAGATTTGAAAAGTTTTCTGGTATTATTTCTTCAAATAAGATTTCTGCCCCTTTATCCTTTCCTACTCCCTCTTGAACACAATGACCTGTATATTTGCTGTTTTGATGCTATCCCATAAATCCCATAAACTTTCTTGTGTTTTCATTCTTTTTCTCCTCTGAATATGTATTTTCAAATAACCTGTTTTCAAGTTTATAGATTCTTTCTTTTGCTTGATCAATTCTGCTGTTGGTGCAACTGCATTTTCCGTCTTGTTCACTGTATTTTTTAGTTACAGGATTTCTGTTTGATTTTTAAAAATTATTTTAATCTCTTTATTAAGTTTCTCATTCTAGTCACTTATTGTTTTCCTAATTTCATTGAGGTGTTTCTCTGCATTTTTTGATGTTCACTAGCATGTTTAAAATAGTGATTTTAAATTCTTTGCCAGGCAATTAATACGTCTCCATCTCTTTAGGGTCAGTTACTGGCACCTTATTTTGTCTATTTGTTGAGGTCACATTTCCCTGGTTGTTCCTTGTGGTTATGTATTGATTTCTGTGCATTGAAGTAGGTACTTTTTCCAGTCTTCACAGTCTGGCTTTATCTGGGAATGTCCTTTAGCAGTAAGCTTGTTCAGAGATTCTGGGCAGATTATCTGGTGTACTCCCTAAGCCCATGACTGCTGCAGCTGTTGCTGTGCTAAGGGGTTGCCTTAAGACCTGGACTGCCATGCCAAGTGCACTGCTGGGCTAGAATTAAGTGGCTGCCAAGGCTGGCATACACTGGGCACACCCAAAGCCTATAGCCACTGAGACTAGTGCAACACTGGGGCATGTCTGTAGCCCTTGGCTGCTGAGGCCTGCCTGTTACTGTGGGTTATTCAGAGCCCTGGCCCATTGTAGTTGGCTAGTGTTGATGCAAGCCAGGACTTGAGTTCATCTTGCAGTGGCTATAGGTTCCTATCCTATGTTGGAGTGGATCTATAGGCTCTGTCACTGGCTTAGAGACAGGGGCCATAGGAACCACCTGGTGTTGGGTTTTACCATGGCAGGGCTGGTCTTGGTGTTCAAGGCAAAGTTTTATGTTTACCTTCCTCTACTTCTCCAAGTGAATGACATATCTCTGCTGTGCTGCCTAGATATGGAGGAGGGGTGATGTGGGTACTGTAAAATTGTCTTTCCTATATCTTTAATGCATCTTTTACAATTATGATGCGATCACCAGGCACTACGATTTCTATCTGGCTTCCTTAGCTCTTTTAAAGGTATTTTTACGTGTGGATAGTTGTTCAAATTGATGTTTCTGGTGGGGGACGACCACTGGATAGTACTACTCCATGATCTTGCTTTGCTCTCCCATGGCCAACTTTTAACAAACTAGAAATAGAAGAAAATGTCATAATCCATTACAGATTATCTATAAAAAAATCTACTGCAGGCTGGGCATGGTGGCTCATGCCTGTAATCCCAGCACTTTGGGAGGCCGAGGTGGGCAGATCACGAGGTCAGGAGATGGAGACCATCCTGGCTACCACAGTGAAACCCCGTCTCTACCAAAAACACAAAAAATTAGCCGGGCATGGTGGCAGATGCCTGTAGTCTCAGCTACTCCAGAGGCTGAGGCAGGAGAATGGCGTGAAGACGAGAGGTGGAGCTTGCAGTGAGCCGAGATCACGCCACTGCACTCCAGCCTGGGCGACAGAACAAGACTCCATCTCAAAAAAAAAAAAAAAAAAGATCTGCTGCAAAGGTGAATAAGAAATAATTCCTGTCCTCAAGAAGCTCACAGTTAGGGGGAGATAGATGCAGAAGCCATGAACCACAAAATCATTCTTTGAAGTCCCCTTAACAAAGGAGAAGATAAAGGTAACGTCAATTAAGTCAGTCATCACATCTTAATTTCTTTTTATATAATAACATTGCTCAAATATTCCCTTTTCTATGACCTAACAGTGCAATCTTCCTGCTCTTATTGCACCATTTTATCTGTAATTATATCTTACTGAAGAGTTTTTAAACGCTCTGCTAAAATCAAGCTGTACTGTGAGTTAACACTCAACTAGTCTACATGACATTTTGTCTCAGATTTATTCAAAAAATTGTGAGGAAATTTTGACAGTACTTTAAAACCTTATTTTTTTTTTTATTACTAAGTATCATGTGTGCAGGTACGTTTACCACATCATGACTTTAACCATCTATGTTCTTCAAGGAAGATAGAGGCTTATGAACGGGGACAGAAATAGAATGAAGGTCAAGAACAGAATCGGAGGAAATTAAAGAGTAGAGGAGCAAGGTAAGGATGTCTATTGTGACCTTTATTCTGCAATGAAAATACTTGGTAGTTTGTCGTTCTTTTGTTTGAGTTAATTGGTAAGTACAAATGTCAGCATCTCCACTCTGAGATGCTGAGTTTTATTCTCGAGCACAGGATTGTCAGAAAATTGGGTGAGGCTTAGGGATAGGTCTCTTGAACACATTACTTGAAAATAAAATGCTTAAGGTTTTTGAATGCCTTTAATTTTTTTTATGTTTACATTAAGCATTTTTTTTTTTTTTTTGGTATTTTCGAAAATATCAGTCCTCAATTGATTTGGAAAAAAAAAATAGGTCCCTTACCACAGGGAGTCTGAGAAACACTGAAATTGGCTCCATTAAAATCAAGGAATGCTATTCATAAAAAGATACTGTAAAGAGTGAAAAGACAAGTTACACAATGGAAGAAAATGTTCGTAACACATATAACTGACAAAGACCTAGTATTTGAAATATATGAAGAACCCATTCAAGTCAGTTAGAAAAATGGGTTAAAAACCTTAAAGAGGCACTGCATAGAAAAAGAAATTCTAATGTCTTATAAACATATTAAAGGCCTCCACCTCATTAGTCATCAGGGAAATGAAAATTAAAACCACAATGAAAATTACACATACAGTCACCAGACTGGCAAAAATGTAAAAGCTTCACAAGCCTAAATGTTGGTAGGAATCCTGAGTTACAGAAACTTTCGAATATTTATTGCCTGTGGGAATGAAAATGAATTAAACTACTTTGGAAAACCCATTGGCAGTATCTATCAAAGTTGAACATATACAACCCAGCAATTCTTGAGGACCCAACAGAAATGTGTTACATGTATTAACCAAAGGACATATACAAGGATATTCATGGAAACACTATCATAGCCCTCAACTGAAAACAGCCAAGGTGTCCATCAGCAATAAAATGAATAAGTTGTTGTATAGTCACACAATGAAACACTCTATAGAAGTTGTTCTTAAAGCATGGACCATAGACCAGAAACATCAGCATCACCTGGGAACTTGCTAGAAATGCAAGTTCTTAAATCTCACTTTGGACTCAGTGAATCAGAACTCTAAGAGTGGGGGTCAGAACTCAGAACTTACTTTTTTAAGAAGCCTTTCAGATAATTCTGATGGACTTTAAAGATTGAGAACAGAATTTCTCTCTGTTTCTCACTGTAGAATTTTATTTCTACAGAGATAAATATGAATGAATTATAGCTTTTGCCAACAACATGAATGAGTCTCAGAAACATATTCTGTTGTCATAGTGTTTTTTGTGGTTTCTGTAAGGTATCCGCAGGACATTTCAGAGGACTGACTCTTCTGTAAATTCAGAAATGTCTCCATGCTATGATGTTTCTCATCCAGAGAGTCAGTCCCACCCTGGGGCCAAAGTATTATGGCAGAGAACAGTAGGGAGAGATATGGGGGTCACCAAAGGGGTCTGCAGTAAAGAATGCACTTTGGACTCAGGGAAACATTCAGACTCTAAAATGAAGTCCATGGGTGCCAGAACCCCTGGTGGAGTTCTTGAACTCAGGCATCCCGGGCCTGGCTGTAGTTGAAGAGAATAAATTCTGCTGCTGAAAATTCCCAAGGGTCTGGATGGAGAAGGTCTAGGGAAACTGGATATTCCTAGACTAACAGATTGGTAGATGCAGAGGCTCTAGAGCATCTGCTTGGCTTGTCCCTGGCTCTGCATTATTGGCATTGTTTCCTTGGTCATGGCTGTTGTTGCTACTGCCAAGACAATTTGGCCTGAGCCACACCTGTTAGAGAATTTCTACAACTTTGGTTGCTTTTTTTTTTTTTTGCAGTAGACAGTGCGTTCTGGTGTTGCCTCAATAAAGGCCACATGAATTCCTGAGGTTCTTGCTCCCCTCACTTCTATCCCATTTTCTCCAAGGGTTTCTTAAAGTTTAATAATTTTTTAAAAGGATTATGAGGTAGGCATAAAAGACAAAATGTTCTAAGGTGTAAAAATAATCCCATTAATGCACTATGGCCTGAGTGGCTCATGGCCAAAGAACAGATCATGACTCTAAAACATGTTGCACTGAACTCTTCTACTCTATGGATTTCAATACCTTCTATACACTATCAACTCAAAAATTTACATTCTGAGGTCTTCTCCAAGCTGTTCTCTAAGCTCCAGACGCATGCTATCTAATTGACCACATGACACTTTCACTTTTTCCCAAATAAATTTTCCTTCCATTGGCTTCTTACCCCATTCACCTTGTAAAAAATGCCCCTCCCCTAGTCTTCTCCATCTCAGGTAATGGCCTAAAGGCCCCACCTTTCACCCAAGACCTAAGGCATAGGGGCCCTCCCTGGTTCTTCTGGTTTCCTCATCCCCCTTATCCAATCTACTAACACATTTTTTTGGTCTTGTTTCCTTTGAAATTTAGTTTTTAGCCAACCACCTCTCTTTCCACTCTTTCTTCCCAACAACAGTCCATAATCACCTCTCTTAAATTTCTGCATACACTCCTTCACAGGTCTTTCCCCATTCTTGTCCCCTTTAATCCATTCTGCAGATAGCATCTAGAGTGACTTTTTGAAGTAAGTAACTCAGATGACTTAAGTTCCCTAATTAAAACCACGCTATGGCTTCCCATTACACTTAAGATCCAAATTTCCTGACATATCTACAAGGACAGGATCTAGACTCTGCCTACTTTTTTAGCCTTATCTGTTCCTCTTTCTCCAGTTTACCACACTCTAGCCAGGCTGGTCTTCTTGCTCTTTCTGAAACAGGACATACTCACCCTTACCTCAGGGACCTTAACGTTCTTATTTCCCTCTGGAATGCCTCCCTAGCCAGATGACCACATGCCTCTCTTCTTTTCATTGCTTTCATCTCTGCTCACATGTCATCTCCTCAGAGACATCTTTTACTATTTCATCTAAAGTCATACCTCCCTTCCACCTCTTGCTTCAGTCCTCTTATCATACATTATTTCCTTCACAACATTCACTGTCTGAACATTAATCATTATATTATTGAGTGTCTAGCTGAAAGATGATGAAGGTGTTGGCAGGAATATAAAGCAAGGGAGGAAACACATGTAACAGAAAAGTTGGCTGGATCGCATTTCTTCAACCAAACATCCCTAAGTCAACTATGAGTCAGGCACTGTACCAGGGGCCAGAATTAGAAAGATGAATTAGACATGGGCTTGATCTCACAAGTCTCAGAATCTGGTGTGATAAACAGTGTTTTCAAGAAAGGTTGGGAGCACAGGAAGTGGTGTGTCTTGTGGGTATGCAGGACAATGAGGAGAGTTTCAAAGTTTTATGGGTAATTATATTTGGAGAAGAAGGAGTTGGAAACTCTGGAACTGACTTCTAGGTCCTGAGCTGGGAGAATGGTGGAACCATCACTCTATGATCAGAAGGAGGGAAGACTGATCTGTGACAACCTCTGATATCTTCAGGAACTCCCCGACCAGAATCCATGGTAATCAAAAGCCAACAGTGGGCTGGGCACGGTGGCTTACGCCTGTAATCCTAGCACTTTGGGAGGCCGAAGAGGGCAGATCATGAGGTCAGGAGTTTGAGACCAGCCTGGCCAACATGGTGAAACCCTGTCTCTACTAAAAAATACAAAAATTAGCTGGGTGTGGTAGTGGGCGCCTGTAATCCCAGCTACTCGGGAGGCTGAGGCAGGAGAATCACTTGAAACCAGGAGGCGGAGGTTGCAGTGAGCCGAGATTGCACCACTGCACTCCAGCCTGGGTGACAGAGTGAAGACTCCGTCTTTAAAAAAAAAAAAATAGAAAAGCCAACAATAGTTGTGCTCAGGACATAGACAATGATAAGAAAATAGGAGCAGGGCATGGTTGCTAACAGGCAAACTTCTGGTCATGATGGACTCTGGAAAGGGAGAGAAGCAAACTGTCTCCTTGGGAAGGCCTGGATTACTGGGCAATCTTTTCTGGATCCAAACCCTCTTGGGTTCTCTGTTTTCTAGGTCATTCCCATTCCTTCTCCATCTTTACCTTCCAGCAATGCCGTCCAGCTCATAGAAATCTATCCTGTTCCACAGAATCCAAGAGCTGGAGCTATGAGTTGACCCATTAGGACACATTATGATCTCTATTCTTGAGCTTTTGCCTATATTACTTTCCAAGCTACAGTTGCTGGTTTTATTTCATGGAATGCTTCAGATTTCTAGCATTTAGTCTCTGGAAGCTGAGGGGTTTGTCTACATAGGGTTCTAGTTATGGAAGCTTGGTGGAACCCACTTGGTACTGGGCATGCACTTGTAGCTCAGCTCCACTCACACTCAAGGAAGCCAGATTCTGAGGCCTTTGTCCACAGTAGCCTTGTTGTGGGTGCACTGCGGGAAACCAGCCTAAGATGCCAGTTCTAACCCCTATCCTTCAACCTCACATTTCACATAAAGTTTCTAACAAAAAATAGGCAAATTGGAGTAGTGACTTCAATGCATAATTTATGCTCAAATTATGGCTCTTTCTGCAAACAAAGCTTTGCTCTAAACACATTGGCTGTCATTGGTGATGTCTGAGTCGAAAGTCCATTTCCATGATGTGTAACCAGGAAACTTCGTGTCTTAATCAAGATGGTATTCATATCTCAGGAAATATCTGAATATAATGTATTCCTCAGTTAAGCAGAAAACCCAAGAGAGACAGACGTCCACCAAATGCTTTCATTTTATCCTCACTAGCCATTTATAGCCTGGTTTCATGAGGAAAACGTATGTTTACTGACTGCTAAGGAGGTGTACATCTTAGTTTCTGAAAACTAACTTACTAAATAATGTGTTAAAATGGCTTTGCATTTTAGGTTCTCATTTTCAGATGTCTACATTCTGAGCCATAAGGTCTATAGTTTAGCTTAAACCCAGATTATTCTAGATTTTTGCTTCCAGTGATATGTAACATTTGGTTTACCTTATTTACTTACCTATTCATAATGAATGGCTGATGATCTTGAGGTGGATTCAGCTTTAGTGTAAAACATATACACATACACTGTTCTTTTTTATTTTTATTTTTTACGATGGATTCTCACTCTGTCGCCCAGTCTGGAGAGCAGCGACATGATCTTGGCTCACTGCAAGCTCCGCCTTCCAGGTTCACGCCATTCTCCTGCCTCAGCCTCCTGAGTAGCTGGGACTATAGGCGCCCGCCATCACGCCCAGCTAATTTTGTTTTGTATTTTTAGTAGAGACAGGGTTTCATCATGTTAGCCAGGATAGTCTCGATCTCCTGATCTCGTGATCTGCCCGCCTCAGCCTCCCAAAGTGCTGGAATTACAGCTGTGAGCCACTGTGCCTGGCCATCATATGCTGTTCTTGATACATGCTGTATACATCTTTCTAAATATGCATGTGTTTACTACAGAACAATCTGCAGAATAAAGGTTCTGTTAGGAAAGTGGTTTGAAGGCTAAAGATTCATTAATTTGGGTTTATTAGATATAAAGAGATATAAATGGGACAGAGAGCAGTGACCACCTGCTTATTTAGTTTAAAAATACTAGCATAGTGCTTTGCTGGTGAGTGAACTTCGACATTTTGGAGGAATGGATAGAATAGGAGAACGTGTTGGGTAGAAGAGAGGAGGAAGCGGTAATGTGGGGCACAGTGTTCCTAACATTTTTCCTATCAATCCGTAGACCTTCAAAAAGTCCTGAGAAAAAGGGTTTTATAGTCAAACAAGTTTGGAAAGTAGTATATACTGTATCTCCCTTTTGGAAATTCAGAGTATAATAGCACTATAAAGGCTCTGAGAAAATCTTCAATCAAGAAAACCTGTTCACTTTTGTTTTGGTTTTTTTGGAGACACATATTGCACCATCTAGGTCTGAGTTCGTTGAATTAGAGTTCATTGCTATGGCTTTTTCCCATGACTCTGGGGCATTGGGGGATAGGCCTCAGGCACTAGACAGGGGAGGTTGAGGCAAAACCTCAGATGTTGTCAAAGATAACCAAAGTTGGATGCTGGGTTGAAGTGGCAAGGGCAGATTGTAACCTGTGGTACACTATTGCACCTGGGTAAAGAGTGCCATGTGAACTGACCTCAGCTTTGGTTTATTCTGAGGTGACTGGGTATTTTAAAGGGAGAATTGAGGGCATATGATTAGGGCAGTGTGGGGCCTCAGTAGAATCAGGGAAGTGAACAATTACAAAAAGCAGGAAGGGGCTTTGGAGTTAGTCCATGTGGACCCCCTCTGGGTTTGCTAACTGCCACTTATTGAAGTCAGGCTCCTACCCTCGCGCAGAGGCTAGGAGACAGGATCTCTCTCTTCAGGTGATGACTGGAACAAAGAGTCCATTGCTTTGGCAGCCCTGAATTTTCTCAGGAAGGCACTCTAGGTCATCCTAACAGCCTAGAGTGGTTAGAAACTTTGTTAGTGTATGTTCAGTCTCTTTACAGGCCAAGGTTGAGGCCTCATCAAGAGGAGGGCTCTGAGGAACCTGGCAGGAGTTTGGTCAAGGAAAGAATCTCTGTTAGTGCCAGGTACTGTCAGAACTGGGTGTAGAAACCAGAGACCCATACTCAGAACCAGAAGATGGGGAAACACGTGCCCCTCATACACTTCCCTCTAGTGTCTAATCACCTCTCTGGCATAACAGTTCATTTGGCACCAGCCTCAGTTTACCTTCCTGCTTTTAGCACTTAATTACTTGATGTGAGAAAAGTAGAAAAAGAGAGGATGATATAATGGTGAAGGTCGCTACATGAAATTCCATGATCCTTTGTTCTTTCCTATCAGATATCCCAAAATTAGAAATGGGAAAGATTCATTTTATATATCAGGTGAAGACATTTTGATTTGGATCAAATTGCATTTAAATTAGCAATTCTACTTCTGAGAACACATTTCAAGGGACTGTCTCTAAATACTCCCTTCCACCCACACACATGCAGCTGGCTACCCTGTCTTGCCAATCACGCCCTCACGTGTGCCTTACGTCCATCTGTTTGCTCATTCTCCTCGCCCAGCTCCCATCCGCACTGCCTCTTATCACTATTGTTTCCACGGGCCCTTGATACAATTTCAATGCAACCTGCTCCTGTGTCGCCCTTCATTCAATGGACAGTCCCCAAATAAATCTTCCTACAGTACATGTCATTCTTCTGCCTAAAATCTTCAGTGACTTCCTTCTGTTCTCAGAATCAAGTCCAGTCTCCTCAGAATGGTATCAGCTTCTGCTAGGATGTGGTCTCAATATATATTTTAACTCTTATACTCTATCAGTTTCCTAAATATAATTTGCTTCTTTGCCTGCCAACCAAGCTCTCCCCTTACCTCCTTTGATCTTTGCCCAAGCTGTTTTCTTCTTAGCATGATCTTCCCTACTCAACTTGTTAAAGATTTACCCATCCTTCAAGGCTCAATTTAAAAATGCCAACTTTTCTGTGAAGTTCCCGGGTCCTTCCAGCCACAAGGGATCTTTCTTTCTTCTGTGTTCCCACGGCTCTTTTGCTTTTAGTTTTAGTTATTTATATCTTCATTTAGTTATGTGTATCTTTATTTTATCTCCTTGGAGGAATGGATGACATTTAATCCACCTCGGTATTTCCATAGAACCTAGTACAGTGCACACTGGCCTGCACATAGTAGGTGCTCATCTATTCATGATTGTGAAATGAACTACAAAGAGCTGGGAAGTCTTTCTTTTTACAAGAAGTATTTATATTCTAGATATTTTCCTTTAGGAACAATATCACTTATTTTGCCAGTATAAGTATAAATTGCAGTGCAACCATCTTTATTTAAAAGTGAGTTTTTTGAGAGCAAAAAGGGGTGAACCCTGGGCATCATAATCCAGTTAGTCCAATTTTTACTTTCCATTCTAATTTATTTGTTTTTTTTTTGGAGGGGATAATGTAAGGTTGAGACCAGTTTCCCTGCTTCTAAATGCCTGAAAAATGATCAATTCTGAATTATATTATGGTTCTCTTGAATCTGTCTATGTAGTTAATTCTCTCTGGGAACCTGTAAAATTCAGACTTTCAGTATGGTCCACAGACAGTTGCTTATTATTATAAAAATATTGAAACAATTATGTGAATACATCTCTAATTATTGTATAATTATATATTATAATATTTTGTCTTCAGTATATCTTGAATTAGAATAATTTGAGATGTAATTTTGACATACATAAAAATAGATTTTAAATCTTAAAATTCATTTAACAAAAGCTGAAAATTACTTTTATCCATCATGGTGATGGGAAAACTTTAATTGAAAGCACATTAGCAGGTGTGTCCTGCATGCCCAGCTTATGTTGATCTTGAGTATGTTTTTAGTATGTGATTTGAGGCCGTGGTACCAGACTTTAGAGAACAATGCATAATTCATTGCCATCATCATTTTCACAGAACAGTGTTTCTGAAGCTTTTCCTTGGGCTTGGGGCCGTCTTGGCTGTTTCAGAATTTTGGTGAGCAGATTGAGTGATAATTTTAGGCTTCTAAAATCAGTCTGTGTCCCCTCAGTCACATGATGTCATAAGCAGCTGGTGTTGCCTTGGCAACTTTACAGAATAAAAGTGCTGCTTTTGGTAAAACTTTGGGTCATGTGACCTAGCTCTGTAGCTGGGGAAAACGACACAAAATTATTACTTACTTCACCAAAACAAACCCAGATTCACATAAGAGAAAAACAAATCCAGAACTCAAAGTCCCATGTGAATTAATTACCCGCCTTGCCATCATCTGAAAGGCAAGTTTGTTTGACTTTGTAATTTCAACATGCTTCACTCCCTGCAATACTTTGAGACTCGTCTTCTCCTTTCCCTGGCCCTCCCTATGACCCAGGAAGGTGCATCCATTTCTAAGATGTTAGCAAGGCCAGGAGAAGAATGACAAAGCTAATCAATCCAGAGGAGTTCTGACTGCCTAATCTTTCCTCCTGTGTGTTCCAGTGCCACGTGCTGTAAAGAGTTCAATTACTGCCACCAATTTGCTTTGTGATTTGGGGAGAAACATCTCCTGGTTAAGGCTACCCTACTCTATTGCAGACAAGGGGCTTACTGTCAAGAAATCATGGTGCCCTTCAGCGAATGGGTAAATCAGTCATCTATAAACTATGAATACCCAGCAATAATTGTTTAGATGTTCCTGTTACATAGCTATATAAAATGATAAAATTACTTTGTGTTTAGTTTTTTTTTTTTAGGATTATAAGTACCCGTATTTAAAAAGAATACTTGAAAACAGAAAAATATAAAGAAATGGAATAAACATAATATAATCCTGTCATCTAGAGAGCATAACTATGAACATTTTAGAAATTTTCCTTCCATTTTTAAACATGTTTCCACATAAGCAAATTATAATACATATATTTCAAAATAAATAAATTATATGACACATATGCAAGCAAATATATGTATGTGTATATAATATTACTGTTTCTCATTCACATAAAACTGATGTGTCCATGGCATCCATAAATTTGTGTATCTATTTATTTTTCTGCCTTATACAACAAATAATTTAAGGTGGTTTAAACTTACTTTTTGCACAAGACTCTTATTTTTAAATTTAACCCTTTCCATATTGTTTGGTTTTTCTAATATTGTGCTATTATAAGTAATATGAAAAAATCTTTGCATTTTAGAGTGTCAGATGTGTGACTGTAATATCAAAATTTATATAACAATTTTTAAGGCTCTGTACACATTGAAAAATTGCTTTCCTAGAAAAATTGTATCATTTACTCCTTCACCAGTAATGGATAAAAATTCTAGTTTGAACACATCCTGTCAGCATCTAATCATATTTTTAAAAAGGTAATTTAATATCCAGTTCCCATATCATGGTTTCTAATAGCATTTTCTGACCAACAGAACCAGAGCTCCTTAGAGAAATGACTGATTTTTGGTCTGGGGGAGGAAAAAATATAAGATAAGCCTGGAGCATTGTAGGGCTAAAAAGTAAAGAAATGCTGAAAAAAAAAAGACAAAACAAAACAAAAGAAAAAAAACATGGAGTATGTCAAAGAGTCACAGGAGCCAACTGGAAAGAGCTCCCAAAGGCCGAAGCTGGAACAGTATGAGCAGCAAACTAAATAAAGTAGTATTGGATTATAACCCACAGTATAAAATAAATATCCATGAATCCGCACTAATATAAATAATGATTTGACTAAATAAATAAATGGAGGAGAACAGACAAATCTCCCATGTGGAAGAATCCCAAATAATTTATGTAGATACTTCACCCTCAAGTATGCAGTGAGTAACATTCCCCTTTTTAAGTGTGGTCTGCACGCAGTGACTTCTTTCCCAAGATTATGGTGTGAAAACAGGAAATAAAAGTAATGTTTTAGTGGAGAAACCTGATGAACACTACCTCAGCCAAGAGGTCAAGTTAGCATCAACAGTGATAAGTCATGATGGTGGTAGGTCATCCCTTGATGAGAATGGCACTTTGCCATGATCTTCCTCCCAAAACACACAATCACTGTCAAATCATGAGAATCACATCAGACAAATGCAGATTAAGGGATATTCTACAAAATACCTGACAAGTACTCCTCCGAATGTCAAGGTCATCAAAAACAAGGGAAGTCTGAGAACCAGTCGCAGCTAAAAGGGGCGAGGAGGCATGACAACTACATGAAGTGTGGTATCCAGAATGGGATTCCAGAACAAAAAAGAGGCTGCTAATAAAGACATGCCAGAGACTGGGTAATTTATAAAGGAAAGAAGTTTAATTGACTCACAGTTCCACATGGCTGGGGAGGCCTCACAAACCATGGCAGAAGGCAAAGAAGGAGCAAAGTAACATCTTGCACGGCAGCAGGCAAGAGAGCATGTGCAGGGGAACTTGCCTTTATAAAACCCTCAGACCTCGTGAGACTTATCAGGATAACAGCATGGGAAAGACCTGCCCCCATGATTCAATTACTTCCCACCGGGTCCTCCCACAACACGTGGGAATCATGGGATCTACAATTCAAGATGAGATTTGGGTGGGACACAGACTAACCATATATGAGACATTAGGTCAAGACTAAGCACGTATTAATAAACTGTGGACTTTAGTTAGTAATACTACATCAGCCGGATGCAGTGGCTCACACCTGTAATCCCAGCACTTTGGAAGGCCAAGGTGGGTGGATCATAAGGTCAGGAGATCAAGACCATCCTGGCTAACACAGTGAAACCCCATCTCTATTAAAAATACAAAAAATTAGCCAGGTGTGGTGGTGGGCGCCTGTAATTCCAGCTGCTTGGGAGGCTGAGGCAGGAGAATGGTGTGAACCCAGGAGGCAGAGCTTGCAGTGAGCCGAGATTGTGTCACTGCACTCCAGCCTGGGCGACAGAGTGAGACTCCATCTCAAAAGAAAACAACAATAAAAACAAGCCCCACTATATCAGTATTGGTTCATTAATTTTAACAACTGTACCATACAAATTAAGATATTAATAATGGGGGAAACTGGGTGTGGAGTATATGGGAACTCTCTGTATTATCTTTGTGATTTTTCTGTAAATCCAAAACGTTCTAACGTAAGTTTCTTAACAAATGTAATTTGAGGCATTAATTAAATCATTCATTCATTCCCTACTCTGTGTCAAGGTGCCATGATAGTGAAAGGAAATACAAGATTCCTGTTGTATTAGGACCTTACATTCAATAGGAGAAAGATGTACAATAAGCAAATAAAAATGTAAGTAAATATAGTGATTTCAGATAAAGAAAATAAAACAGTGATAGGATAGAGAATACTTACAGAGGAGAATGAGTTCAGGAAAGATGTCTTAAAGGAGGCAGTAATACATCCTAGACATAAATGACAGAAAGAAGCCAGCAATTAAGGCATTAGGTGTAGAATGCTCCGAGCAGAAGTAGAAGCAAGTGAAAAGTCCTGATGTTAGATCATGGTGGTGGAAGGAGAGGGTAGTTGCCATGCAGGGCTCACTTGGCAGGATAGAGACTCAGGCAACAGCCCTGAAGAAGGAGGAAAGGAGACTAAGGAAGAGGGAATTTGGAGGTAGAGCCCTTAAATAACTTTTTCTGTAAATGTATAGGAAATAGAGGAATAAAGGACAAATCCTAGACTTTTGGTTAAAATTACTGGTTTGATGGATTTATCATTTACTGAGAGGTTAAAGAAATAATATTTTGGACCATATGAAATATGAGATACCAAGGACATGTTTGGATCTATGAGTCTGAAGCATATTGAGGCTCACTGAGGTGGTCATTGACATTCAGAGGGTATTGAAGTAAAGGAACTGCTTGCAATTACCCAGAAGGTAGAATAGACAGAGGAGGAGAGGGATAGAATCAAGTTCTTATGTTTTCTTCTGGGAGTTTTATGGCTTTGGTCCTATGTTGTCTTCAATCCATTTTCAGTTGATTTTTCTGTACAGTGTAAGATAGGGGCCCAATTTCATTTTACCTGTAGATATCCAGTTTTCCCACTACCATTTATTGAAGAGACTATCCTTTCCCCATTGTGTATTTTTGGCACCTTTGTTGAAGCTTGATTGACCTTATGTGTATGGATTTATTTCTGGGATTTCTATTTTGTTTCATTGGTCTATGTATCTGTTTTTATGCCAATATCACACTGTTTTGATTACTATAGTTTTGTAATATAGTCTTTAAAAAAAGAGTTGGGGTTCTGTGTTCCCCAGGCTGGCCTTAAACTCCTGGGCTCAATTGATCCTCCCACCTCAGCCTCCTGAGTCACTGGAATTACAAATGCACACCACCATGCCCAGCTTTGAAATATAGGTTGAAATCAGGAAGCGTGATGCTTCTGGATTTTTTATTCCTGTTCAATATCACTTTAGCTATTTGGGGATCTTAGGTTATTCAATATGAATTTTAAAATTGTTTTTTCATTTCTGTGAAAAATACCATTGGAATGATAGGGGTTGTGTTGAATCTGGAGATTGCTTTGGATAGTAGGGACATTTTTACATTATTAATTCTTCTGATACGTGAACATGGGATAGCTTTCCATTTATATACATCTTCTTCAATTTTTTTCATCAGTGTTTTATAGTTTTTAGTATATAGGTCTTTCACTTTTTTGATTAAACTTAATCCTATGTATCTTACTTATTTTTTGATGCTATTCTAAGTGGGATTGCTTTCTTAATTTCTTTTTTGGATAATTTGTTGTCAGTGTGTAGAAATGCAACTGATTTTTGAATGTTGATTTTGTATTCTGCAACCTCACTGAATTCATTTATTAGTTCTAACAGTTTTTTTTTTTTTTTTTTTTTTGCAGCGTCTTTAGGGATTTCTATTATAAGATCATGTCACCCTCAAAGAGAAACAATTTAACTTCTTGTCCAATTTGGATGCCTTTTATCTGACTGGGCCTTCCAGTACTACATTGAATAGAACTGGCAAGAGTGACCACCCTTTTCTTTTTCCTGAGCTTAGAGGAAAAGCTTTTAGCTTTTAATTGCTGAGTATGATGTTAGCAGTGGGCATTTCATAGATGGCCTTTATTATGTTAAGGTATATTACTTCTACTTCTAATTTTATCATGAAAGAATGTCGAATTTTGTCAAATGCTTTGTCTGCATCTATTGACACTATAGTATGATTTTTACCCTTCATTCTGTTAATGTGGTGTATCACATATATTGATTTGTTTATGCTGAACCATGCTTGCATCCCAGGGATAAATCCCAACCACTTGATCTTGGTTTATGGTCCTTTTAATGCGTTGTTGCATTCAGTTTGTTAGTATTTTATTGAATATTTTTGCATCTGTGCTCGCCAGTGATATTGGACTGTAATTTTCTTTTCCTGTAACATCCTTATCTGGCTTTGGTATGAGGGTAGTGCTGACCTTGTAAAATAAGTTTGAAAATGTTTCCCCCTCTTCACTGTTTTGAAACAATTTGAAAAGGATTGGTATTAAATTTTTTTTTTTTTTTTTTTTTTTTTGAGACAGAGTCTTGCTCTGTCACCCAGGCTGGAGTGCAGTGGCTGCGATCTTGGCTTACTGCAAGCTCCACCTCCTGGGTTCACACCATTCTCCTGCCTCAGCCTCCTGAGTAGCTGGGACTACAGGTGCCTGCCACTACACCTGGCTAATTTTTTGTATTTTTGGTAGAGACGGGGTTTCACCGTGTTAGCCAGCATGGTCTTGATCTCCTGACCTCGTGATCTGCCCGTCTCGGCCTCTCAAAGTGCTGGGATTACAGGCGTGAGCCACTGTGCCCAGCCTGGTATTCATTTTTTTTCAAACATTTCATGGAATTCACTCATGAAGCCATTAGGTCCTGGTTTTTGTTTTATGGGACATTGTTAATACCGTTTCAATCGCCTTACTCGACTTTTTCCACTTGTAAGAGAGCATAGTTTGAGGTAAACAAATGTAAGACTTAACCTTTATTTTAGTACTTAAATAATAGCTCATTGTGTAGATGATAGTGTAATTTATAAATCTCATCTTTTGAATATTCCAGTTTCCAACTTTTCAAAATTATAAGTTCCTCTGTGATAAACTTTCAAGTAAAAGTATCACTGTACACCTGGATTATTATTTTCTTACAATAGTGTTCTAAAAATTGGATTCTTTGGTCAAAATTTAAGTATATTTTTGGAGATTTTAAGGTCTATTTGAAAGATCAAAGTGCCTGTTAGGTGGTAACAATTGATACTCCCACTAGCTGTGTATGAGTCTGTTTGTGTTTTCTCACACCTGTTTGCTCACAGCTTCACCAGTAATGAACATTATCACTTTTTTTCATTTTTGCCAATCTAATAAGGAAATAATAACTGATTTTTTTTAATTTGCTTTGATCGCTAGTAAAATTTAGCAATATTTTATGTGTGCAAAGTATCTGTTTATATCCTTTGCTTAATTTTCTTTTGGGTGTTCATTTTAATTTTTTTTTAATATACTTTGCGAATATTTTATGTTGTCTTTTAATGTTGTTTGTGAATTTTTTTCTTAACATGAGGAAATCTTAGAATTTCTGTGGTCAAATCTTTCCTTTAGGTGTCAGGCTTTCAAAGGACTTTTCTGTATCAATATTCCATAAATATGTGTAGTTGCTTTCAATGTTTTATGATGTCACTTAAAAAATTTAGACAGCTTTTTCAATCATTTATGTTAAAAGGAAAGAATTTGTTGCATTAATTGAAGTATAATATAATATTTTAATTTACCTTAAGTTGTTTTTTATCTCTGCTTAAACAATTTTTTTCAACCTTTATTTTTATTTTGATAATTCTTATTCTCTATCTGATCTCTTTTCTTTGGTGATTTTTCCAAATTAAAAATCTTAAATGGCATTTTAAAGGGCTTAAATTTCAGAACAAAATTTGTTCTCCACAAACAATTATGAAACCTTACATTTTTTGTTCTCTGTGTTAAGCTTTTTTCTTGTATCATTATTAAAGGTTTTGTTGTTTTAATCTTTTATATTATTTCAAAGATATATATGTAATCTTTATTTTGATTATTAACTAGATTGAAAAATTTTAAAGCTTTTAGCCTATATTTCCCCAATTATCAGACTCAAGAGGAAAGTAATATCATTTGATTTCAGAAATAGAAATTTTAAAACTATATGTCATTCAATTCCCACTTCATAGTCTTTATCTGAAAGATATCTGAAATTTCTTGATTGCTGTTATTTATTATTACTATTATCATTATTATTATTTTTGAGATGGAGTCTCATTCTGTCACCCAGGCCGGAGTGCAGTGGTGCCATCTCAGTTCACTGCAACCTCTGCCTTCTGGGTTCAAGTGATTCTCCTTCTTCAGCATCCTGAGGAGCTGGGACTACAGGCGGTCGCCACCACACCCAGCTAACTTTTGTATATTTTAGTACAGGGTTTCACCATATTGGCCAGGCTGGTCTTGAACTCCTGACTTCGTGATCTGCCTGCCTCAGCCTCCCAAAGTGCTGGGATTACAGGTGTGAGCCACCGTGCCCTGCCAACTGCCATTATTAAGCTGTTACTTTTTATATACTATTTCCTTTTGATATGGTTTGGCTGTTTCCCCACTCAAATCTCATCTTGAATTCTAGTTGCCATAACCCCTATGTGTCATGGGAGGGACCTGGTGGAAGGGAATTGAATCATGGGGGTGGTTACCCTCATGCTGTTCCAGTGATAGTGAGTTCTTATGAGATCTGATGGTTTTATAAGGGGTTTTTCCCCCTTTTGCTTGGCACTTCTGCTTCCTGCTGCCATGTGAAGAAGAACATGCTTGGTTCCCTTTCTGCCATTATTGTTAGTTTCCTGAGGCTTCCCCAGCTGTGAGTCAATTAAACCTCTTTCCTTTATGAATTGCCCAGTCTCGGGTACATCTTTATTAGCAGCATGAGAACAGAGTAATACACCTTTGCAAAAATAATTTTTGTTATTTGCCTTCTATTTTATGATCAGATATATGACAAGTAAATATTTAGCATTATTTTAGTTTATCTGGTTTCAGGCCTTACTGACATTTTATTCATAATACAGCTTTTTCATTTCTCAGCTTTTAATGTTGTTAATTTTTCAGTCATTTAGAAAATACCTTTGAAGTTGTATTCAAGGGTGGTATATTTCTAAATCCTTAAACATCTCAAAAGGCTTTCTACTGCTTTGAAATCTGACCAAGACAATTTTTGGGTCACATGATTTTACCCTTAAAACTCTGTAGCTATCCATTGTCGTTTGGCATTTAAAGTTGCAAAGAAGACTGAGCACGGTTTGATCTTCCCTTCACTTCCCTTCACTTGCCTTCCCCTTCCCCACCCCCCCAACTTACTCCCCCTTTCCACCCCCTTCCCCCTCTTTCTTCCTCTTCCTCCCCCTCCCCATCTTCATCTCCCTTTCCTTTCCCTTCCCTCCCTCCCCTCCCCTCCACTTCCTTTCTCCTTCTTTCCTTCCTTCCCTCCCTCCCTTTGTTCTTTTCTTCCTTTCTTTTATTCTTTTCTTCTCTTTCTTTCTTGCAATCTTTTCTCCCTCTGCATGTATACTTGTATTATTTTATTTCTGTCATTAATTTTTTTTATGATGCGTCTATGATGTGGGTTCTTCAAACTGACTTTTGCCTGGAATGAGGTATGAGAGACCCTGTTACAATTCACCATATCTAATCTAGTGCCCTTTTATGCAAAGTTAAGTTTGGCCTTGTGACTTACCTTACTCAATGACATATGAACAGGAGACATGTGTCACTTCCAGGTGAAAGTCTGAAACCAAATCATGCTTTTCCTTCCTTCCCCTCTGCCATTATGACTGCAAATTTCCAAAGTGGATACCATTTCCTCAAGAGCCTGTAGTTTGAACAATAAATAAACATTTCTTGCTGTAAGACATCATGATTTTGGAGGCATTTGTTACCACAGCATAACCAAGCCCATTCTGAGTAACAGATATGGTAAACTTTTCCTTTAGGCATACACACGTCATCTTTTTCTTTGGTTAAGGCAGTTGTCTTCAAACTTTATGGTCTTAAGTTTAAAGGATCTACCTCTCTAAGCTTTTGTTTGTGTGTGATATATCTATCAGTATTTGCCATATTAAAAATTAAAACCAATAATTTAAAAATACTTATTTATTAGTTCACCTAAAAAAAACCCATTATATCTTAGCCCATTATGAAAACTGGCTATATATTCCCAAACAAAATAAAATGAAATGGGAAGAGTGGCATTGTGTTTTATTTTTGCAAATCTCTTTAAGAGGGACTATATAAAAAATGGTGAAATTCTTATGTCTGTTTCTCCATCCACTTTGCTGCATGACATTGCTTTGACTGAAGCATATGAAGAAAACCCAGCATCACCCACCTATGTAATTAGAGAAAAGAGGGGGATATTTTAAAAGCCTTTTTTGGATGACTATGGATATTTTTCTTTGATATTTCGCCAAAACTTGGCAAGTAGTAGTTTCTTAAAGGTGAGTTGCAATGTTAACAGTGAAAATTATATTAATGATCTGTTTGTCCCGCGTTACATTAAAATCCATTGCTCTATCTTGCATTTAGGATGGATGCATTGGTCATTTGGAAAATATTGATTTACTGAACTTTATAGATCTTCTGAATGTTGACACATTTCATTATACTATGCTAGAAAGTCACATTGTTTAATATTGCCATTATTTTATCAGAAAAACCTTATATATTGGAAAACTGTCAGATTCATGGTGGCAGATATACATTTTCCAAAATTTTAATTTTCCTTTAAAAGCCTGAATGTTATCATTTGCAACAAATGTTGTCAGTTGCCCTTGAATTGACAGATTCACTCTATTCATTTTTGAGAAAAATGTCTGCAACATGCCCATATATGAATACCCATAGTTTGTCAGTAAAAATGCTATTTCATGAAGGAAGTGGCTGATTCCACTGGCAATCAATTCACCTAAAAAATAACCCCATTATAAATAGGAGACTCATGTGTCACTTCCAGGTGAAAGCCTGAAACCAAATCATGCTTTCCCTCCTTCCCCTCTGCCATGATGACTGCAAATTTCCAAAGTGGATACTGTTTCATCAAAAGCCTGTAGTGTGATCAAATAAACCTTTCTTGCACACTAATGGAGCAACCATTGTGGAATAGGATTTTAGGGTATAACAAATTACCCCCAAATTTAGCAACTTAACACAAAAATAAACTTTATTATCTCACACAGTTTCATCATAAGGGTTGACTGGGGCTAGAAGATCCATTTCCAAGATGGCTTATTCATGCACCTGACAAGTTAATACTGGTTATTGGTGGTAGACCTCAATTCCTCTCATGGAAACCTCTGTGTGGGGCTTCTTAAGGGTCTTTATAACCTGGCAGCTGGCTTCTCCAGAGGAAGCAACTAAGAGAGGAAGGTTAAAAGTTATCTTTTATAACAGTCTTGGAAGTCACACACCATTATTTTTGCAATATTCTGTTGGTTACATAGGTCATCCCTGGTCAGTGTGAGAGAAGCCTATACAAGAGTGTGAATCGTAGGAGGAGAGATTCCCTGTATTGGCTTGGAGACTGAATATCATACTATACTCATCACTCAGAATATAAAATGCTTGTTTGCAAAGGCTAAGATGTAATAAAATTAATACTTTTACTGTTTAAATGAGGACATTCTTAAACTGGCATTTTAAAAAACATAAGTGCCTGGGGGTGAAGAATATAATGGCTACAAATACATTTGGTCCTACTGCCTTGATTTTTGCTAAGGTGCTAGAGCTTTATCCACTATGGCTTTTGTGCTATGACTGTAACTACCAAAACAGTGAAAAAAGGCAAATGTCATCACATTATTATGAAAATCATTTTGACTTTGTGTACTCTCTGAAAGTGTCCTATGATCCACAAATGTTTGAAGACTACCTTTTGAGAATTACTGATCTAAAGGAAATTTTCTTTTATTATGTTTTAGATGATTATTTTCTTGTTATGGTATGCTTTTTAGGAATCTCAATCATGTATATGTCAGAACACTGTTTCATGATCTTTTATAAATCATTTTATCATTCTAGTCTAATGATCACTTTCTTTTAAATCTAATAATGATTTTCTAGTTGTTTTTCACATTACTAATTCAATTTTCTGCAACATCAATTTTGCCATTTACTGTCCCCAATGAGGGCTTTTTTTTTTTTTTTTTTTTTTTGAGATGGAGTCTCGCTTGGTCGCCTGGGCCGGAGTGCAATGGCACGATCGTGGCTCACTGCAACCTCTGCCACCCAGGTTCAAGAGATTCTCCTGCCTCAGCCTTCCGAGTAGCTGGGACTACAGTTACGCCACACCACGTCTGGCTACTTTTTTTGTATTTTTAGTAGAGATGGGGTTTCACCATGTTGGCCAGGCTGGTCTCAACTCCTGACCTCAGGTCATCTGCCCGCCTCAGCCTCCCAAAGTGCTGGGATTACAGGTGTGAGCCACCACACCAGGCTAGACTTGTATTAAATTTTCTTTCCACCTTGAATCCTCCCATGTTCTACCTGCTGTGTAGATGTTCATCTTGCTGTGGATAGCGTTTTGTCTGCCTCTCATTTGCTGGCAATCATGGTCTTCCTTACAGTAAGCCATTGAATTCATACTATTTTAATAGATATAACACCTGAACATAATTCAAAGAACAAAAAGCATAAAAGGGTATAGAATAAAATGTTGGTTGCCCTCCCACACCTGTCAGTAAATCTCTTTCTCTCCCTATCTATATATAATCTGTATCTCTGCCTATTTATCTAGTTTTTATACACATGGTACTATATTACACATACTATATCACCTTGTTTTTTTCCTTTATTATACATATTTTGATGATCACGTCAAAACACCTTCTTCTCTCTCATTTAAAAAAGTAACAGCTTCGTTTAGAAGTTATTCACATGCCATAAAGCTCACCCTTTTAATGTGATCAATTCAGGGTTTTAAAAAATGTATTTACAGAGTGTGCAGACCATCATCACTATCTAATTCCAGAATATTTTCATCATCTCCAAAAGAAACCTCATACCTATGAACAACCACTCCTATTCATCCCTCCCCCCAGTCTCTGGCAACCATTAAAGTACTTTCTGTTTTTATACATTTGCCTGTTTCGGGCATTCCTTATTAATGGAATCGTATGATCTGTGGCCTTTTGTTTCTGGCTTCTTTAAAACACTAGCATAATGTGTTGAAGGTTCATTCATGTTGCAGCATGTATCAATACTTCATTTCTTTCCATGGCTGAATAATATTTCATGGTAGGAATATAACACATTTTGTTTATCAGTTCATCATGTGATGAAGATTTTGGTTGTTTCTACTTTTTGGCTATTATGAATAATGTTGCTGTGAATATTTATGTACACATTTTTGGTAGGACATATATTTTTATTTCTCTTGGATATTGCTATGATTTGAATGTTTTTGTTCCCCCAAAATTTGTATGTTGAAATCTAATCACAAATGTTGGTATTTGGAGGTGGGCCTTTTGAAAGGTGATTAGGTCATGAGCACAGAGTCCTCATGAATGGGATTACTACTCTTATAAAAGAGGTCCCACAAAGTTGCCTTGTCCTTTCTACTGTGCAAGATTTTTTGTCTGGCACAAAGACAAACATCTATGAATTAGAAAATGGGGCCTCACTAGACACCAAATTTGCCAGAGCCTTGATCTTGAACTCCCCAGTCTCCAGCAGTGTGAGAAAATAAATTTCTGTTATTTATAAGTTACCCAGTTTAAGACATTTTATTATAGCAGCCTGAAAGAATTAAGACAGATATCTTAAGAGTGAAATTGCTGGATCTAATTATAATTCTATATTTAGCTTTTTGAGGTTTTACCAAGCTGTTTGGCAAGTGGCTGCACCATTTTAAAATGCCCACCAGCAATGTAGGAGGGTTCTAATTTCTCTACATCCTCACCAACAGATGTTATTGTCCATCTTCTGATTTTAGCCATTCTAGTAGGTGAGAAGTGGTATCTCATTATGGTTTTGGCTTGCAGTCCCCTAAAGACTAATGATGTAGAACATTTTTTTTTTTCATGTGCTTATGGGACATTTGTATATTTTCTTTGAAAGAAATAGCTATTCAAATCTGAGATCATTTCCTCATTTAAAAAATTGGGTTAATTGTCCTTTTATTGTTTAGTTGTAAGAGTTCTTTATATATTCTTGATAGAAGTCCTTTAGCAGATATTTACAAATGTTTGCAAATATTTTCTCCCATTCTGTGGGTTACCTTTTCACTTTCATGGTGATGCCTTATGAAGCACAAAATTTTTTAACTTTGTTCAAGTCAAATTTAACTTTTTTTTTGTCACTTATGCTTTTCATATTATATCTAATAAGTAATTCCCTAATCCAAGATCAGAAAGATTTACTCCTATGTTTTCTTCTAAAAGCTTTATAGTTTTGGCCCTTACATTTAGATCTTTGATCCACTTACAGTAAATTTTTTTTTTGTAAAGTAGGGATCCCTCTTTCTTTATTTTTACATGGATAGTCAGTTGTACTGGCACCATTTGTCAAAAAGACTATTCTTTTCTTATTGAAATGTGTTAGCACCCTTGTTAAAAATCAGTTGACCAGGAAGTAGGGGATTATATGTGGACTCTCAGTTTAATTTCACTGTTTTATATTTCTGTCTTTAAGCCAGTGCCATACTGTATTGATTACTGTGGCTCTGTGGTAAGTATTGACATCAGGAACTATGAGTCCTCTAACTTTGTTCATTTTTTTCCAAGACTGTTTTTGGCGATTGTGGGTCTTTTACATTTCCAAATGAATTTTAGGGTTGGCTTTTCAATTTTGGCAAAAAAGGCAGCTGGGATTTTGATAGTTATTTTTCAAAAACTGCTATGTGGTGCATTTTCATTGCTTGGATCATTTTCTTTTAGTAAACGTATTTCATCAAATCATTTGCTGCTGTACAGATAGACTTCAACTTCGTTCTGTCATTATATTTTATGCTCATTCGGTTTTTAGTGCTTACATTTATTTATTTTTATTTATTTATTTTGTATATATTTATTTATTTTTTTTTGAGACAGAGTCTGGCTCTGTTGCCCAGGCTTGAGTGCAATGGCACGATCTCGGCTCACTGCAAGCTCCACCTCCTGGATTCGAGCGATTCTCCTGCCTCAGCCTACCGAGTAGCTGGGACTACAGGTATGTGCCACCATGCCTAACTAATTTTTGTATTTTTAGTAGAGACGGGGTTTCACCATTTGGGCCAGGATGGTTTTGATCTCTTGACCGAGTGATCCGCCCACCTCGGCCTCCGAAAGTGCTGGGATTACAGGTGTGAGCCACTGTGCCTGTCCAAAATTTTTTTTCCATATAGTCTCTGTGGGTGAAATTTTTGTTGTCACTCTTCTCCTTCTGTGTTTGCATTTTTCCTTAATATTGAAATCAGTGTATTTCCTCTGCTTTCCATTTAGTTTTTGGATTACTTATGTATATTTTTAACACTTTTATAGCCTTATATATACTTATAACTTTATTATCACTATTTCTTGATTTTCTAGCTTATAAATAATGAGAAAATTACTATATTATGTAATTCCCTGTCTTTTCTTAATGTCTCCTAATCTTACTGTTTAATAATTTTTTATGTTGTCAGAGTGTACACCATTTATTTTCTTTTATTTTATTTTTTAAGAGAGGAGGTTCTTAGTCTGTTGCCCAGGCTGGAATGCAGTAGTGTGATTATACCTGACTTCAGCCTGAAACTCCTGGGCTCAAGTAATCCCCCCACCTCATCATCCCAAGTAACTAGGACTACAGGTATGCACAACCACACCTGGCTAGTTAAATTTTTTTTTTTCTTTTTGAGATAAGGGGTCTTGCTATGTTGCCCAGGCTGGTCTTGAACTTCTGGTCCAAGTGATCTTCCTGCCTCGGCCTCCAGACTAGCTGTAATTACAGGAGTGAGCCACTGTGCTGGGCTCCCATTTACATTTGTTTACACAGCCTTTATCCTATGTTTTCTTTAGTTGTAGCCAGTTAAGTGGATTAAATGTTCAATGTCTGTTATTTCAGCGTAGTTTCTCCATTTATCATTGATTAAGTGAGTTTTCTCTTCTTGCAGCTTCCTCGGAAAAGTCTCATGGGAAATATATTTATCTATAGGTTTTATATGTGAATGACAGTTTGACTGAGTTTAAAACTCTTGAGTCAGCCAGGCGTGGTGGCTCACGCCTGTAATCCCAGCACTCTGGGAGGCCAAGGGGGGCGAATCACGAGGTCAGGAGATTGAGACCATCCTGGGTAACACAGTGAGACCCCGTCTCTACTAAAAATACAAAAAATTAGCCTGGCGTGGTGGTGGGCACCTGTAGTCCCAGCTACTCGGGAGGCTGAGGCAGAAGAATGGCATGAACCTGGGAGGAAGAGGTTGCAGTGAGCCGAGATTGCACCACTGCACTCCAGCCTGGGCGACAGAGCAAGACTCCGTCCAAAAAAAACCAAACAAACAAACAAACAAAAAACTGTTGAGTTATATTTTATTCCTCAAAAATCTTTGTAGGCATTTTTCTTTTTTCTTTTTTCTACTGAGGCACTTCTTAGGTTGAAGCAGACAAATCTGAAATCACTTTATTTTTATTTTTATTTTTATTTTTTGAGATGGAGTCTTGCTCTGTTGCCCAGGCTGGAGTGCAGTGGTGCAATCTTGGTTCACTGCCGTCTCTGCCTCCTGGATTCAAGCAATGCTCCTGCCTCAGCATCCTAAGTAGCTGGGATTAAAGGCACCTGCCACCACACCCAGCTACTTTTTTTGTATCTTTTTTTTTTTTTTGAGATGGAGTCTGACTCTGTTGCCCAGGCTGGAGCACAGTGGTGAGATCTCGGCTCACTTCAAGCTCCACCTCCTGAGTTCATGACATTCTCCTGCCTCTGCCTCCTGAGTAGCTGGGACTACAGGCACCCGCCACCACGCCAGACTAATTTTTTGTATTTTTAGTAGAGACGGGGTCTCACCGTGTTAGCCAGGATGGTCTCGATCTCCTGACCTTGTGATCCACCCTCCTCGGCCTCCCAAAGTGCTGGGATTACAGGTGTGAGCCACCACGCCCGGCCTAATTTTTATTTTTAGTAGAGATGGGGTTTCACCATGCTGGCCAGGCTGGTCTCCAATTCTTGACCTCAGAGGATCTGCCTGCCTCTGCCTCCCAAAGTGCTGGGATTACAGGTGTGAGCCACTGTGCCCGGCGATTTTTTTTTCTTCTCCCTAGTAGACAACTTGATTTTTTTTTTCAGGCTAGCAAAATAATTATTTGTCTATGAAATCAGGGAATTTTAGTATAATATGTACTGATGTTCATTTTGTATCCATTTTCTCTGCCTTCCTTCTCACCCCCACAATTGGGAAACAATATGTCCTTTCAATTCAAAGCTTCTTCTATTTTTGGATAATTCTATAGAACTGCATTTTAAAATATACCTTTAACCTACTTCCTTATTTCAGTTGTCTTCCTATGTGACCATTATAATTATGTTTTATGTGCTTTGTCTATTTTTCAGTTAAAATTTAAAAAACTTTCTTTGTTGGTTTTAATTTCCTAGAATAAATTATATTTATTCTTGTGTTTATGTCCAGTACTATATCTTTAGGAATTCTTTTTCTCTCTTATACTGCTTCCAATATAACCCTTTTTTCTTTTTTTTTTTTCTTTCCTTTTTTTTTGAAACGGAGTCTTGCTCTGTCACCCAGGCTGCAGTGCAGTGGCACAATCTTGGCTTACTGCAAGCTCTGCCACCTGAGTTCACGCCATTCTCCTGCCTCAGCCTCCTTAGTAGCTGGGACTACAGGTGCCCACCACCACGCCCAGCTAATTTTTTGTACCTTTAGATAGACACGGAGTATCACCGTGTTAGCCAGGATGGTATTGATCTCCTGACCTTGTGATCTGCCTGCCTCGGCCTCCCAAAGTGCTGGGATTACAGGTGTGAGCCACCACAATATAACCTTTTTTAATAATGATTTATCCGTTTTACTTCTTTCCTGAGCTCTACCAGCTAGTATCTAATTTCCTTATAATCTCATAGCTTTTCTAGCTCTTTGTTTTTTGCCTTGTGCTCTTGTTTGTTGTAGTTGTTTCCAGTTTAAAAATTCATGGCAGTATGTCGATTTTAATTTTCATCTGCTTTTGTGTTTTCTCATGAGAGTTATTTGTCGTTTATTCTTCTAGTTTCTTTACCCATTTTTTTTTTCTTGTGACACTTTTGTGTAATAATCTTTCCTTACAAAATATTCCTACTGAGTTTCAAATATGAAAAGTTTCTCCTGGACTAGCTGTTACTAGGAAGTTTCAGTGGGAGAGATCAGGACTGTGTTTTTTTTTTGTTTGTTTTTTTGTTTTTTTTTGAGACAGAGTCTTGCTCTGTCACCCAGGCTGGAGTGCAGTGGCACAATCTTGGCTCACTGCAAGCTCTACCTCCTGGGTTCATGCCATTCTCCTGCCTTAGCCTCCTGAGTAGCTGGGACTACAGGCACTGGCCACCATGCCTGGCTAATTTTTTGTATTTTTAGTAGAGACACGGTTTCACCCTATTAGCCAGGATGGTCTCGATCTCCTGACCTCATGATCTGCCCACTTTGGCCTCCCATAGTGCTGGGATTACAGTCATGAGCCACTGCACTCAGTCCCTGGTTTCTCATTACTTAGGGTTTTGTACACTTGGGTGAATTGTTTTAGGATTCAAACTTCTACCTAGTCAACATGTGTCCAGAGTTGGTTCCTTCCGGTGCATTTGTAGTCTCGCTGACTTCAAGAATGAAGCCGTGGACCTTTGCAGTGTTATAGCTCTTAAAGGTGGCACGGACCCAAAGAGTGAGCAGCAGCAAGATTTATTATGAAGAGCAAAAGAACAAAGGGGACCGCCAGCAGCAGCAACCTGGGTGTCCAGCTTGCTGGGATGGCCAGCTTTTATTTCCTTATTAGTCCCTGTCCATGTCCTGCTGATTGGTCCATTTTACAGAGTGCTGATTGGTCCACTTTACAGAGTGCTGATTGGTCTATTTTACAAACCTCCAGCTAGCCACAGAGTGCTGTTTGGTGCATTTTTACAGAGCACTGATTGGTGCATTTTACAATCCTCTTGTAAGACAGAAAAGTTCTCCAAGTCCCCCCTGACCCAGAAGTCCAGCTGGCTTCACCTCTCAAACAGAGCTTGGCAGAAATAAGGCCGCTTGTAATGGAGGTTGTTATTCCTCAACAATGAATTATTTCCTGCAAATGTAATGTATGTGGGGTGTGTGTGTGTGTTTGTGTGTGTCCAAACTCGATTTCACATTTATATTTACTCTTTCTTTGTTGTTTTTGGGTGATTTAAAAGGCATAAAAGGAGCAGGACTATCATCACTCTGCCCTTAAAAATTGGACACCTAGAATACTTATTTAGGTCGCTATCTTTTCTCTCTAACTTACAGGCTAGAGGTTGAGATCATATTTAATGCACTGCTAATCTTCTGCTTTCCACATAGTACCCTTACTAATAAATGTTTGTTTTATATTTACATAAATACAGAGTACTTACGGAGGTAAATAAGTAACTTTTGTAGTCGATAACTCCTTCAGTGTTACTTGGGAGAATTATTTTGTTTGTTTTTGTTTGTTTGTTTGTTTGTTTTTGTGTTTGTTTGTTTGCTTTTTAAACAGAATCTCACTCTGTCACCCAGGCTGGAGTGCAGTAGAGCTGCCTTGGCTCACTGCAGCCTCCTCCACCTCCTGGGTTCAAGTGATTCTCCTGCCTCAGCCTCCCTAGTAGCTGGGACTACAGGTGTGTGCCACCACGCCCAGGTAATTTTTAAATTTTTATTAGAGACAGGTTTTCACCATATTGGTCAGGCTGGTCTTGAACTCCTGATCTCCTGATCTGCCCATGTCAGCCTCCCAAAGTGCTGGGATTAGAGGCCTGAGCCACCACACCCGGCTACTTGGGAGAATTGTTAATCATCTTTAAATAAGTAAATTCTTGCTATCACTTCCCTTCATCATGCTACATGGAGCTATTCACTAAGAAAAAACTTTATTGCAAATCAGTTACTGGAATTTGGGGCTAATACTTGAAATGAGTACTTGTTTTCTATCTCACAGCATCCTAATGTATTTATTTCTTAATTGGCAGGTGTCAGGACATCCTGTTGAACCTTAGTTTTAGCTGTTTCTGAGGAGAGCCACCTATCTCTCAGTATGCTCTTAGGCCACTCAAAGTAAATTTCAGGTGTTTCATGTACTCTATATCATGCAGTTGGCTCTTCCAAATATTCTCCGTAAATTTGTTAAAAGTCTGTCCAGTTTGGTGCTGTAACAAAGACTTAGACATACGTAAATTTTATTTTGGTTATATAGATCAATACTGGGAATACCAATATAGTAAGAAAACACTGAAATAAAGATGATTGTAGCGATCATCTGCTGAACAGAGAAGGCCTCCCTAGTGACCACATTCAAATGAAAGCTTTCATTTCTAAGCTTGGTTTTTAGTTGAGCTCTTGACACTTGTTGGAGACATGGTTCCTGGCACTCAGCAAGTGTTTGCTGAATTAATGATTGAATGGTGCCATAGATCAAGTTGTCTGGAATGACTTTCAGTAACCAAACTTACAAGATACTCATGTGCAAATCAGAAGGCAAATTTTTATTAATGAAAACTCAGAGGCAGAAATAATTTCAACTCATGCTTTCATGAAATCATTAAAATAATATTATAGTGTCCTACAATATTACAGCTGAAGGGACTTTGGAAGACATCCATTTTAAAATAAAAAGTGTATGGCTTGGAAAACTGAGTCCCATAGTGGGGAAGAGACTTGCCCAAGATCTCCCAGCTGATGCTTACAAACCTGTTTGCCAATCTGCAAATTTGTACGAGCCCTAAACAAAATATGGTTACCACCTGCATCTCTCTTCCTTCCTGTTAGATAAAATGCCTCATTTGCTTTCTGGATATGAACACTTTTAAACATGTTTCTAAAATGGTACATTTGGAATTAACCTTTATATAAAAGGGGATTGAATTTCTATAAATCTCCAACTTGGCCTCCTCGTCAACCCATGTTCACCCACCACCTGATAAAGAAACAGCAAGTACACCAACCATGAGCATTGCTTCTCTCCTGCATTTTAAATGCCAGATCTAAAATAAACCCCAAAGTCTTATTTGAAAGTGAATTTATGGAACTCACACATTTGAAGCTCAGCATTACTGTGGAACTTACAGGTCCTGCCCCTCACTGGTGGAAATTCACATGTATTCGGACTAACTTATTCCAGGTCTATGTCTCTTAACTGGGGCATTTTGTCATTAAGTATTCACAACTTCATCTTTATTCATGTCAGCCAAGCTTTTTATTGCCCTGCCTTTGCTTTTATTAACAGCAAAGTGGATGTGTTTATTTACACTTGGGATATGAACCGAAGTTTCCTGGTGGTGTGGGTCTCATTCCAAGTCACCCAATGTACTTATCTTAATTAGACTCAACACAGATCTGAAGTTTGCTTTTCTTCCCTTTCAGAAGTAATTTCTGGAAAGCATACAAATAGAATTCAGCAAGAAGATGAAGCTCAACTTGTGGTGCTTATAGTTTATTGATTTTTTTAAAAAAGAAAATGTGTTGTGATGATTGAAGATAGATGATATGCTGCAGCCCTGAACAGTAGTATATAAACTAATTCTACTCAGGAACATTTTATGATAAAGACAAATTAATAATTTTGATAATTAAGTAACTTGGCTTCTTCCATGTTAGTTTAAAGTCTGTAGAGTGGCAAATATATGGCTACAGTAAATAAAAGGAGTGGAACATTTAAATCGCTATTTTAAAATGCAGCAAAACACTAGTACCTGGTGTGGAAACAATGCCAAAGGAACTTTTATTTATTTATTTATTTTTATTTTTGTATTTTTTTACTTTTTTAGACATAGTCTTGCTCAGTTGCCCAGGTTAGAGTGCAGTGGCGTGATCTCGGCTCACTGCAAGCTCCACCTCCTGGGTTCACCATTCTCCTGCCGCAGCCTCCCGAGTAGCTGGGATTACAGGTGCCTGCCACCACACCCGGCTAATTTTGTTTTTTGTATTTTTAGTAGAGATGGAGTTTCACCATGTTGGCCAAGCTAGTCTCGAACTTCTAACCTCAAGTGATTCACTCACCTCGGCCTCCCAAAGTGCTGGGATTACAGGCGTGAGCCACTGTGCCTGGCTGCCAAATGAACTTTAAAAGCCATGCTTATTTCTTATATAAATTTTCTAATTTTAAACTTCCCTTTTATAACCTATGTGAAATGCTCTATGTAATGAATTCAAATACTGTAATAGAAATAACTAAAACATTAATAAACAAACAGGAATTCTAAAGATAAAGACAACATTATATCTCCATCTTTTTTAAAAAAATACCATTTGGAGACACTACGTAAGCACATACATTTCTCTAGGGTCACGCAGTTAATGTATGACAAAGTTGTACCTGGAAACACGTTTGCAGACATCATGTTAGTGCTCTTCGCACTGTCTCCTGTGGTGATTAGAACTCTATTTTTTTTTTCTCCAGTTTTATTCATTGTTATCATGAGCCTGTTAGCCAGCCTCTTTTTAGGTTTATAGGAATCACTCGTCTTCCAGTGCTTAACACCCACACTGCATACTAAAGACATGGCTGAGCATGCAAAAAAGAAAAAAGATTATCTTTCAGATGAATGTGGAGGACAAAAATGGGCAGTAGGCTGGGCTTCTCACTGTCCCTCTTCATTTCATATCTATCCATCCATCCATCTATCCATTCAGCAGACATCAATGGGTGCTACTTATTTTCCAGGTCTTGTGCTGGTTAAAGGAGGATGCAGTGGTAAACAAAACAGACAGTCGGTGCCTTCAAGGCGCTTCCAACCAGTGAGGGAGACACACAGCAATCCAATAGTGAAAAAAATGCTTGTAAAATTATTAAATGAGATTAGCACCATGAAGAAAAGAACACGCACACCATTTGGGGGCAAAGGAATTTTGCTCAAAAAATGAATTTGGTCTGAGGTCTGATGAACAAGTAGGTGTTAACTAGGTAGTGAGCTGTTAAAGAACATTCTAGGCAGAGGGAAGAGCAGGGGTAGAAGAAGAAGAAGGATTGCAAGAAGCAAAGAAGATTTCAATCATGGAACTGAAAGAACAGTGTGGCTGCAGTCTAGAGAACAAGAAGGGAAGGCAGTGTGTACATGTCACGCTGGAGAGTTGGAGGGGGACGGCGGCAGACCCTCAGAATCTATGTGGCTTATCATTAGGAATTTGTTTTTATTTAAAAAGCAAAGGGGAGGACATTAAGGATATAAGTGATCAGATTCACATTTTGAAAGAGTCATTTTCCCATACGTTAGACATAGACAAGAGGGAATACAGGAAGATGGATAGGCCATTGCAGGCATCTCAGCAAGAAGCAATGGGAGCTGAAATAGGGAGGTTGCCACACAGATTGAGAGAACAGAGAGAATCAACATCTATTTGAAGCAAAAATAAACAGAACTTGGTGAGGAATTAGGGCGTTAGCAAGGGCAAGTGTCAGTGATGCCTCCCTGGTTTCTGGCTTGACAGCTGTATTAGTCTGTTTTCACGCTGCTAATAAAGACATACCTGAAACTGGGTAATTTATAAAGAAAAAGTTTTAATGGACGCAGAGTTCCACATGGCTGGAGAGGCCTCACAATCATGGCGGAAGAAGAAGGAAGAGCAAAGGGACGTCTTACATAGTGGCAGGCCAGAGAGAGCATGTGCACGGAAACTCACCTTTATAAAACCATCAGATCTCCTGAGACTTATTCATGATCACCAGAGCAGCACAGGAAAGATCTGCCTCCATGATTCAATCACTTCCAACTGGATCCCTCCCACAACACATTGGAATTATGGGAGCTACAATTCAAGATGAGATTTGGATGGGGACACAGCCAAACCATATCAACAACTATGCAGACTGTGAATCCACTGCTTACTAACAGAGTGCCTCAGGAAAATCACCTGACCTCTTGTAATTTCTTCATTTGTAATATAGAGCGGATAAAGTGTGACCCCTCAGAGTTTCTGCACAAAATAAGAGACTTATAGAAGTCACGTGTAATACGTGTAGGTGCTTGGCATATAGTAAACAGACAGTGTATATTTGCTATCATTATTATTATTTTTGGTATTTACTGAGGGGAGGAGTATTGGCAGAGAACCAAGTTTGAAGGATTGATAACATGTTCAGTTTTAGACACACTGAATAGGAATCCTGTTGGAGATGCTCAAGTGGAGATTTAAAGTGTACAATTAGGGCACTTTTGAGCTCTAAGTGCTCTAACATTTTGGATGGTAATGAAGCCGGGTGCATTGAGACCACCCAGGGAAGAGACACAGGGTAATAAAATGAAAGCTTAGGATGGAGTCCTTGAGGAAAAATAAAATGGGTATGTAGAGGAATGGAAGCCTGCAATGCGGTAGGAAAGGCCCAGCGAGAGGATTAGGATTAGGACAACTACTTAAGGTAGTGCCGCACTGTGGAAGCCAAGGGGGAGGGATGACTGTTTAAGATGAGGGGGTGTCACTGGCACTGAAGGCTGATGAAAAGCTTTGTCTGATGAGGGCTCAATAATATCTGTGAGGGTGGGGGCGGTGGTTCACACCTATAATCTCAGCACTTTAGGAGGCTGACATGGGAGGATCACTTGAGCCCAGGAGTTTGAGACCAGCCTGGGCAACATGGTAAAACCCCTTTTCTACAAAAAATAAAACAATTAGCTGGGTGTGGTGGCATGTGCCTGCAGTCCCAGTTACTCAGGACGCTGGGGTGGGAGGATTGCTTGAGCCCAGGAGTCTGAGGCTGTAGTGAGCTGTGTTTGTGCCACTGCACTCCAGCCTCGGTGACAGAGTGAGAACCTGTCCATAAAAATTTAAAAAATCAAAAAAGGTAATATCCATGGTGTTTATTGACATGAGTCATCAGTGTCGGAATGAGCTCACAAACATCTCTAGGATTTGAGAGTAAAGGGCAGAGGAGAAAGTGGAGAAAATTTTTGCTTTGATGGAGAAGAGAGATAGGTGATTCTAGTGATAGAAGAATACGTGGTCACTGGCTCAGCTCCTTCCAGTTATTTTTACACTAATGGTGTGCTCTTATGTCTTATGAGTGACATTGTGTTATGGCTAAAGAATCCTGATGAGTAATCCTCCTTTCCTGGCCTAGGAGTATAGGAGATTTATAACAAAGGTAAACAGAGAGCGCTCACTGGTTCTGAATCCACAGGGATTTGTGGGAACCCCATAACTTCTTGATGAGTGTAGGTCTCAGGAGAGTCTTGCAAATCCCATTCTTCTACCCTGAGCGATGTGCCTTCTGTGCTGTCCCTTACATAGGTTGCAGGGCCCCACAAGATGAAAAGGCACATTTTCTTATGGGGGCTTGGCACAAACACTACTGCTTAGGTAACATTCGACCGGATGTTGTGTTCTTAGAACTACGGAATCCCAGGATTGAGATTCTGTTGAGTTAGTGTGCTTTGTATATATAACCTAACTATAACTGAGGCCCCATGTGGCCCCAACTTTGTATAATATCAATAAAAGAATTAAAAATCCCTCAGAAAAAGATAATTTAAAACACCTCCAGTTTTTACTTAGTTTCTTGAAAAGTCTCCAAGGGGTGGTTTGGAGGAAGGAGGGGGAGATTCTTAGTGCATGGCAACACTTCTTAGAAAGTCTCTTTTCCATGTCTCCTTCTCTAAGCGTCCTTCATTTGGACTGCAGCTGTTCCCATAACACAATGCTCAACTCAGTAGGACTGAGATTTTCCTTGAGATCCTATCTCTTCTCTTGCTCTCATCCCATTTACTTCCCTGAACAATTCAATGCAGATATACGTGCTATTCATGACCTCCAACTGCCAAAAGCCCCTTGTGAAATGTAGTTTTTCTCTCCCATTTGAAGTGCTCTTCTCTCAGTAATTTACGTTTTTTACTCCACTCCTCAAGTTCCAATGAATGAAATGTTTATCTTTTATTAACTTTGCAAAGATATATAAAGTGGGTTCCTTTTAGGGAAAACTTCAGCCTATTATCTTAAAGACCAGGACTCCTATACTACCCACAGCAGCCTTGGGAATATTTATGGCCGCATCCCATTTGTAAGGAAGAATAGCTGGGGTAAAGAAGGAAGGAAAGAACAAAGATTTTATTCATACATCGCTGCTGTCCATTTGTGGGCCAAAGCAAGCCTGTAGCCAAGGTTGGATTCAGGCTTCTGGGTGTTGATTGATTACAAGGGTTGTTGTAGAGATTACAGGGAATGAGGAAGGGAGTCTCATGGTGGGCCTAATGGGCACCAGCAGATGGAATTCTGCATGAAATGTCATGACATCTGTCCCACAGTGCAGGTGACCCTTGTTGAGGTGCATCTGACAGGGCCTTGCTGCCATTCATGGCCCTGTCGCCAAATTAAGACTGACACTGCTGCAGGCTCCGCCTTATCCCCCAGATAGCCTGGCATGCAGGAAAGCCTTAAGGCTCTTCTCTTTCTAGCTCAGGTTGGTGTCTCTAGAGGTGCCTCTGCACAGAGGTCATTCCTGAAAGTGTGTTTTTCTTCTCCCTTGACTAATCAAGGATCGAATTCCCTAGTCTACCTCTTTAGTGCAGTGAAGGACTGGTTCAAGGTCATACCAGATTTACTGTTCTCGGGGCAAACTCATTATGTACCAAGCACTGTTCTAAGCTCCTTAACTTATTTAATTCATGTTAACAAGACTATAAGTCTTGTTTAAATTTGAGACCCAAATTTTATTGATGCAAAAAACTGAGGCACAAAGAGGTCAAGATCACTCAGCTGTAATAGTAAATGGCAGAGCCAGCATTTGAACCTAGGTGCTCTCTCTCCAATGTATATGCTGTTTACCACTA